>NW_026900756.1:1800000-2171530 GCF_033783945.1 Neopsephotus bourkii | reverse complement strand
TTTTCAAAAGGTTTCCCTTCCTGGTGCCACAGAGCATCTTAACTTAGTGGTGGAACTTGGCTAATAAAGTAGCCTTTGATAGCTCTTTTCAAGACTATAGCTTGAACATTTGGATCTCTGCTTTTTTTGTCATAATTAATATTTAAATTATGGATATTCCAAGAGCTCCTTGCCAAGATACGCTGAACAGGACACTACTTGGATCATGTCGAAGAAGAATTTATCCTAAAAGACCAGTCAGGGAGCAGGTAAACAGGCACAGGCAGGAGTGGATGCAGTGACCTGAGCTCCAGCAGCAGCATGTCAGGGCAAAGGTAGGTGTTCAGGTCCACAGTTTCAGTCCAGAGTCTCTGGACCACTAGACCAGAGGTCTTCTCCCTCCCCTGGCTGGCAGCACAGTGCTACTGTAGTCACTGCTACATCCCTCACTGCGAGTTCATGTTCTCCATGCCAGCAGCACTCAGACAAAAGAAAACAAAGAATCAGTGCTGCTGCTAATGCTGGACTTGAATGTAGGATTTCCTTCACAGTATCACAGTATCACAGTATGTTAGAGATTGGAAGGGACCTCAAAAGATCATCTAGTCCAATCCCCCTGCCGGAGCAGGAACACCTAGATAAGGTTACACAGGAACGTGTCCAGGCGGGTTTTGAATGTCTCCAAAGAAGGAGATTCCACAACCTCCCTGGGCAGCCTGTTCCAGTGTTCCGTCAACCTCACTGAGAAGAAGTTTCTTCTCAAGTTTAAGTGGAACCTCTTGTGTTCCAGTTTGTACCCATTTCCCCTTGTCCTATCATTGTTTGTCACTGAGAAGAGCCTGGCTCCATCCTCGTGACACTCCCCCCTACTATCATACAGGACAAGGAACTATAGCAACGTCTAGGAAGTTTGAGTTAGTATTGAGATGCTAAAGTACTGTGTGATAGAGCTGGAGTAGCAGACTGGCTAATTTGGTCAGACTGTGCGGTCCGACCTTCTCCTTCCTGCAACCAAAGTGTTGGAAAAATTCTTCAAACTCAAAGGAAACATCCTGTACTTTGGGGCTTCTGGTGACAAAGAGAAAACGAAGCCTCTGAATTCTATCCTCCTTCCCAGTAAGGCAGGCATTCAGCCAGCAGTTTTCTGGCTTTTAACCATGTGCATTTTAGCAATGTAATGTAGATAAGCATTATACAGCTTTCTCCACAATAGAAATAAATCCCTTTATTCTATTAATTACCTTGCCTGACTGAATTTGTCTGCACTATTTAAGGGAGCTAGCACACGGTCTGAGCTAATGCAGAAGTGGGGAAACAGACCTGTAACCAAAAAAGAGATTCTCTCATTCTGAATGATGCAGAAAGATACCTGACAAAGCAATACGGATGAAATCAGACTACATGTTTTCCAGCCAAACACTCAGAGCAAGAAATGAAAATAACTCTTGATGCTATCAAAATTATGGGCCAGCTTTTCTTTCCTCCTGGACTGGAGCAACTGGTGCAGCCTGTGGGGTGAGGCTCCCTGGCCAGGTGAGCGCAAGAGTGGTGGCCCCAGGGCCAGGGATTGCTCCCTGCCTTGCCAGTCTGCTGTTCTCCTCTTCCGCACTCTGTGTGTGCATGTAAGGCTCTGCTTGTTTTGGTTATCAGTGAAGACAAATTGAGAAGCGTGAGGAGAGACTGATAAACCAGCAATTATGGATCAGAATCAACAAGAAGAGATGGGACCACATTGGCCAGTGGAAGCGTTTGTTCAGGGAGGGGAGAGTGCTCCAGGAACAGATACAACTTTCACAGAAAGATAACAGGTTTCCTCTTGACATTAGTCCCCACTGAAGTCGATCCAACCTGTAATATCTGCAAAATCTAACTTTTGGATGGGCTAACAAACCTAGCCATCCTGAAGCCTTACAATATCCCATTTCAGTTGTATGCTTTGCTGTAAACTTCATGTATTAATGTCAGCTGAATCAGATCTAATGAAAATGTTCAAAAGGAAATTCATAAGTGTCAGGGTCAATTTTATTTTTAAATATTTGGGGTTTTTTTTAAACTTAGAGGCATCTGTTGACCTGATGATATAATAGGCATCTCAGAAACATGGTGGGATGGCTCCTATGACTGGAGTGTTGGAATGGAATGTTACAGGCTTTTTAGAAAAGACAGGCGGGGAGGGGGAGTTGCCCTTTATGTTAGGGATAGGCTGGAGAGTATGTAACTGTCTGGGGACAGGGGAGCAGTCAACAGAGAGTTTGTGGGTCAGGATTAAAGGGAAAACAGAAATGGGAGACATTACTGTGGGGATCTGTTACAGACCGCCTTGTCGGAGACTTTATGTCGTCGCGATGCGGAGGGAACACAGCACAACCAATATGATTGATAGAAGTGATCCGTTTATTCTGCTTAAGCCTGGGGTTTATATAGAGCTAGGCTGTTATTCACACATATTCTTGGGAAGCTTCTGTGGTTTTATTCTTTACAGGCACATCCCGTTTTCTAACCTCCTTATTCCTCCCTTCAAGATACTCGTTAACTACAAGGTCAGTTTACTCCCCTGCACAGCTGGTGTTTTTTACCGAGCTGGGTTTCTCACTGACTTTTACAAAATTGGTCCCTGGCCAAGTTCAGCCATGGGAACGTAACCCTTGCCTGCCAACCACGCTTCCACAATTCCCCCTTTTTCTTTTTCAAGCATATTTGTTACAATTTTCATAAGGCTTTGCTGAATACATTGAATGATACAAGGCAAACAAATCAAGATCACAGTATCACAGTATGTTAGAGATTGGAAGGGACCTCAAAAGATCATCTAGTCCAATCCCCCTGCCGGAGCAGGAACACCTAGATAAGGTTACACAGGAACGTGTCCAGGCAGGTTTTGAATGTCTCCAAAGAAGGAGACTCCACAACCTCCCTGGGCAGCCTGTTCCAGTGTTCCGTCACCCTCACTGAGAAGAAGTTTCTTCTCAAGTTTAAGTGGAACCTCTTGTGTTCCAGTTTGTACCCATTGCCCCTTGTCCTTTCATTGTTTGCCACGGAGAAGAGCCTGGCTCCATCCTCGTGACACTCCCCCTTTATATATTTATATACACTAATAAGGTCGCCCCTCAATCTCCTCTTCTCCAAAATATAGAGACCCAGCTCCCTCAGTCTTTCTTCATAAGGGAGATGCTCCACTCCCTTAATCATCTTAGTTGCCCTGTGCTGGACTCTCTCCAGCAGGTCCCTGTCCTTCTTAAACTGAGGGGCCCAGAACTGGACACAATATTCCAGATGCGGTCTCACCAGGGAGACTGTGTCAAATGCTTTGCTGAAGTCAAGGTAGATTACGTCCACCGCTTTGCCATCATTCATCCACCGTGTTATTTCGTCAAGATAAGCAAAACTAAGATACATACAGGCAAAAAATGACTTAAAATACTGATTAGCCAGGATCCTAGTCCCAATGATCTTAACCAAGAGGTGAGGTCCCAAAAGTCACCTTCTTTTAATTTGTGCAAGTTGTCTTTGAGTTGTTGCAGCTCCTTGTGTATAGAGCTACTATGGCCTGAGAGATTCATGCAACACGTATGGCTCTCTGGTAACAGGGGAGGCCATCCTTCACATCAAGGTCTGGCATGGCATGTGTCCCCACCGCTTCACGCCTTCTGGGTTGCAGCCAGCAGCGGAGCTAAAGGTTCTTCTTGGTGTCAGGCACAGAGGCCAACCCAGTCTTGCCCTTGATTGGGGTAGCAGGCATTTGGTCAGCCTCAGTCCTTGCACCTTGTTGTCAATGCAGTTTCACCTGCTTCATCCAATACCAAGCTGTTATGGCAAGGCACACACACAGATTTACATTAGTAGAGTAACTATTACAGGGTGCAGCAGCATGTTGAAGATGCTGATGCCAGCAAGGGACTAGCCAAAGAAATTTCTTACCAGTGGAATTCTCTCACCCTCTTAATTTGTTCCATTACCTGCTTTATAACACTACCATTGTATTAGAATATTTCTATCTTTTGCTTTAGCATTTTCTAGCAGCTACTACAAATTTGCATACTCTTAACATTTCTTTTACAGGTGACAAATCCGTATAATACAAGGTGTAGTTTCTTATTAGCATTTGACTAGTAAATACAGGTGGTTTCATACACAAAATCAAAGCTTCTAACAATAGCTACTTTACAAGCACACATATTCAAGCTGTTACTTTTCAGTTGCTTCCAAATAATGTTTAGCAATCATTGGTTTTTCTCTTCCTCTAACTCATTCTGCTTGGGGTATTCACATTCAGCTCCTGCAGCTGAGACATCAGGTTCCTCCATTTGTCTGTCCAGCTCATGGCAAGGCTTGACAAACTTTGCAGGCATTTGCCATGGACCTGTAGGCAGGAGGACACAAATATACCCTCTTTTCCAGATTATCAGTTCTTGAGAAGTAGATAGGTTCTGTATCTGCCACCCTGATGCTGCTTAGGTGACGGCTCGTAAGGCTTGTGGTTGCACTACCCCTCTCGCTTTTTCAGTTAGCAGTTCTTGTTTCAACCGATCTATCTGTTCCTCCAAGTCTTGGATTCATCCCCAGGTTACTTTAAACATATTAAGCTCGGTTTTGTTTTATTTTGTTTCATTTTGTTTTTTCTCTCCTTGGCTCTGGTGTCCATCCTGGTCCTTCCACTGGTGGAGCACCGGGAGCCGAATCGGAGAGCAGCTTCTTTTGGAACATGGGGACTAAACTTATTCTGCTTAAGCCTGGGGTTTATATAGAGCTAGGCTGTTATTCACACATATTCTTGGGAAGCTTCTGTGGTTTTATTATTTACAGGCACATCCCATTTTCTAACCTCCTTATGTCCTCCCTTCAAGATACTCGTTAACTACAAGGTCAGTTTACCCCCTGCACAGCTGGTGTTTTTTACCGAGCTGGGTTTCTCACTGACTTTTACAAAACTGGTCCCTGGCCAAGTTCAGCCATGGGAACATAACCTTTGCCTGCCAACCACACTTCCACACCGCCTGATCAAGGAGAACCTGCGGATGAAGCACTCTATAGACAGATAGAAAAAGCCTCACTCTCACAGGCTCTTGTTCTTATGGGTGACTTCAACCACCCTGACATCTGTTGGAATGACGGTACAGCTTGGCACAAGCAATCCAGACGGTTCCTTGATTGTGTGGAAGACAACTTCCTTCTGCAAGTTATAGAGGAACCAACAAAGAAAGGTGTCATGCTTGACCTCGTGCTCACCAACAGGGAAGGGCTCGTTAGAAATGTGGCGCTCCAGGGCAGGCTTCGATGCAACGATCACGAGATGGTTGAATTCGACATCCTCAGGACAGTGAGAAGAGCGTGCAGCAAGCTCACTGCCCTAGACCTCAAGAGAGCAGACTTTGGCTTCTTCAGGAACCTGCTCAGTAAGGTTCCATGGGATATAGCCCTAGAGGGCAGGGGGGCCCAAGACTCTTGGTTGATATTCAAGGATGACCTGCTCCAAGCTCAGGAGTGTTGCATCCCAACTAGAAGGAAGTGCAGCAGGAGGGCCAGGAGACCTCCTTGGATGGATAAGATGCTGCTGAGGAAAATCCACATGAAAAAACAGTCTTATAGAAAGTGGAAGCAAGGACAGGCAGCCTGGGAAGAATACAGGGATGTTGTCTGGTAAGCTAGGGACCAGGTTAGGAAAGCTAAGGCCCAGTTAGAATTAAACTTGGCTAGGGATGTTAAGGGTAACAGGAAGGGATTCTACAGGTACATAGCAAATAAAAAACAGACTAGGCAGAACGTAGGCCCACTAAGGAAGCTCTTGGGAGAGCTAGCTACACAGGATTTGGAGAAAGCTGAGGTTCTGAGTGACTTCTTTACCTCAGTCTTCACTGACAAAGGCTCTGACCGCACCACCCAAGTCTTGGAAGGCCGACACAGGGACTCTGAGAATGAAGACCTTGGGCCCACTGTAGGAGAGGAACTGGTTCGAGACCATCTTAAAAATCTGAAAGGGCACAAGTCCATGGGTCCTGATGAAATCCATCTGCGGGTCCTGAAGGAGCTGGCAAATGAAGTTGCTAAGCCACTGGCCATCATGTTTGAGAAATTCATGGCAGTCAGGTGAAGTTCCCAATGACTGGAAAAAGGGAAATATAACCCCCATTTTCAAGAAGGAGAAAATGGATGACCTGGGGAATTATAGGCCACTCAGTTTCACCTCTGTGCCTGGAAACATCTTGGAGCAGATTCTCCTGGAAGCCATGCTAAGGCACATGAAAATCAACAAGGTGCTTGGTGACAGCCAGCATGGCTTCACTAAGGGGAAATCCTGCCTGACCAATTTGGTGGCCTTCTATGATGGGGCTACAGAACTGATGGACGGTGGTAGAGCAGTTGATGTCATCTACCTGGACTTGTGCAAAGCGTTCGACACTGTCCCACACAACATCCTTCTCTCTAAATTGGACAGACATCAATTTGATAGGTGGACCACTCAATGGATAAAGAACTGGCTGGATGGCCACACACAAAGAGTTGTGGTCAATGGTTCAATGTCCGGCTGGAGACCAGTTACGAGTGGTGTCCCTCAGGGATTGGTGTTGGGACCAGTATTGTTCAGCATCTTTGTCGCTGACATGGACAGTGGGATTGAGTGCGCCCTCAGCAAGTTTGCCGATGACACCGAGCTGTGTGGTTCGGTTGATACACTGGAGGGAAGGAATGCCATCCAGAGGGACCTTGACACGCTTGTGAGGTGGGCTGATGCCAACCTCATGAAGTTTAACCATGCCAAGTGCAAGGTCCTACATGTGGGTCGGAGCAATCCCAGACACAGCTACAGGCTTGGCAGAGAAGAGATTCAGAGCAGCCCTGTGGAGAAGGACTTGGGGGTGCTGGTCGATGAGAAAATGAACATGAGCTTCAGTGTGCACTTGCAGCCCAGAAAGCCAACCGTATCCTGGGCTGCCTCAAAAGGAGTGTGATCCTGCCCCTTTACTCTGCTTTTGTGAGACCTTACTTGGTGTATTGTGTGCAGTCCTGCTGTTGTCAACATAAAAAGGACATGGAACTGTTGGAACAAGTCCAGAGGAGGCCATCACTATGATCAGGGGACTGGTGCACCTCCCATATGAAGATAGGCTGAGAAAGTTGGGTCTGTTCAGCCTGGAGAAGAGAAGGCTGCGTGGAGACCTCAGAGCAGCCTTCCAGTATCTGAAGGGCACTATAGGGATGCTGGGGTTGGAGCTGGATGATATTGGGGTCCTTTCCAGCCCTAACTATTCTATGATTCTATAAGTCTAAAATTCCATTGGACCTATTCATGCACAATATATTGCATAAACCTGTCAGGACCTCTGATACAGTCATTCTCAGGTCTAATCCCATTATACTGGATGAAATGCTACAAGCATTCATACAGGACGTATCCTACCTAAGAAACATCAAGGAAGACCTACTGTACTGTAACTGTCTGGCCTTAAGCATTGCCAGAACAGTAACAAGGTGCAAGCAGTCTATAAATCTAGAAAGGACAGTAAATAGGATTGTGTGGAGGATGGGTGCAGCTTAGTCTCCACCATGAGCAGTTGCTGGGACTTCCTACAGATGGTTGGACACAGGCCTTGGGAGAGATAAAAATAAAGTTGAGAAAAGGAACCAGCACTAAAGACAAGGAACTGGCTCTGAACAAAGATGGAACATGTAGGTGCTGTGTTAGCAGTAATATAATCATAAGATGCTGTGTTAGCAATAATGTAATCATTCTAGGATGCTGTGCTTGCAATACTGTAAGAATAGAATGCTGTGTTAACAGTAGTGTGATCATAGGACTGTGCTAAGAAAAAGAAATAATGTCATAATCTTGCTATTAGTATTCTCTATAGCAATAAGGGAACTGAAAATTGCAGTGCAGCACTTGTGGGTCTGGGGCAGGGGCTCTAAAGCTTGAGCTGCATCTCAATAAAGGGTCTTCTCTCCACCTCACAAGAGGAGTCCGTGTCATCTGTTGTTGCAGAATTGCTTTCGGTTTATGAGCTGGTAAGACTGTTTCATAGAGCAGTTCACAGCAGCTGACAGTTAAAACATTGGTCCCCAGTAGTGCTTGTGCTACATGCCAAGAGACATGGGGCCATGAAGGCTGATGGAACTAAAACACACCCAAAAATTAAATACAAAACAAATTATAACAAATGTTTATCTGATGTAGTTCCCCTTTAGAGAAGATGAGCAAGAGTTGGAGAAATAGTTCTAAGACATAAGCATCACTACAAGGGAGCAGAAAACAAAAGTAAGTAAAAATTCTCTAACTGGTCACTAAAACTCTAGAAACAGTAACAACTGCATGTGGTACTAACCAACACACTCCCCCTCTCAAACCATTTCAAAAGTGTCAGACTGGTGGTTTTGCTGCTTACTTGGACCTGATTTTTTTCTTCTTCTTCCTTGGACTTAATTGCAAATTAATTTCAGGGTAGAGAATCTTTTCAGAGAAAGTATTTTTGATGCTTCTTTGTGCCATAGAAGAATTTGTTTGACATATTCTAATGTGCTTAATTGTAAAGGTAGTCACTTAATAGTCTTTGCAATCATTTAATGGAACAAAGCAGTGATGTCTAAGAACAAAGAAGGAAATTTCTACATTGTTTCTATTCTCCCTACTGACTGAAACAAGCAAGGTGCAAAAGGGTAAAATGGCGAGTTGCATTTCCTTCCATTCACTCAATAAATCAAATGCAGAGATGAAAACACACAAAAGATATTAAGACTAAACTTGAAAGAGTTATTGATAAAAATATCTCCAGAAAACGGAGAGGGAGCAAGTGCTCTACATTTCTGTAAATGGTTGCTAGCAGCAAACTTGGCTAGGAGTACTTTTGTCAGTGATATGTTCCACTACAGTGGAACAAGACAGAATAAAATGATGGAATATTAAAAATAACATAGTATCTTCTTCAAGGATGATCAGGGGACTGGAGCACCTCCCGTATGAAGAAGTTGGGGCCTCTGCTGAGATAGTTGGGGCCTGGAGAAAAGAAAAGCCTGGAGAAGAGAAGGCTGCGTGGAGACCTCGTAGCAGCCTTCCCGTATCTGAAGGGGGGCTATAGGGATGCTGGGGAGGGACTCTTCATTAGGGACTGTAGTGATAGGACAAGGGGTAATGGGTTAAAACTTAAACAGGGCAGCTTTGGATTGGATATAAGGAAGAAATTCCTTACTGTTAGGGTGATGAGAGACTGGAATAGGTTGCCCAGGGAGGTTGTGAATGCTCCATCCCTGGCAGTGTTCAAGGACAGGTTGGACAAGGCCTTGGGTGGTATGGTTTAGTGGGAGGTGTCCTTGCCCATGGCAGGGGGGGTTGGAACTAGATGATATTAAGGTCTTTTCCAACCCTAACTATTCTATGATTCAAAGTTTCTTCTTATTCTTTCCTTTAGATTAATCAAGCCTCTCAAAATTAAGCCTTCAATGTGTTAATACACTGGGGGGGAAGGTTCTTGATGTTCCCCATCAGCAACAACACAAGATATGCTACAAGATCTCATGTCTGTACCAAGTCCTCTCTTGTTTCTTTGAATTGCCAAGTTATTTTCCTTACTTATGAGCATGCAAATCCTTGGTGCATAATGCCTCAAGAATGCAGAATATATAAACTATGACATTCATCTGGGAATGCATCTTCAGGATACTGCTGCTAAACAGTATAATGGATTTTTGAAGGTCGAGAAAAACAGTCTCTTTTGTTCCCAACCTTTGCCTAAAACTAGAAATTTTTAGGAAGAACTGAAGAACTCTCTTCCAAAAATTAAATTTCACTATTTCCTTAAAGCATGTTTACTATGCAACTTAGCTGGCTCACATAAAGTACACTTAGGGATATTTATTAACTAAATAACTTAAAATTATTTACATTTTCATAGCAATGTAGTAGAGGGAATAGCACTGCACTACACTTAACAGCCCAAGGGAAAATATAAATCACTAACAGGAAGCTTTCTAGTAATGTAAACCAACAGGAAAGCCAGGTACATGCATCTCAGAAGCAATACTTGCACTGGACTTCTACAAAAGAGGAAAACCTGTGGATCCCTCAACAGAAAAAGAAAGTTTCATACCATCTCTATTGCTTATAATGCAGGTGATTTAGTACACTGTAAAGGATTAACAGTATATTTGGATACCAAATCCATAGTTCTATGGAAACTCTATTTTTTAAGAAGAGTCTTACTGGACATAAAACTACTAGACATGAGCATCTTGTGAGAGTCAACAAGACTTCAGTCATGCACACACAGGTAGTCTATATGCAGGAATTAAGGCCTAAGACTACATCTTTGAAAATGTAGACTATTTATGTGAAGTGTTGCACATTACTAAAATCCAAGATCAATATTTTAAATAACACTTCAAATACTCTCACTGATTATTTGGAGATGAAATGGTTTACAGAATTAGTGGCTCCATGCTTCCGAAAACCCTTTTCCAAGAGGATAGGCAGAAAAGATAGGTTTTTCTTTTCTTTATGAAAATTCCCCATTTCTCTTGTACCGTAATATTTCTAGTAAGCGGTAATGTCAGCAGACCAGCACTATTTCTACAGCAAGAGAGAGCAAGCATCATTTTCTGCTCTTGACAAGCTCCCCCTTAAATGTGCCTCTTAGATGTGATGCCCTATGTCACCTCCTAGCTCTGTGCAGCCTCTGTTTCCATGGCTGCTGTTAAAGTTTTTAAGGCTGCCTTTTCACCTGGAAATGTAAATTGGGAAACTCTATCAGAAGGATTGTCTAGTAAGTATCTTTAATCAAAAATAAGTTTTAGGGGATACATTTAGAGAAAGCTTCCCTGAATGCAGCCCACAAAAGTTGCAAGCACATCAGCTTTGCATGCATAAAAACTGCATTTGTGTAAATAAACAGGGCAATTTGCAAATGTTAACTTATCAGTCATTTGGTTTGTGTGTACAAAAGCAGATTTGCTGCGTGTGTAAGCCTGAGCTAGCAAATTACCACCCAGAAGTATAGAAACATCAGTAGTTCTGTAGTCAGATTGTTGAGTAAAAGCAAAAATATTTTAAGACTGGCCTTTAAAGAACAAAAACTTCTGACAAAAAATTACATAAGGCTCAATAGGATTTATCACTTTGACAGTACTCTGTTGTGAACCCAGATCTTCCAGACCTTAGTATCTTAAGCAAGACCTGCAATGAACACATTCAACAGTAAAAAACCCCAAACCACTTACCCACACACGCAAAAAAAAAAAAAAGAAGTTAAAATAAATAATGCTGCAAAAGATCGTCTCTATCCTGTTGGCAGAAAAATGCCTTTGAACTCTGACATGTTTGATGGATAATCACTTTGTAGTGCAGGATGTTGCCTAAATTTACAGACTAAGTAAGATATGAAACCAGCCCTGAAATTGTTCTGCCTATGGAATACCAAAGTAGAATAAAACCTGATTTTTTTTTTCCAGTCCTGAGCTGAAGCAAAGAGGGCTTGTAATCCAGAATGAGTATTTTGTGAGTGGGTTTTTAGACAGCTTTTAAATGGCTGGGACAGACCTGTGAAGCCCTTTGTGACTTGCGGCACAGTTATATCCTGAGGATCCCAAGCCTGAGGAACTGCACTAATTACACCTGTGAAAACAGTATTGAGAGACAGCTTATCACACACTGGCTTTCACAGTACCTTCAAGCACTTGCTCTCCAACCTAAACCAAACCAACAGGGCTAGATCACTATTGCAGCACTCATCCTTCAGTAGCAATATATGCACCGCGCATACATCCAGGGCTCACACGCTGCTGTATGAACCGGGGGATAAAAAAAAAAAACAACTCAAACCAACACAATAACACACACCCCTGAAAAAAACACCCAGACAATATCACATATAAGAGCAAGGTACAATGATAAAAGGTTACTTAAAGTCTCCAAAAAAACTCTGAACCCCAGTTCTACACCAAAACATATAATCTTCTGGCCCTAATTGTTAACAGTGATAAGCACTTGGGTAATAGCTGCAGTCTGCTTTTTTCCAAAGTCACACAGCATCCATTGGAAGGATTAGTTCTTGAGGACTTGTGGCTTAAAGAGCTGATGGAGCTTTTGATGCACCCACTGAGCATCAGCTGTTCAGGTGCCCTCAAGGGATGTGCTCCTGAGTCTCCTGGCATTTGGCCAAAAGCAGCAGGGTTCTCTGTCAGCAGCAATGAGAGAGAGTAAACTTTTCTCCAACGGGCACTGATGTCAAAAACCAGCCAGTCCTCCAGGATAAGACAGATGATTTCAGTGGCATATGTCTCGTCTAATTCTGATCTTTCAAACACTGGCGAAAGTTATGGGGCAGTATCTGTGGAAATTTAACCCCTCAAGTACACATGCATAGGGAAACAGATGGCTTGCAATAGACTGTTTAATCCCAAATAAAATAACAGAAGCAGCACTTCAGGATGACTGCTTATATAGACACTTCTGTTAGAGTGTGGCCTACAAACAGGTAGCTTATGCAACAAGACCCCCAGAAAAGATTATGTAATACATTAAAAAAACCAATAGCACCTTAAAAAAACAATTAAATCTTTTTTCCACTTGGAACCATTGTGTGTCCTTAAAAATTATTATGGAGCTGAAAATACATCTGACATTTCAGGCAAATATATACTCTGACGAATACACTAAGCAAACATCCTTTGTTATGGTTCTCAGTCATGAGAGGGAATCAACTCCCAGCTATGTTCCCATCCATTACAGACCCTGACCCACAAACTCTCTCTTGTCTGCTCACCTGTTCCCAGATAGAGTTCCATACTCTCCAGCCTATCACTGACATAAATAGCAACTCCCCCTCCCCAGGGGCCTGTCTTTTCTAAAGAACGTGTAACCTTCCATTCCAACACTCATGTCATAGAAGCCATCCCACCATGTTTCTGTGATGTCAATGATATCATACCCTTGTAGCCATGCACACATCTCTAATTCCTCTTGTTTGTTCCCCATGCTACAGGCATCTGTATAGAGGCATCTGAGCCGAGCTCCAAATGAAGCTGGCTCATTGGCTGGAGAGGCTGAAATACCTCTGCATAGCTCTGAGCATTTATTATAGGTGCCGGCAACTGACTGGGTGTGTTGGGATGGAATGATGCACCCCTCCCCAACACATCTAGTTTAAAGATTTCTTGACCAGCTTGGCAAGCCTCCAAGCCTCCGAAACAACTCTTTCCCTTTTTCGGCAGACCAGCTCCATCAGCCTCCAGTAGACCTGGCCTCCTAAATTGAGTCCCATGTTCTAAATACTCAAACCCCTGAGTATGGCACCACACATTTATTAACCTGCCAAATCCACCCAGCTTTTTTAAGGTGCTCCCCTTTATTCTGAAGAATTGAAGAAAAAGCTATCTGAGCTCCAGAACCCCCAACCACCTCTCCCAGGGCTCTGTAGTCCTTCTTAATGTTCTTCGGGCTACTGATACCTATATCGCTAGCACCCACTGGTGGACTATGGTCCACCACTGGTGGACTATGGACCACTACAAGGGTAATAGTCAGCAGGACTTACTAGACCAAGCAGTCCCTCTGCAATATCCCTGATCTGAGCCCCTGGTAGGCAACACACCTCCCCTGAGACTGGGCCAAGCCAACAGATGGATGCCTCTGTGCCTTTCAAAGTAGAGTCCCTTACTACTATGATCCACTGCTTTTTCCTGGCAGCACCACTACTGATCCTCTTCACTGGTGCATAAGGAGGTTGTTCATGTGGCGAGGTGTGTGTTTCCTCATTAGCCTCCTGCAGAACTGCAAAGGGCTCTAGGTGAGGACATCAGATTTAGGAGGAAGCCCCTTACTATTATTGTCCTCATCCTCTTTTTTTTTTTTTTTTTCTGTTACAATTTCCCAGCTTCCTAGGTTAATGCCCTCCTTCTTTTCTGTATGCGCTATGATGGATGCTTGAGGCCCCTGCACAGTTTGGGCCTGGAGCAAGCATTCCTGCTTCCTCTCAGCTTCCCTGACATCTTTTACCTTACTGACAGTCTCCCCCAGCTTAGCCGTCTGTTACAAGAGGACCTCCACCAGGGAGCACCAAGTGCAGCCCTGCCCATTGTGCACCTTTCCTTCACCAGACCCGTGCAGGCACTCTCTACTCTCCAAGCTCTGTGCTGCAGCCTCCATTCTCATCGTCTCTATCTGGGTACCTACGCTGGCCACCAGTGGAGCAGCTAGAGCAGAGCTCCCAGATCAGGCCCTGGCTCTGAGGCAAGTGCTCACCATCCTGGTTGCCTGCCTGCATGAAATGCCGCAATTACTCTGCCACATGCTGACTGATGTGCCATACCCTGTTTGCCGTGCTCCTGGTTGCTCACTCTCCCTGGGGTGGGCTTTTACCCAGTCAGGGCTGGTGCCATCCATCCTGGCCCTCTCCCCTGTGAGTCAGCTGCTCATCTCAGCTGAGCTACCGGCTCTTGGGCAAGTCCTGTTGAGGACTTGAGGCTCCCTCGGTGGCTCTTGCAACTCTGAATTGAGGAAGACAATTTGTGCTTCTGGTCACAGTGCTTCCCCCTGCTCTGGAGTTAAAGGCGTCCTTTCTGGAGCTACTCACCTCAGCAACTAATGGCTCAGGAGGACCCTCTTAGTTTCTCCGTGTAGATAAGGAGGAGGATGCACTCCACAGCAAGGCTTCCCACTGCACCATGCAAGGGACAGGACAAGGCAGGTCCCTTGTCCCAGGGCTGACTGCAGGGTGTGAATTTGGGTTTGCAGCCAGGGATGCCCAGTGCTGTCCTTACAAGCAGGGTCCCTGCAGCCCGGGGGCTGTGTGCCGGGGCAGGGACTCTGCCACCAGCCAGGGTCAGCACTCAGCCTGCTCAGGTGCTCCCCATGGCATTGACCCCAGCAGGGCAGCCGAAGGGTGCTGCTGCTGTAGAGAGGGTGCTGCATGGGTCAGGGCTGTTGAGAGTTCCAGGTCAATGCAGGAGATTCCAATGAGACTGCTCAAGAAGCATAGCAAGCCAGGGATTAGCTGAAAGGGAAGGTCCTGTTCTATTAGTTACTGCTATGATTTTTGGGGGTGACGAATTTAAAATAAAAATCAATGTATTGGTTTAGAAAAAGGCACTGAAGTACAACATCTTTTACTGAACAATCCATAGACTATGAGAAATCAACAAACCTCTTCATACAGACAGCATCAGTCACTTTTTCAGCCTCTTTGTGATTGGTGTGAGGTTCCCACCAGAGCCTGCACAAGCAGAGATGCCCCTTAGCAGATCCCTGCTGCCAATGTTAGAAAAGAGTGAAGTTTTTAAGATAAATAATCATATAAAATGGTAGGAACGATTATGTTTAAGAGGTTTATAAATCAATAGTGAGATTTTGTAGATGAGAAAGAGCTATAATTTTGCAGTTCCATCTGCAGTCCGGTATCGTGGTTAACCTGTAACCAGTGATACAATGGTAGTCTTGGTAGCAAGAGCTTATATAACCATATATGGTGAAGGGTGTATGGGTGAATTTAGAGAAGTATATTGTGAAATTCTATCCAAGCAGAAGCTAGAAATTATCAGAGGTAGTCAAGGGAAAATAGAACAATGCTGGCATCCATATAATGGTTGGGATATGTCCAGAGGACAAAAAGGTGAAAAGAACAAGCCGAGGAAGACTTCTTACTTCATCCGAGGAAGACTCCTTACTTCATCAGGACGACCACCGGGGGGGGCTGCACAAGCGCAGAAGAGGCTGATGTCATAATAGACTGATGTGGCAATCCTTAATGCATATGTATTAGTTAATGACGTAATCTGTATTGAATATGTATTAGTTATGTAACTTTCAGTGTGACGAGGTCAGGTCGAAGCCAGATTTGGGCGCGTGCCCCTGGTTTCCCAGCGCTGCAATAAAGCACCTCATATAACCATTCCTGTGGTTATGTGTCAGTCCTTACGCTAACACCAAGAGGGGTGAGCAGGGCAGGGCTGAGCACACAGATGGCCTCTGGGAGCACTAACAGGGAGCAGAGCTGGGCACAGAGCAGCAGCTCCTGGCAGGGACAGCTCCAGGCAGCAGAGCCATGGCCAGGGAGTGGGGGGAAAGTGCAGGCCAGCCCTGGGGAGGGTGCATTCAGGCAGCTCTCTTGTTGCCTGGCACTGGAGGTGGCTGCTGGCCGTGCTCTGCTGGGCAAGGAGCTGACTGTCTCTCTAGAAAGTTCAGGGCAGCTGAGACCCAGACTGGTGGACTCTGCAGCAACCTTGACTAGGCATTAACCTACAGACAGTTGAGCGCTTTTGTCTGTCCCATGCTGCAACTCTTTGCAGTTGCCTTCAAAACATTAGAAATTTTATACCTAAAAGAGTGAGTTTTCAGATGTGACACTGGGAAAACAAACAAACCAACCAACCTCAGAGACAACAACGACCAAGTCAGGCTGAGCCTCTCCTCTGCAGCCCAAAAGTGTTCAGAGTTGTGAGCGCATAAACTGAACTTCTGTATCTGACATCCCTCCTGTCCTAACCCGTTGCTGCCTTTTTCTTCTACAACAGTGCCCCGTGCCCAGAGGCAGCAGATGTCCACAGCTCCATCACCCAGTTCTTCCTCCTGCCATTCTCAGACACACAGGAGCTACAGCTCTGACGCTTCTGGCTTTTCCTGGGCATCTCCCTGGCTGCATTTCTGAGCAATGGCCTCATCATCACCACAAACGCCTGCAACCAGCACCTCCATACCCTCATGTACTTCCTCCTCAGCCTCTCTCTCCTGGACCTGGTCTGCGTCTCCACCACTGTCCCCAGATCCATGGCCATTTCCCTCTGGGACACACATTCCTACCTCAGGGAAGTTGGGCTTCTTATGCTTGGTATCTGTTTATCATGTGGGTGTTTTGCTTTCATTGTGGGGTCCTATGTGCAAATCTCCAGGGCCATGCTGAGGATCCCCTCTGAGCAGGGAGGCCACAAAGCCTTTTCCACATGTCTCCTTCCCCTGGCCCTGCTCTCTCTGTTCATCAGCACTGGCACCTTTGTTTGTGTGAAACCCACCTCCATCTCTTCTCTCTTGTTCTGGTCATGGCAGTTCTGTACTTGGTGGTGCCTCCAGCAGTGAACCTCCTCATCTACAGCCTGAGGAACCAGAAGCTCAGGGATGCTTTGAGGAAGCTGGAAACTGGATGTGTTTCAGCAGCCATGCACTGCTTGCTTTCCTCTGCAAAGGGCTCCCAGTGTAGGTAATGACAGGCCACGTCTGTCTTTCCTGATTTACAATTGTTTTTTTTTTTTCACTTGTGATGGTGTTGTCTTTAAAGACATGTCAGTTTTCGTCCTGTGCTACTTCAGTGTCTGCCTGCCCTGTCTGACACACAAAG
Source organism: Neopsephotus bourkii (assembly GCF_033783945.1). Classification (NCBI taxonomy): domain Eukaryota; kingdom Metazoa; phylum Chordata; class Aves; order Psittaciformes; family Psittacidae; genus Neopsephotus; species Neopsephotus bourkii. The sequence goes on along the minus strand of NW_026900756.1, from coordinate 2,154,242 downwards.
TTTGTGTCAGTGGGGGTCTCTCATCTTATTAAGGGAAATAAATGATCCTGCAGTAACTTATTCTCTGTGATATGTTCTCCTGTAACAGGATTGAAGGGGAATGAAATCGGCTTTCTGGCTGCTCCAGCTCTGGGATGGCTGCTCTGTGCCTGGAGTAGGAAGAGATGTTAAAGAGCCTAAGGACCAGGGCTGGTGTGAGGAAATGGAATCGCATGGGGGGTCTGCAGAGCTCTCAGGTCACCCTGGGCAGGAGAGCAGGGGACACAGGGGTCCCTGCAGGGGACTGCCCTGCAGTGGCTCAGACGGGCTGCCTGGCTGGGAGCAGCCCATGGGAAAGGTCTGGGTGGGCAGGAGCTGGACAGGAGGCAGCGTGTGCCCTGGCAGCAAGGGAGGAGAGCAGCATCGCGGGCTGTATGAGCAGGAGCACGGCAGGAGAACAAGGGAAGGGAAGCTCTGGGATGCTCCGGGATGCTCCATGCAGGTTTCAGATCCCCAGTTCATGAACGCTACTGGCAAGTGAGAGTGGGTTTAGCAATAGGACTTCAGGACAGGCAGGGACTGGAGCATGGTGCCTGTGGGGAGAGTTTTGGGGAGTTGGGCTTGTCCAGCCCGGAGATGTCGACATGAGATCTTGTTGTCAGGGACTGACTGCCTTTACCAGCAAAGAGGACATGGAGAATACAGAACCAGGTTCCTCACCATGGTGCCTGGTGGGAGGACAAAAGGCAATGGGAAATAACAACAGAGGAGATGTTCAGCCAGGACATAAGGAAACCTTGTTCCCATAAGCTCAGGCAAAGGCTCATCAGGTCACCCAGAGAGGCTGTTCAGTCTCTGGCCTTGGGTTTTTTCAACTCAAACTTTAATCAAGCCTTGAACCACTTGGTCTGATGCTGTTTCTGACAGGTTGGACTCGAGATCTCCTGGGGTCCCTTCCAACCTCTGTTCTTTTATGACCCTACAATTATGGGGTTATGAAAGAGCCACAAAAATTCTCCAGGGGCTGAAGCACTTCCCCAGTGAATGCAGGCTGAGAAAACTGAGGGTGTTCAACCTGGAGAAGAGAAGGCTCCAGGGGAACTTACTAAACCCATACCTAAACAGGGCCTACAATAAATCTGGAGAGGGGCTGTTTACAAGGTCTGCAGTGACAGGACAATGGGGAATGGCTTTAAGGTAAAAGAGGTGGGATTTAGATCAGACATTAGGGTGGAGTTCTTCCCTGTGAGGGTGGTGGGACACTGGCACAGGTTGCCCAGATAAGCTGTGGATGCCCCATCCCTGGCAGTGTTCAAGGCCAGGTTGGACACAGGGGCTTGGAGCAACCTGCTCTAGTGGACCACTCTGGAACACACCCAAAACACCCCTGAAACACCTCAAAAAAAAAACTCCAACCAACCAAACCACCCCCCACAACACCCAATGAAAAACCTAAAATATCCCCAGGGCCCATAATACACCACTGGGGTCCCTCAAACTCCTCATGTCCTTGTCCCCTCCCTGTTGTGATCCTATGGCGTAAATCAAACCCTAACCCCTGACCATAAACCCTATCCCAGACCAAAACCCATGTTTCTGACCCTAACTCTAACCCTCAGGGTTTTTTTTGTGAGAAGTTATAATGTAATTAAAATTATTATATATTATAATAATATGAATGATTATATATATGTATTACTATTATAAATTAGGCACTCTATTGCGGGTAAAAAGTTTGAGCAGGGTCTTTGGTCCGGAATCAGTGCTACCTTTTCTCGGCGGAGGAAGAATGCAAGCAGACTCAATATGAGGTATAAGCAGACTTCGTTTATTTGCTCGGTACACTCCCTTTTATATATAACTGTATCCACTAGTCAGCTACTGATTGGCTATTAGCTTCTACTTGGCGATAGCTGATAGGTTATAAGCCTAAAGGTATTAACAAAGTTACAAGTTTTGCTCTCGGACTTGGCGATAGCTGATAGGTTATAAGCCTAAAGGTATTAACAAAGTTACAAGTTTTGCTCTCGGTACTTTCCACTCCGGGGCTTTCCACTGTTGCTCAACCTTCAGTACTTTTCCACTGTTACAATAGTCAAGGACTCAGGCCTATCCTAGGCCATAACTATCACAATTGACTTTCTGGACACAGGGGATTTCTGGATCCACTGTGACCTTTCTCCTTGAGCCATTCTCCAACAATTCCCCCTTTTTCTTTTTGGGCTACAAAAATTCGATTTGTTACTTTGGCTAACCCTTTTCTTATACAAGTAAAAGCTATACAAAAACAAACTCCTAATAAACAAAGCACAAACAAAAAGCGCAATCCTTCAGTTATCAAACTTTTCAACCATCCGGTTAAGCCCCATCCTTCAAGATTGATTCCAAAAAATCCATTATCCTGTTTTAATAGTTGTATATGTTGTTGCAACTTTTGAATCTTTTTATGAATAGATTCAGAATTATTCGTCAGATCCATACAACACATTCCCTCAAAATCTTCACATCCATGTCCATGTGCTAAGAGTAAAAAATCAATAGCAGCTCTATTTTCTAATGTGGCATGCCTTACAGAATCAACATCGGCTGCCAAGAGTGACAATATATCTAATTTTTCTAATTGAAATAAAGCGTGGCCAGCGGCAAGGCCTGGCAAAAACAAAGAAGACACTACCTGTTCAGCTCTATTAAAAAGTTTAACCTCGTCATTGCAACCAGCGGCTGGCACACTACGGCGGCTACGGCCACTGTGACTCAGATTAGTTGCAAAGCTTTTGAGGCCAGCAAGTGTTGGCAATGTAATAGTAAGTCGTCCAAAGGTACATGGCCCTCCGACTGGTCTTTGAGGGATTCCTGAAAATGCCTTATCCCCACATAACAAAAATATCCCCGGGGGTAATTTTCGGGGAATGGTGGTACCTGGAGCTGGTTTGCTTTTATTACGCCCCACATGGTTGCACCAGTAAGTATCGTTAATCCATGGCGGCATAGTGGGGGAGATGTTCGTAATGTCGGTGATATTACACCACTGACCATTAGCCTCATTACAATTAGATGAATTAATATATAGACAAGATTGAGCATGAAGAGTTCCTAGGAGGCCTATTTCTTGTGGAATTGGCCCATAGGGCAGTTTGTCGTCCCAGATATCATACTGATCTGTACAGTTAATCATAGTGGTATTACATTTGCTTTCTGCAATTTGACTGGAGATATCGGCCATTAGGTGTCGCGCTTCAGAGTTATTTAAGGGAATTCCAATGAGACATGTATGAAATGGGGATTCAGGTTGTGCCAATGAAACACAAAAGTTAGTTCGATTTATTGCCTTCGCTAAAGTTATCCAAACATTTTTTCTAGGAGAAAAATGTCTTAGCCTGATATCAGTTTTTACTGTTTCTGCGCTGGGAAAAACGACGACAAGTACGGTCCCAATCAGCAGGCCTAACCTGCCACCTGGTTGGAACCCCAACATCCTGACCGCACTGTATATCTAATATTCTGGTGGCGGCCACAGCTCGAAGGCAGTTAATTACCTGTTGTGTTCGCCACCGTAAGTGTCGTAGGCGCAGGTCTTCCCTATTTTCTACCACTGGGTAAGTTTGCAAAAGGGACACTCCCGTTTCTGTTTGAAATGCTCTAATAGGATTACCTCGTTGCAAGTCCCAATTACAATTTACACAACAGTTAAACGATCCTAATTGGTACTGAGATATCCACCACTTTTGATTACAATGCCCACAATTAATTTTTATCCACGCACGATGTTTTTTCGATAAACAGGCATGACAATGATTTGTATTTGGTAGGGTAAACCTATTACACAGAGAATAAAGTTCCCCAGGTAAATAAAATATCGCATCCTCCTCTGTCTGGTATGATAGCCGAACTTCAAAATGTCTCTCAATCGGTTCCAGAAGTGGTCGTAATGTCTTCTGTAGACGATGTTGCCGCCTCGTTTCCGGACTGTTCATTTGATTGGACCGCACGAGTCCACTTGGCTGGTATCCACTTGGGTCCTGTCGGTGTAAGTACGCACATATAACCTCTGCCTATATATTGTACCTCAGCAGGCCCTCGCCATTGCCCTGTCTCTGGTTCTTTATAAAACACTTTCATTTGCGCCTGTTGTTGCTTCCAGATTCCAGAATGTATTCTGACTGGCGGCTCTTCTTCCGGGCCAAATATACACAAGTAATTTAATACAAATAAAGTTTTTGAAACCCGTTCATGGACATCTCTTATATCTGCAAATTTATCAAAATAACGCTTCAGAGTCTGGTTTGTCCTTTCCACTATAGCCTGCCCTGTGGGAGAATGCGGGATCCCCGTTACGTGCTTAACTCCCCACTGTTGGCAAAATTTTCTCATTTTTTCACTGATATAAGCCGGACCGTTATCTGTTTTAATTTCCTTTGGCACCCCCATAACTGCAAAACAGCTGGTTAGGTGTCGTATGACGTGAATGGCTTTCTCTCCCGCCTGAGCGGTGGCCCAAACAAAATGACTATAAGTATCAATAGTAACGTGCACATACTTTAATCTCCCAAACTCTGGCACATGCGTAACATCCATCTGCCATATTTCACAAGACTTTACTCCTCGGGGGTTGACCCCAATTCCCAGACCAGGCCCATGATGACTACATTGTGGACAAGTCCTCACGATTCCCTTTGCCTCTTCTATGGTGATATTAAACTGAGACTTTAGACCTCGTGCATTCTGATGAAAAATATTATGTGCTTCTCTAGCTTTTATAAAGTCACTTAGAGGTACTGTGTGCATAACTAACTGATCTGCCTTATCGTTTCCTTCCCCTAGTCCCACTGTCCACATGTGACTTCTTATGTGGATGACCGAATAGGGAACTGTCCGTAAATTTAGTGCGGTCTGCAATTGTCTAAAAAGTTCATTGAGCCTAGGATTGGTAACTTCTTTTACACGAGCATCCTCTATCCGTTCCATCACCCCAGCGACATAGAGTGAATCTGTAACGACATTGAGTGGTACGGTAATCCAATACTTTACTGCCCACGTTACTGCGGCAAGTTCCAGCGTTTGCAGTGAGTCCCCAGGGATAGCGTCCAGCAAATGGTGGTGCCATTCACCATCAGCCATCCAGGTAACTGCCGCCCGCCTGGATCTTTTGCCTGCATCAGTAAAAACCGTGAGAGCATTCTGTATTGGAGTCTCACTCCTCAGTGGTCGCCGTATCCACTCATTATGATTGATCCACTGCACAACAGGTGATTTTAGAGGCTCTATGGTAATTGAGGAATGCTCTGATAATAAACTATCCTGTAACTTTGAACTATGCCTTAGATACCAGTCAAGGTCTTCCTTAGGTATTGGTAGCTGTATAAGCTGCGGTTCTTTTCCTGTTATTTGTAAAATTCTAGTACGGCCCTTTTTAATTAATTCTGCTAAGTTCTCTGCCTTAGGCTGGATCGATTTTTTAGGCTGCAAACTTGTAAATATCCATTCTAAGATCTTAAGCTCGCCTTTCTCCCCCTTTTTCTTTTTAAGCTGAGTTAAAGCACCCAATAATTGGTTATGGCTGTGCCAGATGGTAAGATTTATGGGGAGGTCGAGACTCCGCCTGGACACAAAGTGTTCTGTGATTTGCTCAGAAAGTGTTCGGATGAGGGCAGCTTGTTCTGCCGTCACGTCCCATCGTTAAGGGTATTTATTTCTGTTTTAAGTTGCAATTTTTGAGGACGTATCTGAGAATCTGTAATTTTCCAGCCCAAATAAAGCCATGGCGCCTTTCGCTGGATCTTTTCTTCCGACACGACCAAGCCTTTTGACGTTAACCGCTGTCGCAGGACCTGTAGCTGGTGATGGTCGAATGGGTGTTCTTGTGCAAACAAAATATCGTCCATATAGTGATAAATGAAAACATCTCTCCATAGTTGTCTGATAGGTTGCAAGGCATTGTCGACAAACAACTGACATAAGGTAGGGCTGTTTTTCATCCCTTGAGGTAACACAGTCCATTCAAAACGTTGAGTAGGCGCCTCCCTATTAATAGCTGGTAAGGTAAATGCAAAACGCTGAGTATCTTGTGGGTGTAGGCTGATAGTAAAAAAGCAGTCCTTAAGATCAATCACTAAAAGATGCCAAAATTCTGGCAACATTGCTGGGTTAGGTAATCCAGGCTGCAAAGCCCCCATAGACTGCATTTGATTATTAACAACAGCTGGGGGGATTCGGGGGTGTCACTAGCCCTTGTGGCTCTACAGGAGCTTGAAATGCTGGAGCGGCTACTGTTGTCTGGGCGTGGCGGCTCGGCGCGCTCCGCTGGCCGTTTCCCGAACGATAACGGTTGTTGAGTAGTTTGTTGTTGTACCGCAAGGGCTTGTTGTTGGGCTTGCAGGAAATCTCTCCCTAATTCTTTTATCGCCTCCACTAGCATCGCTTGTGTACCAACTGGTACCCTGCTCATTCTTTCTAACATTAGTTCAATGGTGGCATCAGCCGGTAAAGTCACTAAAATACTCTTTGTTGAGGCATTAGCATTCTGTAGAACGCATTGCCGAAGTATTGCCCCTTTCATCCAATCCTGTATATCTGACTGCTCTATGGCATTAGTTAATCTATCGACAAATGTAGCAAAAGGTTCTTCCCTTTCCTGTTTTATATTCATATATGAGGGTGAAGGGGGGGTCGTTTTTACTAGTTCTACGGCTGCTCGAGCTGTTCTCATAGCTTCCATACATCTCTCCGGACCCATCTCTACCTGTGCCCTAACTGTAACAAAGGGTCCTGATCCCATTAACTGTTCAACAGTAACCCCCCTCAATGGATCATTGTCCCCTCTTGGTTGCTGTGCTGAGGCTTCACAGAGCCGTTGCCAATGTGCCTGCCATAATAGAATTTGTGACTGCGTCATTATCATTCTCATAATCACCTTAATGTCTTCAGGGCATAGCAAAACGCTTCCCCATATATAATTCAGAAATTGCTTAGTCGGTTCTCCATGCAGGCCGACATCATTCACTGTTTGCCTTAACTGCGATAACATTTTCCAACTTAGTGGATTATATTCCCCATGAACGTCACCCTGATCGTTAACATTAAATATCACTGGGAACGCCAGATTTGAGAGTACCCCCGTTCCTTCCTCAGCTACAGCCTCTTCCTGAAGTTTTTTCCAGTTAATTCCTGTTACCCGTCTCTTAACATGATTATTGGGTTCCTTTACAGAGTCGGGACTTTCTCTCGCCTCACTATTTAATTCCTGTTTATGTTCTCCTACAGGTCTATTCACGGATACCTTTTGCCAACACGGCTCTGGGGGCATTCGCGTTCCGCCAAACATTACCCCTCCTCCTGATGGAGCCTGCGTGGCGTCGCTAGAATATGGAGAGAGGCCACAATCGCCTAATGGCGGCGCGGAGGGTTCCTTTTGTTCCAATTTTGAAGATGCTATTGCCGCAAGATTCTTTTCTATCTTATATCGTTTGATATTATTAATAATCTCGCGCCATGGTTTCATTAACTTCCTTGCGGATTTATCGTCATCTATTACCCTATCCCACAAATAATCTCCCAATTTGCGCCATTCCTCTTCCTCAAATATATTTTCAGGCGTACTGAAATATCCCTGTGTTCGCCCAGTTGCCACTAGTTCCACTATTGCTTTAACGCAATTCTTATCGACTCCCCGCTTTTCTAAAAAGCTTTCTAAAATTTCTAGGGCTACTTCCAAATCCATAATTCGTATTAGATCAATTTAAGCGCGCTGTCTTACCCTAATAGGTTAATCCTGCAGCCCCTCAGCCTGTAGCCCTGGCAGCGACGGTCTTTTCTCGGACCAGACGTCGGAGTCGACACACCGCAGCAGCTGGTTTTGGTCGCTCTTGTCAACGGTTTTTCCTCGAACCGGATCCTCAGCAGCGACACACTGCCACAGTATTTGATCGCTCTTGTCCCCCAGGGGCCGCTCCTGGTGTCCTGCTCCTGTCCGCTGAGCTTCGTGGCAGCACCAATTCGGTCCCGGTCCCTGTTCGGGCGCCAGATGCGGGTAAAAAGTTGAGCAGGGTCTTTGGTCCGGAATCAGTGCTACCTTTTCTCGGCGGAGGAAGAATGCAAGCAGACTCAATATGAGGCATAAGCAGACTTCGTTTATTTGCTCGGTACACTCCCTTTTATATATAACTGTATCCACTAGTCAGCTACTGATTGGCTATTAGCTTCTCTGGGCAATCCTCTAGATAGGTTATAAGCCTAAAGGTATTAACAAAGTTACAAGTTTTGCTCTCGGACTTGGCAATAGCTGATAGGTTATAAGCCTAAAGGTATTAACAAAGTTACAAGTTTTGCTCTCGGTACTTTCCACTCCGGGGCTTTCCACTGTTGCTCAACCTTCAGTACTTTTCCACTGGTAGAAATGTTAAGGACTCAGGCCTATTCTAGGCCATAACTATCACAATTGACTTTCTGGACACAGGGGATTTCTGGATCCACTGTGACCTTTCTCCTTGAGCCATTCTCCAACACTCTATTACAAATGCTTTTCATCCTTGTGGGCCCATGACATCTCAGGCCATGGAAACTTCAGGAATCACTCAGAAGGTATGGGTCATTGCTCCGGTTGGGATGGGTGTCATCCAGTGGGTGCTGAGCAATAGTACTGGACATCACTGATGGCTATTGGTGCTTTTTTTTCTCTTCTGGTTCCATATTTTTCCCCTTGTTGTTTCCATTATTATTTATAACAATAATACTAATATTACATTGTACTTGATTTCAGTTCCGGATTTGTTCTCATCTCCACCCGCAGGTTTTACATTGTTCCCATCCTCCTCCCCGTCCCACCCAGCTGCTGAGCGAGAGGCTGCTGGTGCTGAGTTCCCGGCTGGGCTTCAACACTGACCCTGTCCTGGCCCCTTTGCTGTGGCAGCAGGGGCTGGGCCTTTGTGCTCCTGGAGCAATTTGTATCAGCATGGAGACTGGGAGCAGCATTATTTGGCTCAGGAAGTGTAGTTTCCGAGTGTTGCTGGGGCTGAGGCAGTGCTTCCCAAGGGCAGGGGAGGCCCAGCAGCACCTTTCTGTCCTGGCACTGCTGCTGTAGGAGCACAGAGGCTCCCATCGGCATTGCCTCAGTCAGGATTGTGCAGGTGCGGCTAGAGCCCACCAGTTGCTTCCCACATTCTGGAATGCCTGGTTGGTGTTTGCAGGCATTGGTGTTATCTGCCAGGGTCTCCACCTCCTTATGCAATGGCCAGCACTTTTCCTAGGGCCTTGATGAAGCCCCAATACCCCCTCCTTGTCTGCCAGAATTCCTGGTGGGCATCCGCGGGCTTTGCCTTAGTCCGTGAGGGACACTGCTGCCTTCCTTCCATAGTGCCTGGAGGGCTTCCATTGCTGGAACCCAGCAGCTTCCATGGTGCCAGGCACAGAAATCGGTAGAACTTGGCGGGTCCCTGCCACCTTCCATAATGCCTGGTGGGTTTTTGGGCTGTGCCTGTGACTGCCAGTGCCTTTGTCACCTTCCAGAGTGCATTGTCAGAGCTCAGAAGAGAACTGGAGCCTTCCTCAGTGCCCAGAGCTGGCCTGGGCTTTACCAGAGCCTACCAGGACCTCTCCTGCCTTCCACAATGCCCAGTGGGCTTCTGCAGGCATTGCACTGAGCTTTGTGCTGAGCAGGCATTGTGCTGAGATCCCAGTGACAGCACCAGCAGCTGCACTGCCCAGGGGCTGCTCCTGCCCTGCCACATTCTCAGCACCTCTGACACCAGCAGCTCCTGCACACAGAAGTCTTCTGCTTTGCCCCCAGCACCTCTGCATGCAGAGCTGAGCTCTAAGCACATGAACAAGCCCAGTGCCTCCTCCTCCCTCATCCCCTGCTCCTACAGCTGGGATGGCACCAGCACATCTCCTGACAGCTTCTCCTCCCTTTAGAGCACACACCCTCAATGTGTTTCAAGCCAACACTACACCAGCACTGCAAAGTCAAAGAACACGTACCTGGATGCGCAGAGCAGCCACGGGAGATGCAGCCTCCCGAGGGAGGGGTCTACTCTGCACTGGTTACTGCAGGGCTCTCTCTGCTTAAATAACCATGGGGGACCCCATCACTATGGACACCTCCACATTGACCACCATGGCTTTGTGATGGCGTCAGCATCGTGCCCATGGCCACTGGGCCCCCAGGCATGCTCCAGGAGTTGCCACATTGGGACAGCCTCTATCCAGCCTGCTTGGGGAGCTGCCTCATGGGCTGCTCTTCCTCAGTGCCTTTTGTCCAGAGGGGTCACAGCTCAACCTGGGCAATGGAACAGGGCATCATGGCCACATGCAAGAAGTGGACTGTGACTGACATTCACACATCAGAGAATCATGGAATCCCAGACTGGTTTGGGGTGGGAGGGGCCTTAAAGCTCATACAGCTCCAACCACCTGCCACAGGCAGGGACACCTTCCACTAGAGCAGCTTGCTGCAAGTCCTGTCCACCTGACCTTGAGCACTGCCAGCGATGGGGCAACCACAGCTTCTCTAGGCCCCCTGTGCCACTGTCCCACCACTCTCACATGGAAGAATTCCTTTCTAATATAGATCTACATTTATTCTCATGTAAATCCCCCCTTTTGGGCTGTCATGACCTACACTGGGAGCCATTCGCAGTGGGGAGCAGTCAGTGTATGGCTGCTAGACCAAATCCAGTCACCAGTTTCCTCAGAGCATTCCTTAGCTCCTGGTTCTTCAGGCTGTAGAAGCTGTTTACTGCTAGAGGCACTACCCAGTACAGCACTGCATTTGCCAGATCCAGGCATGGGAAGAAGATGAAGGAGGGCTTCATGTGGGTAAATGTGTCAGTGGCTGTGAACAAGGAGAGCACAGCCTTCCTGCATGAGAGAGGCATGTAGTAGCCCAGCCTGTAACTCAGAACCACACAGCCACTCGCTCACACTCTTCTCTTTCTGCCTCCACCTGCTCCTCAAAGAACAGGGAGGAGTATGGAAAGAATGCAACTTCCATAGGTTGAGATAAAAACAGTCCTGTAAGTAAGGTATAACACAAAACCACTGGTGCGACCACCAGTGATAATAATGGTAAGGGAAATAACAAGGGGAGAGAACACAATTGCTCACCACCTGCCAACTGATACCCAGCCCGACCCAAGCAGCAATCTGGGCCCTCCGGGTAACTCCCCCCAGTTTATATACTGGGCAAGATGCGTTGTGGTATGGAATACCCCTTTGGCTAGTTTGGGTCAGGTATTTTGTCTCTGCTTCCTTCCAGCTTCCTGTGCCTTCCTCACTGGCAGAGCATGAGCCTGAAAATTCCTTGATCAGAGTAAACATTCCTGAGCAACAAAACATCGGCATGTTACTAGCATTACTGTCAGACTAAAGTTGAAAACAGCACCGCACCTGCTACTAAGGAGGAGAAAAATGAGCTACAGCTAAGCACACGACATGCTTGAATTCAGGGAAAGAGTTCATCACGTGTGGACGAAGGGACAGTTGCCCCATGAAAAGTTTAAGGATGCTGTTGGATTCTGTAGAGAGAAAGTTAGAAGGGCAAAGACAAGGATGGAACTAAATCTGGCCACTGCCGTAGAAGATAATAAAAAGTACTTTTCCAAACACATGAGCAATAAAAGAAGGGCCAAGGAGAACCTCTGTCATCTACTGGATACTACAGGGAAAGCCAGTGACTCGGATGAGGAAAAGGCTGAGGTACTTAATGCTGCTTTTGCTTCAGTCTTTAACAATCACACCGTCCATCCTCAGGGTACTCAGTTCTCTGAGCTGGATGGCAGAGATGGGGAGCTGGTTGAAGTCCCTGTAATTCAGGAAGAAAGTATTAGTGACCTCCTGCTCCACTTATACGTATACAAGTCTACGGGGCCAGATGGGTTACACCCAAGTGTGCTGAAGGAGCTGGCAGACGAGCTTGCTAAGCCACTCTCCACCACCTCTCAGCCATCCTGGTCTAGTTGGCAGGTCCCAGAGGTTGGCCACCATGACACCTCTCTAGAAAAAGGGCAGGAAGGAAGAACCTGGGAACTCCAGACTTTTCAGCCTGATCTCAGCACTGGTGAAGGTTTTTGAGCAGATGATCCAAAGTGAGATCATAAAGCACGAGCGGGAAAATGGAGGGATGAGGCCCAGTCAGCAGGGGTTCATGAAGTGAACTGGTCCTGCATGACCAACCTCATCTCCTCCTACAGTAAGTTGACCCAGCTGGTTGATGAGGGTAAGCCTGTGGATGTTGTCTATTTGGACTTTAGTAAAGCATTAGACACTGTCTTCCAAAGCATTCTCCTGGAGAAAATGGCTGCAAATGACATGGATGGGAGGATTCTTCGCTGGGTTGGAAACTGGCTGGAACACTGAGCCCAAAGAGTGATGGTAAATGGTATCACATCCAGTTGGTGACTGGTCATTAGCAGTGTCTCTCAGGGCTTGGTGTCAGGGCCAGTGTTGTTTAATTCTTCATTGATGATTTGATTGGGGGAATTGAGGGCAAACTCAATAGATTTGTAGACAACACCAAGTTGGGTTGGAGTGTTGATCTGATGAAGGATAGGAAGCTCTGCAGAGGGACCTGGACTGGATGGATCCATGGGCTGTGGCCAATGGGATGAGGTTCAACAAGGCAAAGTACTGAGTCCTGCACTTAGGCCACAATAACCCCCTGCAACACTCCAGGTTTTTGGAATAGTGGCTGAAAACAGCTCATAGAAAAGGACCCGGGGGTGCTGATTTATGGAGCTGAATACGAGCAGTGTGTGCCCAAGCAAACAAGAAGCCACCAGCATCCTGGCCTGTATCAGAACCAATGTGGCAGCAGAGCCAAGGCTGGGATTTTCCCCCTGTGCTGGGCACTGGTGAGGCTGCACCTCAAACCCTGTGTTCATCTCTGGAGCCCTTACTACAGGAGAGACATTGAGGTGCTGAAGCAGGGCCAGAGAAGTGCAACAGAGCTGATGCAAGGCCTGGAGCACAGGTGTGATGAGGAAAACCTGAGGGACCTGGGGGTTTTAGTCTGGAGAATAGGAGGTTCAGGGGGACCTTATTGCTCTCTACAGCTACCTGACAGGAGGTTGTAGTGAGGTGGGGATGAGTCTCTGCTCCCAAGTAACAAGTAATAGGACGCAAGTAACAACTGATAAGACAAAAGGAAACAGCTTCAAACTGCACCAAGAGAGGTTTAGATAGAGATTAAGAGCAATTCCTTTCCCAGAGGGTGCTCAGGCATTGGAACAGGCTGCCCAGGACTGCTGGAGCGTTCACACACTGTGTAGACAAGGCCTTCAGTGCCATAGGCTAATGGTGATCTTGGCAGTACTGGCATAAAAGTTGGACTTGATGATCTTAAAGGTCTTTTCCAAGCTAGTTGACTCTATGATTCTGAATTATGAAATGAGTTGACTGTTGAGGTGTGAAGTTTTGTGATTTTGCTGTGTGTTTGCTACTGTGCTGGTGTAACTTTGGTGTGATTCGGAGAAAACTCCAGGAACAAACTCATCAACAAAGTTTTCAAGTTGACAAGCAGGTATTCTTTATTGCGGCGCCAGGAGACACAGGGGATAGATCCTCCTAACGTGTATCACTGTATTGCTACACAAGCCCTCCTTATATAGTCACTGGGCATACATATTCATGAGGCTATGCGTGAATTACATAATTTTCCAGAAAGTTTCCTGCATGCATACAAAAATGTGATGGTAGTCTTTGAGGGTTCCTTTACTTCTTCCAACAATCTTCATAACTTCTGGCAGTCATTGAAACACCGACTTAATTGACATTACAGACATAGTAATTGTCCTGTCCTTCTACTTATCACTTAGTCTAACTACTCCCATCCTGGACATCTGCCAGTCCAGGATACACCCCCCCTCCCCCCCACGTAGATGTTTACACCAGCGTAATGGGTTCATTAACACCACAAACACAGCAATCATCCTGTCCTTCTACCTATCAGTTAGACTGCACCCATCCTGGACATCTGCTAGTCCCCGTCCCCAGGTCCTGTTTTCCTTACACTTTCTGTACTAAGGTGGTAAGGACCTAAAATTATGTCAGCTACCTTCAAGCACCTCAGTTATTTTCCATTACAAAGCCATCAGAACTGATTGCATTTTATGCTTTTGTGCCTCCTTGTCTCAGGTGGCCGACTAATGAATCTGTGAAACCTGTGGAAACTTAGCTGTGCTTCTAAGTGCTTGACATGCCATTTTTCTTGCTATAAAAACCATAGCTCTTACAGGTATTCTAGGTAATGCATGTTTTGTTCTGTTGGTTCATTTTATGGATACAAATGTGTCTTTATCATGGTTTCTACCTGGACCATCAGTTTTTGGTGGCAGTGAGTTACTGTAATACTGCTCACAGGGGTTGAGGTGTTGGTTTTTTTTTTTTTGCATTAGTGTAAATTATGCTCTGCTTGTTCCCTGTATTTCCCTTTATTTAGATCACACGAGTAAAAACAGTAAGAATCCTCAAGACTTTTAAGTGAGGTTCAGGGTCTTCATCATGACAGTACCCACGGCAGCCTTTATGTAACAAGTACAGAAGTGCTTAGTGCCACATGTGATGTGGATGAAGTTTGTAGGTGGTAGTTACACTCTTTTTATAGGTTATAGCTAAGTGTTAAGAATACACTTTTATTTTGAGTTTGTGCTGGAAGTTGTTACAGAAGAGAATTTATGGGCATCTCCACTTCTCCCTTCAGGTGGGGAAAAAAACCACCCGTTTTCCTTGGCCTTGTACCCTAAGGCAGGTGCAGCTAACAATCATCTCCATGACTACAAAAATATCCACAAAGGGATCAAGCAATGCCGAATAGATGCTAATGGCTTCTAATAATGCACTAGGTAAAGCAGATGATAATGAGGTGAACATGTGCCTGTGAACTCCCGTAGGATGTAATTTGTGTAAAGCTAGTGTTTTTCAGGACAAGTGAGGTACAGATGCTGGCTTGGGAAGGAGCCTGTTAGCACCTGGCCCCAGTGCAAGAGAAAGAGCAGCTATTCCTTGAGGAGTTCCTCAAGCATGTTAGTGAGACCATCCCGTTCTGGAAAGTGTACATTGTCATTACATGATCTGTTCTCATGTTTAACTGTGCTGGTTTTAGTGGTTTTGTTGATTTTTTTTTTTTGGGTGGGGGGGATGTTGGGGGGGGTGTGGCTTTGTTTGTTTGGCTTTTTTTATTTGTTTTGTTTTTTGGGGGTATAGTCATTTTATTTAATCTAGATCTCTGTGTGCCCTGCCAAAAAGAAGCAAGGCAGCAAAGATTATTTGCAACAGCCTTATCTCCTTGAGAGCTGCTAACTTATTCAGTCTCTCCTTGGGACCTTTCTCGTGTTGGTGTAGCAACAGTGGTAAATTGTGAGGATAGCATATAGGAAAATTCCAGCATTTTCAAAAGTAGCCTTTGCTTCTGGAGTTGTTTAGCTACAGAGCTGCCACAAGGGGGAAGTATTGTCCAATTTAACTGCTGCTCTGGTTTACCAGCTGTCTGAAAATAGCACATTTGTTAGACTTCATTGAATGTATTTTTTCGTTTATTGAAGCTTGAGGGAATTTCATTTTCGCACACAGGATCAGATAGATAGTTAAAATGTATAATATTTATAATTTCTTTATGTATTTATATTGATGGAAGCAGCAAAGTGTCTGATTTATCTTCATTTGTCAACTTGACGAACTAATGATGTGACTAGGACATTCTCATGTAACATTTGCAGAATAGATGGTATTTAGCTGTTCGTGTGTACATATCACTAGCTGGACGCTGCCTGTCCTTAAGATTGCAGATGTGTTTTTCCATAGGGAGGTTAGAATGGCTGGAGGCAATAGGACCATTTAGTTTTGGGGGGTGGGAGGAGGGAAAGGAAAGGGAACTATAGTGAAAATGTGCTTGTTTGCTCCTTTTGTACAGGACAACAGAGAAGAAATAACAATGACCCAAAGTCTGAAAATCTGTGTGACTTTGGGCAAGCTGTGATGCAAAGGGTTAACAAATGTACAGGGGGTTAGGGTTAAGCCACTTGCTTGACAATGTTACTGCTTGCTCATGCTTATTGTACTTGCAATGTACAAGGGGATAGGTCAAACCGCTTACTTAACAATGTTGCTGCTTGCTCATGCTTTTGTACTTGCAGTGTACAAAGGGGTAGATCAGGCCGCTTGCTTAATAATATCATTGCTCATTCAGGATTATGCTAGGACAAGGTGTAAGGACATATCTTACGCCAAATTATGATAAGGAAGATCAGAAATTAATTACAGACCAAGGCGGAACCTTCAGTGAGGAAGGGTGGGCTAGCACACCACAGGGGAAAATAATAGTCCCCTTTTCCCTGTTACAGTCCCTAATAAGGAGTGAATATCAAAAAACACATTGGGGCCTGGATGCCCTACATAAATATCTAATAAGAAAAATTATGGCTAGAAACCTGTATACCACTATCCAACAAGTAACTCATCAATGTGATCTTTGCCTCCAAACAAATTCCAAAACCAGCCATAGTCCAAAAGTAGGCCAAACTGGGAGAGGTAATGGACCAGGACAACAGCAGCAGATTGACTTCATGGAACTGCCAAGAAAAGGGGGGTATAGATATTTGTTGATGTTAACAGATACCTTTTCAGGTTGGCCAGAAGCCTTTCCAACTAGAACTGCAAAGGCCTGGGAAGTAACAAAAGCACTATTACAGGAAATAATACCACGCTTTGCAGTCCCAGCCACTATGTCTTCTGACAGGGGACCACACTTCATTTCAAATGTGGTACAACAAATTAATAAGCATTTGGGTATTGATAGGCAACTTCATACTCCTTACCATCCCCAATTAAGTGGTTAAGTGGAGAAAATGAATTGCCTAATTAAACAACAAATTGTAAAATTAGTCCAGGAAGCCAGTCTACCCTGGCCCCAGCTGCTCCCACTGGCCTTATTAAGGATTAGAACTAAACCAAAAACATGAGAAGGGTGGAGTCCCTTTGAAATTCTATATGGAAGACTATATGGGGTTCAGCAAGGAATATCTCCCCAGATGGGGGAGGAAACTATGAATACCTACATAATAGAATTAAGAAAATAACTCAGAGAGATTGAAAAACATGTGGCTGCAACTCGGAGCAGGGGACTGGATAGACCAGTACATAACATACAACCTGGAAACTATGTATATATAAAATCCTTCAAACCTGCAGACGAAGAAGATCTTGAACCATGGTGGAAAGAATCATTTCAGGTATTATTTATGACTTTCACAGCTGTTAAAATCAAAGAACAGAGCGCCTGGATTCATCATACTCGAGTTAAGAAGGCTTTGAAGCCCCCCTTGGAAAGTAATACCAGG
Organism: Neopsephotus bourkii; assembly: GCF_033783945.1. Lineage (NCBI taxonomy): Eukaryota > Metazoa > Chordata > Aves > Psittaciformes > Psittacidae > Neopsephotus > Neopsephotus bourkii. The sequence continues at coordinate 2,136,939 of NW_026900756.1, read as the reverse complement.
TGGTAATAAGTTAAAACTAAAATTTATTCGAACGAGATAGATAGAAATGCTAAAAATTGTCTTATATGTAATCATTACATGTCAAGGGGGGGGAGGGATCTGATCTGTGGGGCCAAACCCTCCCTGGATATACCAGATATATGGGATCGCAATTAAGTATTCAGCATCTAACCCTGTCTGTAATAGTAGTTTCACATGGTAATCAAATGGGCTACCCATCTCCTTCTAAACCAGAAGACCAAAGAATAATTCAAGGGACTGTGGGAGAGACAATCAACGTAGGATTGTCGATTAGATTGTAAGAAAGAGGATCTAGTATGTAGAACACTAAAAGGCAAGAATAAAATTACCTATAGGAAACCAACTCAAATTAGTATAACTACGCTGACTAATAAACAGGTAACGATTTGTAACCAATAAATAAAACAGATTGCTGGCATAATTTTACATTAACACAGAATGTCGAGGTAGTCTGTCTCTGGGCTCAGAAGACAAGAGGAATATCATTTAAATTTAAAATACTTGTTAACTTATGCACTACCACTACAGTGCCAATTAAAGTAGTTACTACTACTATCCATACTCCAAAAATTAGCACCCGAGTCACAATTAAGTTTGAACTCAAAATCTGTGAAATAGGCCCATATGTAGTAAGGAATACAGGCCAACAACAAATACCGTTCAACCCAGAATAGTCCCCTAAGCATGTTGAGTTAACAGTGCAAATCAGTATCTCCAAAATCCAACCAGTTTGTTTGCTTTTCATAAAAACGTCCTCTGAAGGCTGGACAGCATGGCTACAAAAGCAAGCACCTTTCAAGGATAGAGTACAAAGATACCTAACTGGAATATCAGGAACAGGTTTAGGGGTCCTAAATGGGATTGATTCAGAAATGCTAATGAATGAATTGGCCACTGCAACCAGCGAGTTGACAAAATTAAGGCAGCCCCTGCAGTCTTCCTGATTGGCATTAGGAACTAGCCAATGGCATATCTGAGAAGTACTACCAAAATGGAAAAGAACAGAGGAACAGGATCATAAATTAATTCTAGACACACTTGGGATCACTCAGGATAATATATCCTTAGCTTTTAGTTGTATACAAGCACAACTGTGGATGCAGTCTATAGCTGCCTTAATAATCAGGGAAGGGAGTGAAAGCATTTTTCCTGTTGAATTTCAAAAAGTTGTCTGGGATAATGCTAATGCTTTGGAAAGAAAGCTTCAATCTTGGTGGGCCCTGGTAAATTTCACCTATAACCCCACTACAAACATAGCTATGGCTTTTGTGCTCGCTATACAAAATGCCACTATTTATGCTATTTACCCCATTATTGCATTAGGATTAAACCATAGGAACAGTTCTTTACCCCTTTGAGGATAGAACGTGAGCTCGAATGGTAGATAAGAAATGGCAGACTGTAAATTTAGAGTCTTGCATTACGCGAGAATAACAAGGGTTTATTTGTAAAGGTAACACAATGCTGAGGTCATATGCCTTGACGTGGAGCAAAGCATCTGTCATTTTGAAGCTCATCCAGATATTACTCAAAAACCTGTACTTATACATATTGCCAAGGCTGCGTATGTGTCCTGGGTTTAGCAGTAGCAGTCATTTTTTCTCCTTCTTGGTAGCTGGTGCAGTGCTGTGTTTTGACTTTCGGGCTGGGAACAAAGCTGATAAAAATGATGTTTTGGTTTGGCCAAGGACTTTGTGAGCCTCATGCTCTGCCAGGGAGGAGGGGAGGCCGGGAGGAAGCAGAGACAGGACACCTGACCCAAACTGACCAAAGAGGTATTCCATACCACAGCACGTCATGCCCAGTGAGGTAACTGGGAGTTAGCCGGAAGGACTAGGTGGACGGCAGGGTTGGAGGAAGTATCGGTCGGTGCTTGGTCAGGCTGGGGGGGGCGAGTTATCGGTCGGCTGGTGATGAGGTGTTGTATTCTCTTCCCTTGTTATTTCCTATATCATTACTATTATTGGTGGTAGCAGTAGTGATTTGTGTTACACCTTAGTTACTAAACTGTTCTTATCTCAACCCGTGGGAGTTGCATTTCTTTTTGATTCTCCTCTCCGTTCCCCCAGGAGTAGGGGGAGGGCAAGAAGGGGGGGAGTGGGTAACAAGCTGTCTGGCTGTGGGTTAAACCACGACAGTATGTCTAAGAACTGCTTGTACTTTTATAAGGATAGATAATGATAACGTAACTGCTAAAAATTGTTCCAATATTTGCATTTGTAACTTTGTTAAAACTATTGGATGTGACTTCATGTATTTCGCACCAGTTGTATCCCACTAGTTACTAAAATCTAATTATACTATGTATCACAAATTATCGCCTACACCAATTGGGATGGACCTCACATTAATAAGACAACTGATAAAACACCAAGACTTAATTGGTATTTTAAAGGAGGTCCAAGAAAGTGGAAAGAAAACCTTAATTACTGTTCATCATGATACTGAGAAAATAAATAGGGTTCTTCTAAGGATATGGCAAGACACAAATCATCACTGGTGGGATGTACTTTTTGGATGGTCACCCACTGCAACTGGTGTTCTAAATACTTTACTTCTCCCTATCATTGTTCTTTTATTATTAGTTGGTATAAGCTTCATACTCTTTATTGTGTTATTTGTTTGGAATTGGAGAATGCTGCAACGAGTAACAGTTCTGACTTCATTGTCAAAGGTGCAGAGTAAACTGCTAAGAAATACCTTTCATACAACCTCGCTAGGAGAAAAATCTTTATATTAGTAAAAGAATTTACTAACTCTATAGAAAAGGGGGGACTGATATAAAGGGTTAACGAATGTACAGGGGGGTTAGAGTTAAGCCACTTGCTTAACAATGTTACTGCTTGCTCATGCTTATCGTACTTGCAATGTACAAGAGGATAGGCCAAGGCTGCGTGGAGACCTCATAGCAGCCTTCCAAGTATCTGAAGGGGGCATATAGGGATGCTGGGGATGGACTCTTCATTAGGGACTGTAGTGATAGGACAAGCGGTAATGGGTTAAAACTTAAACAGGGGAAGTTTAGATTGGATATAAGGAGGAAATTCTTTCCTGTTAGGGTGGTGAGGCACTGGAATGGGTTGCCCAGAGAGGTTGTGAATGCTTCATCCCTGGCAGTGTTCAAGGCCAGGTTGGACGAGGCCTTGGGTAATATGGTTTAGAGCGAGGTGTCCCTGCCCATGGCAGGGGGGTTGGAACTTGATGAGCTTAAGGTCCTTTCCAACCTTAACTGTTCTATGATTCTGTGAAACCACTTACTTAACAATGTTACTGCTTGCTCATGCTTATTGTACTTGCAATGTACAAGGGCATAGATCAGGCCGCTTGCTTAACAATATCATTGCTCATTCATGATTATGCTAGGACAAGATATAAGGACATAGCTATTGTTAAGAAGTAGAGAACGTGACTTGATTCCAGTCCTTTGGACGCGTAGGCTGGCTGAAATTGGTTCTGCGCTTTGGACAATGACCAAGCCTCCAGGGAACATGCGTAATGACTAGAGGTGAAAAGTTCAGGCTCGAGGAAGACTCATTTACTTCATCTTGAGACCCTCACCCACGACCACTAGGAAGCACTGTGCAGGCGCAAATGACTCATTATAATAGGAAGCAGGGCTAGAACATGAATATGTATAGGCGTGTTGTGCAACCTCATGCATATGTATAACTTTAGAGGATAAATGTAAAGGGGAAACAACAGTAAGGTGCGCATGTTTTTGGAGGCGTCATCCCCCATGATCCTCAGTGCTGAATAAAAAGCATACCTACTTTACAACTTTAATGAGTTGTGGAGTCTATCCACGCATCAGCTGTTGCATTGTAATTTCCTCAACTGGTAGTAAGAAATATGATCACAATTGTAAAATACACTGAGATCTTGGGGAGGAAAGCACCATACAGGATTTAATTTTGGTTAACTAATAAAATATAAACAATGCCATTTTAATAATATGTAGAGTCTTTGTTTTAAATGGAACCTTCATCTGCTTCATGTGGAAGTGTCAGTCACTCATGCATAATGACAGAAGTGCACAAACAAGGCAGCCAAATACCAGAGCCTTCTCATTGTCCCTCTTGACACCCTGGAAATTCTAGTGTTTTAATTTTCACTTACTACAGCATATTGAATAAGATTGAAAAGAAATGCACCTAATCCAGATATGCACTTTGACACCTTGTCTTTGACCCTGACTTTGAAAATAAAATTCTGTCAGTTTTGCTTGATTCAGTAAAGGGCAAGTGTGCATAGACTGTCAGGAAATCCATTCTTACTTGGTAAATCTGGCACAAAAATGCCTAAAGCAAACAGCAAAGTAAGTTCACTTTACTGGAGACAAACTCAGAACTTTGCTCTTTCAAAGACACTGTTTACAAGTTAAAGCCATGGCTCAGGCCATCTTTCTTCTTAAACTACCCATCTATAGTGCCTGAAGGCACTTGCTATGAAAAAAATTAGATTTCCTTCTGCTATCGTGGTCTAACAGAAGTGCTTGATGTTCTGAATATAGAATGATTGTGTTTTGGTAGTCTGAAAGCCTGGAGGGCTGGAGCTGAAATGATGGCATATATGTGCTGTCACCAGCAAAATCTGATTGCTCTGCATAGGAGAAGTCCAACTAAAGTTATCCAGACCAATACAAATCTTTCTGGTGGAAAATGAACTCCCAATAAGCCTATTAATATCATAAAAAAGATTTCAAAAAGGTCAGTTTAAATGGTTCTGTATGCTATCTTCCTCAAAGGCTTTGCTTATGCTTGGAATAGAGTTTTGCTTGGAAAATGGTGTTGAGACACAGTCTGAGTTCAGCTCTTGCTGTTCCATTACTACAACAGTTTGGCAGCCTGGCAAGAGCTTAGATGAGATGTTAGAATTTATGTTTTTTTTTCTATTTTTTTCCCCCTTCCTTAATGTGACTGTATTTTGTGCTAAACATTTTTCTGTCTGTTACAGGTCATGGGTGATGTGGAATCCTTCTGTATTGCTTTTAAGACATGTTTTTAACATGGCTTTCTTTCTTAGAATAGACCTGATCTGCACTTGCAAGGGGAAGAATTAAATGAAATTATTATAGATTATGAAATGGACCGAGCAATAAAAGCATGTTATAATCACATAACAGGAAACTGCTCTTGTCACATGGTGGTTGTGAAAGTAAATGAACAGAAGGGAGGTGGTGATGAAGGAATAAAGGTACAGATTTGTTGTACTGGCTAGAAATTGAATGCAACAAGTTTGTAGTAAAATTGTAAAGAATGTCTAAGTATTTTGATACCAAATTCTGTGTTCTCTTTGCTGAAAATTTCTATTTAGGCACTCTAAGGAAATGGTAAATGGTGGTAATGTGTTAGGAACACAAGTAATTTGTCAATTTTCCACTGGGCACTGTAGTCAGATATTGAAACAAATAAAAATTCCTCATCTCTCTTTCTATCTGGGAAAATGCTGTTAAGATTTTTCTCAAACCATTCCTCCTTTCCAGAAGATATTATTACAGTAAAGTAGGCACCGGTTGTGGTAATGACTAGCAAAAAGAAGAAAAGCTCCAAAATTCTTATCCATGGAAGCTGCTTAATGGCTCCTTCTTTGTATTACCTCTTTATGGTTGCTTTTTATGATCATTCACTTGTGAGTGTGTTTATTCCATTCTTACTTATGTTGTGTGATTTTAGTTTGCATTCAAAAATCACCTGTAGGTAAATGTAATGGAAATGAGAGAGTATTGTGTCAATGCCAAATATAAACATTTGCTCATGAATAGATGTCCTATCTTCAAAATCCACTTGATGGCACTGGAGCCTTAGATATATGTGCTCAGAAGGCCTTTCTTTTGGATAGCAAATCCTATTATCTAGGTTAGCTCATCTGTATTCAAAAGATCAATGTTGCATTATTACAAAGATCCTTTCAAGTGTAAAAAGGATGGCACTTCATTACAAAAAGTAAAAGAAACTAATCAAACTTTCTTGGTGAAATTATTGACTTTTTAAAGTAAAGGGCAAATTTAAGAATTTGAAAGTCCAAAATGTAAGAGTATTACAGTTGAGGCTCTGTGCTGCTCTAATTTAAATCTGCTGTAACACAATTCTTGGATTTCCGTATAATCTGAAGAAGTGGTGTGATGCAGCTCTCCTGATGGCTTCCGAATAAGCCAAGTTGTCATATGCCCTCCTGAAATCTGATGTACCATGTAGCTTTAGAGACCTGTTCAGTGTGCAAAGAGGGTCTTTATATGAGGGGAGAGATGAGATCATCTCTTCTTTTAGGGCAGTTAGGCTGTGCCTCAGCACTGTGCATATTTTTAGTAAAACTGAAATCATAGTGGACTTACTTTGTGTCCCTGTCTAGCTTGTCATATAGTGTTATGCAAGTTGTCAGCCCAAAAAGGAGCTATTTTATCTTTTCAGTTCTCTCCTCCCCTTTTTCTTTTGTGAAAAGACAAGAAAGAGTCATACAGTTCCCTGCTTTATTACTGATAGCTCTCTCTCCTATCTCATACCTCTTACTCGTAGCTCTCCAAATGCTTTGTTAAAGAAGCGATTATTACAATTTTACATTGCCTGCAGATAGATATATGGCAGAACCTAGAGCACTGAACTTCCACTCCTCAATGAATTGACACTGATCAGTACTCATCTGTGAACACTTTGCTGTCAATATTTGTAATTTGTGCCAGATTTACATATATTACTTTTTTTTTTTTTCCACTTCCTTATTTCCCTTGTCTGATTAGGTGGCATGTGAAACTCCCCAGCACTGGTTCAATGCAGTGCAGTAACATATCTTGAAGACATTTAAATCAGGTCAGTCTGGCCAACTTGTACCAGTTTTTAGTTTGAACTTGAAGGAAACTGGTTTGAATTCAGGACATAACTGGGGGCTTAATGAAGTCATTTGGAAAAGACAGAAAATATGCCTTAAAAATCTGAACCAAGAAATCAGACACTGAATTGCTTCAATGATCTACTGACAATGAAGCAGACTAGCTTTATTGCCTTTCAGTCCGCTTGTGTGATTAAAGTGAATAGTGTCACAGTACCTACCCTTTCTATACTTAAGGGTTTGGATCTTTTTCCTTGGAGTTTCAGGTTCTCTAATATGACCTGCAATGTACATGCCAAGAGAGAGAGTTGCTTTAATATAGGAATCTTAAAAATGAATTTTGTGACATATCTAGGAAGAACTTGGAGAAAGATGTGGCTGCAAGATGTAGTCTTGGATGCTGACATATCCACATCAAATTAAGATAATTCTTCCAGCTCATTCTTATCTGCTATTTAGTATTGAAATTTGTTCTCATTAGTGCGTTAGCAAGATGTGTTGACTTGAAGTCTGACCATGTGTTTCTTGAAAATATACGGTTAGAGTCCTAGTCTTGACTTTGGTGTCATAGGATAGCATCACACTGAATTAAGACTTCTTCTGGATTTATGCCAAGGCATCTTTCTGTGTTTATGAGCTACTCCATGAGTGATTGTTACTCTGCCTTCTGACAACGGAACACTGGATTAGTCTTTTATTTTACAGCCTTGTGGATTCTTTCTTTTTCTTTTGTTTCTGAGAAAGCTGCATATACTGCTTGCATGTAAAGGAAGTTGAGACTTGTTTGTATAAGGAGAGAAAAATCCATTCTGTAAAATTGGCTTTTATAGCTGTGGTTTGTTCCAGTTGAATTTCCCAAAATTAGTTTCTATGAGAGAAGTAAATATTCCTTCCCAACCAATTTAGTTTACAGGCAACTATGTAAGACATTTCTCCAGTTATTCTGATTAATATGAAATGAAAAATCAAGCTAGATCATAGTAAGAAAAGATATCTGACAATAAACTGGGATTCAGTGACCATTAACTTGCTTTACATAAAGGGTCTGTGTTTCACTCAAAATGCTGTAGACTTGGGTGAGACTTAAGCAGTGTATAGTGCTCAAATTACTTAGCACTTAGTTTTGCATAGTATGAAAAACAAAATTTGAACTATTTTACAGGTTATTTAGAGTAATGTATACCTCTGTGCAGAAAAGCAGTTTTCAGCAGTGTATCTTAAGCTAGTGCTGAATCACTTAATTTTCAGGTTGATGTCACTGAATTCACCAAGAGATTAAAATGTTGTTGCCAAAGTTTTGATGCTTTCTTGTTGTCCCATCAGTGTATATAGGATCTAACAAGTGATGTGGCAGACGGTTTTATGTGGAACACCACTTCCTTTATTTTTCTCTGTATCACAGAACTTATTAATTAAAAAAAAAAAAAAAAGATGAAACAATCTGGTGTGTGTGCTATTTCTAAAAATTCTTCAATTATAGTAAAAACACTGATAACATAAGCCACTCTAGATAGTCCTCCCTGTGTGAGAAGCTGTTTTTCTGGGGGTTGGCATATTCACATAAGCAGATGAGTCCAGCTCTTGTCTCCTTGCTAGGATGGCCAGTAAAGTGAGCCTGACTCCTACTAACATTCATAGGGTTATGTATTACATACTACTTCAAAAATTTGCTCTCGGTTAGGAGGACCTTATGTGTCAGATCTTCTAGTACCAATGAACCAGAAAATACCCAAATAAAGGTGTTACTTTGAATGGTGGACTCCTGTCACCATTTAACTTGGTGGACTCCTGTCACCATTTAACAGTGGCAAAGACTTTATGCATAGGAATACTCTGATGTACTAAAAAAATAAATCTCTAAGCTTGCTTGTGTGAACAAGATAGCTTCAGAGTATTACATGTGGCTTCTACCTCATGCTGTTTAAGATACTTATTAAATATATGTACTTGTTTTCTAGAGCTCAAGAGTATAACATTTATTTTGTCTGGTGTTGGGAAGAGACTGTCATGGTACACTTCATTTATTTTTATTAAGAGCTTATGTTTATAAAAAACCCTTGTCTTTTTGGTTGTTCAGTAATTATTTAGAAGTGGCTAAAAGCATGGAGTAACTGTAGGATGAGGAAATAATTCTATGAAATTGCATTTATTCAGTTAGTTTCAGACTCCTAAAAATGGACACTGCTTGTGGCACTTAAAGCACTATTAACATGACCCATAAAAATAACTCTGGACTTCTCTATTTATGGAAAGAGAATTTTCTATACTTTTGATAATATTATTTAAGGCAACCTATTACTGAACATGCAAAGAGCTGAGAACATAGGTCTCAGTGCTGTAAATGCCTCTCAAATTGGAGAAATTTTCCTTACATGGATGGTGTCATTTACTGGAGTCGTAATTTGCTCATTCAGGCATAGTACATGGTGGCATAACTAACCAGTTCTGAAAGAGAATAGTCATCTCATTAAAATAACATGCATCATAACCCTCCCTGTGAGAGGAGTGGTGTGGATTTATTAGTATCAGTATGCTCTTCTTCATGTGTCCAATAAATTGGAGTATAATGTATTTTTGTTCTTCAGTTTGTTTACTAATTATTTATTAATAAGAAAGACAAAATTAACCAAACATCTCTGTTCTTGTATTCATGTTCTCTACTCCATTTATATTAGCTGGACATTGAACACAATATATGCAGAAGCTGTCAGAAATTTACAGGTGAGAATCAGGTCATGGTGTGCTACAGATCTAAGCAGGCAGCCTTTACTGCCATCACCACAGTATTGTGATAATATTTCTTTGGTAGTGCTATGTGGTTTTTAACTTTCTGAGGTTTTGTCTAGGGGTATTCAGAGATAGTGAAATTTCACAAGGAAATGTAAGATTTTTCTAAAGCAGAAGCAGTGTTTGGCAGCATGTGATAGCTGGTTGTTCAAACATGCTCGTAAATGCACTGTTTATGACTATGCAGATCCTCATGTGTTCCTGAAGGAGCTGGCGAATGAAGTTGCTAAGCCACTGGCCATCATATTTGAAAAATCATGGCAGTCAGGTGAAGTTCACGATGACTGGAAAAACGGAAATATAACCCCCATTTTCAAGAAGGAGAAAATGGTTCACCCGGGGAATCACAGACCAGTCAGTCTCACCTCTGTGCCTGGAAAAATCTTGGAGCAGATTCTCATGGAAGGCATGCTACGGCACATGAAAATCAACAAGGTGCTTGGTGACAGCCAGCATGGCTTCACTAAGGGGAAATCCTGCCTGATCAATATGGTGGCCTTCTATGATGGGGCTACAGAACTAATGGAGAGGGGTAGGGCAGGTAACATTGCCTACCTGGACTTGTGCAAAGCGTTCGACACTGTCCCACATAACATCCTTGTCTCTAAATTAGAGAAACATCAATTTGATGGATGGACCACTCAGTGGATAAAGAATTGTCTGGGTGCTGCAAGCAAAGAGTTATGGTTAATGGCTCAATGTCCAGCTGGAGACCAGTAACAAGTGGTGTCCCTCAGGGATAGGTGTTGGGACTGATCTTGTTCAACAACTTTGTCGCTGACATGGACAGTGGGATTGAGTGCACCCTCAACAAGCTGTGTGATCAGTTGATATGCTGGAGGGAAGGAATGCCATCCAGAGGGATCTTGACACGCTTGTGAGGTGGTCTGATGCCAACCTTATGAAGTTTATCCATGCCAAGTGCAAGGTCCTACACCTGGGTTGGAGCAATCCCAGACACAGCTACAGGCTGGGCAGAGAAGAGACTCAGAGCAGCCCTGCGGACAAGGACTTGGGAGTGTTGGTTGATGAGAAACTGGACATGAGCTGGCTTCAGTGTGCATTCGCAGCCCAGAAAGACAACTATATCCTTGGCTGCATCAAAAGGAGTGTGACCAGCAGGTGAAAGGAGGTGATCCTGCCCTTTACTCTGTTCTTGTGAGACCTCACTTGCAGTATTGTGTAGGTTTCTGGTGTCCTCAACATAAAAAGGACATGGAACTGTTGGAACAAGTCCAGAGGAGGGTCATGAGGATGATCAGGGGACTGGAGCACCTCCCATGTGAAGATCGGCTGAGAAAGTTGGGTCTGTTCAGCCTGGAGAAGGCTGCGTGAAGACCTCACAGCAGCCTTCCAGTATCTGAAGGGGGCATATAGGGATGCTGGGGAGGGACTCTTCATTAGGGACTGTAGTGATAGGACAAGGGGTAATGGGTTAAGACTTAAACAGGGAAAGTTTAGATTGGATATAAGGAGGGAATTCTTTCCTGTTAGGGTGGTGAGACACTGGAATGGATTGCCCAAGGAAGTTGTGAATGCTCCATATCAGGCAGCGTTCAAAGCCATGTTGGACAAAGTCTTGGGTGGCATGTTGTTGAGGCTTAAACTCTGTCAGCAAGTCAGCCACACAGTCTAAAAAATCCCCTAGACCTTACTTGGATGTACCAGAATATCTTCTTATAATCATTCTAGAACAGAAGTGGATATTAGACCAAGGCTGTGTACTTCAAAATGTCAGCAGTTGCATCGATCATCTGGCAAGGTGGAACTGTCCTCAGCGTGTGCCATTATAAAGTTCTGTCTTTCCTGCCAATTTTTTAATTCCTGTATTTTCTTTTGTTCTGTGTTACCTTGCAGTTTGCACTAAGACCAGACTCCTGTCTACCACTATGAATAGTAAGCCTCCCTTCCACAGACCTATGTATCTGTACAGGCTGCTTTTCCATGATACTTTGGTGTTTGTCATTACCCTCTGTAATACTCACCAGGAGACTGAGGAATAGGATTAGCTGAAGATTTTGGCTAACATTATACTATATAGTACAATAGACAAAAAAGTAAAAGGAAAGAAAAGGGCTTAAATGAGGCTCTAATCAGATACACTTGTCAGAATTTACTCCCTAATTTATGATGCAACTGCACTCTGATCACAAGTGGCTTGAGCTGAGAGACAACATGTCCTTTAATATAAGGAGTAATTCTACATAAGACTGTGAATTTTGCTGCTATAACTTCAAGGAAAAAAAAAAAAAAAACAAAAAAAAAAAAGAAAGAAAAATGATTGTATTTCCTAGTTCTTATTCCCTGCACTGCCGCAAAAACAGCTGACTTTCAGTGTTGTTTGGGTGACTTGAAGTTTCCACCCCTCATTCCTGATTTCCTAATGCATATTGTCTTTTATGTCCTTTACACTGGGAATGCTAAATGAGCTGTTTTGTACTTCAGGTAGTGTACTGGACACAGCAATCCTGAAATAAATTCTTTTGAGTATAATATTTGATAGTCCAAATACTCTATCCTCAGTTTGCCAAGTGGTCCTTGGAGAAAACTGAACATTAACTAATATTTACCTTATGGAGAGAAAGAAGCATCTTTCCACATGTGTTATGATGCATTTGCCTTGGTGTTTCCTTGTTGTCCTGGTTTTGGGCACCTGTATTTCCTGAAACATCTGGTATTGGCTGCTATCAGAGATAAGATGCTGTATTATGTAAGCATTGGATAGTTGTGGGTTTGGGGTGTTATTCCTTTCTGGAAACATTAGCAAAAAATGAACTACATAGGCTGTGCAAGTATATTAAAGGATATAAAAGTGGTTTGGGTTGGGGTCTTGCATTAGTAAGTATTCCATTAGAGAAGATTTGTAAGAATGCATGCATACATACATAGACTGTAATTATTAGGTTATTGGTGGGCAATAATGGAAGGATAGTAAAAAACACTTTTTCTCACTTAGCAGTGGTCTACAGTTTGTAACATGATTTCTGAGGTATGCATCAGATGTGCTTTTATTCTCTACTTTTTTGAGGGATATTTACATTTTATCTAGTTTGCTCAGGTCATGTAACATTTCTGTTACAAATGGTCCTTGGCGCTGCTGCCCTAGAACAGAATGTGATAAAGAAATGGAGCAATCCCCCCCTTGTGGCTTCTATTTGCTATTTCTATCACTGTTGAAGCCTTAAGAGGATGCAGGAGTGAAACCCTCTGCCATTTTACTGTGACTTATGAAAGCCAAAGTAGAGAGCAGAAAGCTGTCAAGCCAGATTGCAAGTTCTTTTATGGGGCTCTTGTCTTTACATTTCAACATTTTATTTGTTCACCAACAGTTTTGACTGATTCAACAGTTTTCAGGTGTTGATTTCAAGGGGAATGCTGTGCTTGATCTAAAGCAGGACACAAATAAACGTGGATTGTATCAGTTGCCTGATTTTTTTGTTTGCTTGTTTGTTTTTAATATTCACAGTAGTCTGACTGCTCTTCTACGGATGTAGCAAGAATTAAGGGGACTTTTTTTTTTCACTACAGATGTATGTTATTATTATCCATCCTTTTTAGAATATGACCCTAATTAAAGAGATGTATTAAAAATATTTTTCTGTATTTAGACCTGACTTGTACAAAACCTAATGAAGATAAAATCAGACATAACTGTGAAGTGGATTTTAGTAGTTTTCATAGTAAATTAAGCTATTATTTTGGTCTTTTTGTATTTTAATATGTATAAATATATCCATTACTTAATTTTTACCTCTTACTGTCCATATTTTAAAATTTGGTTTTGAACTACCTGATTCCTCTTCCTGTGTCTTGATTTTTCTGATGCTGTATCCATTGTGAATTAGAGCAGCTAACTTATGTCACTGTTATGTGGTACTAGGGGGCTCTATCTTCAGAAGATTTAATTTGACAAGATCAGGATGTTTCTATATCTCAAAACATTAATGGCTTAATATTAGCCTTATTGTTGGGAAGCACTTTGTTTCAGTAATAAAGTTCAAAAGGTTCACTCTTTGGAATGTTTTGTGTAGTAAAAGCTCTGTGCCTGTTGGGTTTTAAACATATTAAGAGCATGTGTGTAGTTCATCTATATCAGATCATCTTTTTGTTCAGTCATGCCTTTTCCTTGGTGTATTAACCATGTGTCATGGACCAGCTAGCAATGTGCAGACCCAGGACAGGCCAAATCCCTAATAGCTTTTTTTTTTTTTTTTGTTTAATATGCATTGGGGGTGGGTGGGTAGAATACAGTCAGAAAATAGCTTTTATTCTGGTAAAGAGCTGTGTCTGACTGAAGTTAATTTTCTTCTTTGTTATGATTTTGACTCATGTGGCCCTGACTATGTCTGGGTTTCCTTTAATCCTTACCAAAAAAATAACATAAGATGCATCCACATGTTCTATTTAGCTTGCTCCCAACACTTTACCTCATTAACTGCTTGATCATTGTAAAAAAAAAAAAAAAAAAAAAAAGTAGTCTTTTATTAGCACTCAAGTTCAAAAGACTCAGATTTTCTGATCAAACAGTCCTTCAACAGCTGTTTAAAAATCTTTAAGATTTTTAAGATAACCAAGAGGTTATCTTCAAAGAACACTTTGTGGGTGTTCTGAACCTAGTTAAACAGTAATTTATGACCAAAGATATGCAGTAATGAAACACCTTTAAACCATGGGCAATCTCTTACTCTTTCCCTTTTGATTCTAGTGGGAAGATCCTAGATTGACAACAATACAATTGGATGGCTTAATTAGTCATGGAGAGCAAGTGGTAACATTCTAGACTTCTTACGACACCATTCTACCAACTTGTTTAATATATGCTCCATTTGGAGTGGCAACCTACTCCAACTAATAAAAGAATAGCTAGAAGTTAAATTTCACTTGTTCGTAGGCGTTTTTATTAAGGCTAGTCAAATCTAGTTTGGAGTCCAGTTGGGTGATGTGTAGTGCAACAAAGCTTATTAACAGCTGGTATGCTTGGGGATAAGTGGGAAGAAAGAAGAAATCCAGGTGGCTTTGTGCTTTCCCGTTCCCATCTTAAAAGATACCCTTCTTAAAGAAAAATGTGTCAGACTATTATTAATTCCATGATTCAGAAGGTCTAATTGTTCCATGTGCTATGCTGTAGAAATTCAGGAAGTGATTTTAGAGCAAACAAATACTGTTGAGTAGTAAAGCACAAAAAAGGGAGAGAGTTACTACTTAAACTGTCTAATTAAGTGTTCAGTTATTACATACTTCTGTGGTCTCAGCAGGAACTAATCTCACATTTGGTCCATTTCTTTAAATGATAGGTTTCAAATTTGGGTAAAACTGGTAGATTTTGTTAGAAAGGATGTACCATGTACAAATACTTGAAGTAACCTGTGCTGTGTGAGTGAATGAAGGGATATATATTTGCATAGAGTATTTCAACAACAGATTGCTACCTGAGTAGGTAGGCTCTGCAATTTGGTGGGTTTACTACCTGCTTCTGTTTCGATAATACCAGAACTCTTGGTTCAAGAATTTAGACCTTCTTAAAGCATTAATGTTTCTGAGTAAGTCCAAGTGATCAGATTTGATTCTGCTCATTTTTCACCTCCCTTAGCAGGTGGCTGGGCGGTATTGGGTCTCTCATCTCTGCAGTATGGTATTTAGCATACCACAGCATAGTGTCGTAGTTTAAGCCCAGTCGCTAACTCAGAACCACGCTGCTGCTCACTCATGCCCCACCTTCCTCTCCCTGCTTCCGGAGGGATGGGGAGGAGAATCAAAAGAATGTAACTCCCATGGGTTGAGATAAGAACAGCCCAGTAACTAAGGTATAACACAAACTACTGCTGCTACCACCAATAATAATAATAATGATAAGGGAAGGGAAGAGAATACAACTGTTCACCACCCATCAACCGATACCCAGCCCGACCCAAGCAGTGATCTGGGACTGCTGGATAACTGCCCCCAGTTTATATACTGGGCATTATGTGCTGTGGTATGGAATACCTCTTTGGCTAGTTTGGATCAGGTCTCTGTCTCTGCTTCCTCTCAGCTTCCCCTCCTCCCTGGCAAAGCATGAGACTCAGAATGTCCTTAGTCAGAGTAAACATTACTTAGCAACAGCTAAGTTATCAGCGGTGTTCCCAGGCTGAAAGTCAAAAACAGAGCACTGCACCAGCTACTAAGAAGGAGAAAAATGACTGCTACTGCTGAACCCAGGACTCATAGCAGCAATTTAGCTGGTAGGGAAGAAGAGAAAACAGAGCTGTACCATTAGGTTATTAATAACCTATGGAAGAAACAAACTAGTATTACTCTCCTGTTTCAGAAGTGGCTTTAGAGAGTTCTGCTGAAATAATTGCTTTTCAGTCCAGCCAGAGCTTGGAATGGGGCAGCCTGCTCAGTGTCACTCCTACAGGCATAAAGGAAAGACAGTAGGTGTAAGAAGGGCATTTAAAACTAGAACTGATGTGAGGAAAGCAAACAAGAAATACAAATCAAGCAAGTTATAAGAGGCAGACTGGTGCTCTGCTGGATAGAGTTTGCATCAGGATTTAGCTTCTGCAGTGAGATTGTTATCCAGTTATAACGATGATAAGATGGGCTGTCAAAATAGTACCCTGTCAGCTAGGATATTACTAGGTAGTCTCCCAAAGGAGAGATAAAACCACCTTTTTTTATGATACTTAAATTAATCTGTGCAACATTAACCACTAGGAATCCAGGCCTAAAGAAACTAAAATAGTAAAGGCCACAGACAGTCATTGCTTCTGACATTTGTGGTTGTATGATCCTGAATGAAAATGCCTGAATTATGTTCTTCTGAAAGATAGAAAAGGAGCATATGTCTTTTTCTGTGGATAAGGGAAAAAGAATATTGCCTTTAGCTAGCAAGAAACATTAATGCCACTAATTCAGAGCTCTGATACTTGGAGTTTCTGTAAACATTTATTCTGTTGGATGAAAAAGTTTCTCAACACACTATGGGATTTTAATTCTTTGGACTTTGATGCCTTTTATATGACAGCTCAATTTTGTACAACCATGAAGAGGTGTGTGGAGGATTTATTCCATTATCACTGCATGTTTAAGTGGGATTGTAAAATGGGATAACATCTGGCTGGGGTAGAGTTACTTTTCTTCACAGTAACTAGTATGGGGCTGTATTTTGGGTTTGTAAAGGAAGCAGTGTAGATCACATAGGGATGTTTTAGTTACTGCTGAGCAGTGCTTGCACAGAGCCAAGACATTCTCTGTTCTTCATCTCACCAATGAGGAGGCTGAGGGGGGCACAAGGAGTTGGGAGGGGACACATTTGGGACAGCCAACCCCAACTGACCCAAGGGATATCCCATGCCATAGGACATCATGCTCAACATACAAGCTCAGGGCAGAAGGAGGAAGGAGGGGATGCTGGGAGGAATGACATTTTTCTTCCCAAGTCACTGTAGGATGTAATTAACGGAGCCACGCTTTTCTTGAGATGGCTGAACACCTGCCTGCCCATGGAAAGTGGTGAATGAATTCCTTTCTTTTCTTTGCTTATGTGTGTGACTTTTGCTTTACCTACTAAGCTGTTGTTATCTCAATTTACAAGTTTTCTTCCTTTCATGGTTGTAGTTAGTCCCTCACTCCCTGGGGGGTGGAGTTGGTGAGTGGCTATGTCGTGTTTAGTTGCTGGCTGGTGTTAAACCAGGACACCATCTAACATTGGCTTATCAGTACTATAACGATGCCATTTCTGGAATGGAGTGAACAGGGAAAAGATTTAGTCAAAGACAGTTCTTTTCAAGAAAACCTAAAGAATTTCACCTATAGGAATTCTTTCGAGCTGAGAATCATGGGACAAGCATTTAAAAATCTTTCTTCCTCCTTAGTCTTTCAGACTTACAATATTTTAGATGTGAGACTGAACAGAAGTAACTCATTGTGCTCCTCAGTGTTAGAGTATAGATGATTTCAAGCAGTGGCAAGTCAAATGTCCTAGTATGTGGTTCAAGATTTTCATGCACTAGGCTGCCTGTGCTCAGTGGAGAAAGTGGTCTTATGCAATAGATCCTGTAACCTCAGGTGCTATCCTTACAGGTGGGTGTCAAAGTGGAGGCTCTTAACTGGGTTTGTAACTAAATAAGTAAGTAAATTTTTCAACCCATTTCTAAGATAAGTTGAATCCAAATGTTTCAGAGCCAAACAGTATATCAGAGCTTTTACCTTCTTCAAATTCACCCCTATAGTTACATAATCGAAACCATATGCAGTAAAGTTTCTGGTGTGTGGCATATGTCAGTAGAGCAAATACCTGGTTTTATTTTCTTCATAATACTGTTTTTGCATTGAGTTGAACTGATAGCATGTGATTTGTCAGTATATAAATTGTAATTCCATGTGAATCCTTCCTGTTTTTCCAGGGGCTAGGCTTTGAAAGCTTAAAATATTCACAGAATTATAGAATGGGTTGGGTTGGAAAGAGCCTTGCAGGTCATCCAGTTCCACCCCCTGCCACAGGCAGGGACACCTTTCACTAGAGCTGTTTGCTCCAAGTCCCATCCAATCTGTCCTTGAACACTGCCAAGGATGGGGCAGCCACAGCTTCTCTGGGCATCCTGTGCCAGTGCCTCAGCACCCTCACAGGGAAGAGCTTCTGCCTAAGAGCTCATCTCAGTGTCCCCTCTGACAGGTTAAAACCATTCCCCTTGTCCTGCCCCTACAGGCCCTTGTCCAAAGCCCCTCTCCAGGTCTCTTGTAGTCCCTTTAGGCACTGGAGCTGCTCTAAGGTCTCCTCTTCAGAAGCCTTCTCTCCTCCAGGCTGAACTAGCCCAGTTCTCTCAGACTGGCTCCAGAGCAGAGCTGCTCCAGCCCTCACAGCATCTCTGTGGCTTCCTCTGGACCCACTCAAGCAGATTCCTTGTCAGTCTTTATTTCAGTCATGCAGTTTGAACAAGAAAGCAGCCAAATCTTGAGTAATAGACATCCTTAAGGCACAGTGAGCTGAGCAGTGTTTTCACAAAAATATGGGACTGTGGATTCATTTCTTGAGTATTTTTACCAGTTCACATATTACATGTATGGAATAGTGGTATCGTTTGTTTGGTTGGTTTTTTCTTTTTGTTTCATTTTTTCTCCTGAATGACATTGGGACTTAAGGATTTTCCTGTGAATGTCTGCCATCTGCAAAGTGACTAGTTCCCATTAATTTCAAGGGTATTTCTACATGGAGTTTCTTTTGACCTCAGTGAGAATTAGTTGCTAATACTTTTAGGCAATTAAGGTTAAAATACACAGAAGTCAAAGTGCGGTTGAAATATGTTAGGAAGTAGGCTTCTGAGATGTCTTTGAAATCCAAACTTACAATCTATGGGGTGATTGCCTAGGAGTAGCCTGCCTGGCTGCTGACAGGACAGATGCTGTCAGAGACATGGGCAGAAGGAAGGGAAACAAAGTTACAAGGAAGAATACTTTAAAATCAAGTAATTGCACATGGGTAAAAACAAACCACAGGATTATTAAAATGACACTGCAGAATAAAAAAGTAATGGAATTTGTGTTCTAAAGCTTCACTTATGAGCCTGGCTTCAAGCATGAAACCCTTTTCCAGTGTAAAATAAAGTTTGTATGTGCTTGGGGATAGCTGAATCAGTGCACTCCCTTACAGACACTTAGGATATTTGTCAGAATATTCATACCTGGAGAAACCAGAGATGGGAAAGTCCACTTGAGTGGCAGCTTAGCTAAATTGCGGGTCAGTGTGTTAGGGTGTGGAAAGAGGGAGATCCAAGAACAGATCCAAGAGCCTCACTTTAGCTCTAATAACAAGACTACAAATGTCACAGTCTGAATAGACCTCTTTTGGTGTTTACATGGATCATAACATTTACTGAAAGATGTTATTTATCTTGGCTGGTGACTGGTAGTAGGGGTTCTTTCAAGTATCCTGTTGAGGTTTCTATTGAATGTTGCCTACAACGGGAAAGGGCCTGCAAGTATTTGGCTGCTTCTAGCAGTTTTTGTCTGTGATTGTTCAGGCCTGTTTTGAGAGAGTCCCCAGGCCAGTTAAAATTTACAGTGCATTTCTAAGATTATTTTGTGTTTACTCTTTTCCTTTTTTTTTTTTTTAATTATTTAAAATTAGCTCAGCTTCTTCATACTGATATGTCTGTTTTCCTGCTCTGAGGTAGAATACAAGTAGCCATCATTTCTGTTGGAATATTATGAGCATGTGACAGAAGGAATTGTTACATAAGCAAGAGGAGGACACACGTTTAGCAGATAAAACTTCCTACGCCACTGATAATGAAGTCACCTAGAAGAAGTTAGCAGAAGTCAAAAGACAGTTGTCTTCTCTTGCTAGTGGTACCATACTTGAACTTGGGAAAATTAGTCTGCAAGCAGCCTGGGCATGATAAGCTTGTCTCTCCTGACAGGCTCTGGCTTCAAAGCCGGAAGTTCAGCAACGTGGCTTGCTGTTGGCCATTCAACCCACAGAGTTTTTTTCTTTTTCCCCTATGCTTTCCAGAGTACAGTGTACAGTAATGTTCAGGCATATTACTGTAGCAGATAGATTCTGTTCTTTGCTACTAAATATTTTCTTCCACTTGCTTATCAGCAAAGACTTAGAAGTGACTGGAAAGGATTGCAGTGATAGCATCAGAATGCAGAGAATAAAGGTGTCACTTGATGGGATGTGATGAGTAAAAACCAAATTGTTCTAATTTGTGTTTGGGTATTAAAATATGTGGCACCTGAACAGGTATCAAACATAATTAGCTGACTGAACTGGGCAAAGTGGTATAAGGCATAATTAGCAAGATGCTACAGTACTTTTAGCCAAGCTGCCTCTCAAAAAAGAAAATAAACCTTAAAATAACAAGTGTATCACACATATTCAATATTTCAGTTTCTGTTGTTTTTATGAAGCAGATTGAAGTGGGAAAAGTCAAAACCAGCTCAAAAGGAGAGTTGAAATGATATTTATGGATACAAGATGCTTTGCTTACATGTTGTTTTTCTCTTAGTCTCTAAATCTTGTCATTCTTGGTTTGCTGACATTAATTACACAGGTATTTCCACCCTGTCAATTTGATTGTTGCAGTCTTGCTTTTTAGTTCACTTTTTTATTCCCCCTCTGTAATGCTTTCGTGTCTAAAACTTACTGACCCATAGTTCTCAAGCTCCAAGGTTCAGGATCTGAGCTCAAAGGCAGTTTATTAGCCTTTATTGTTGTGTTTAATCTTCTTGGATGAGCTATGTTAACACATCTTTTGGTGTTCACTATTGGAGGAAGCTAGCACATGGAATTCGAATGGAGGATCAGACTGATGCAGATCAAGTAGCCATTACCTGACTAGCAACTAAACGTAATCATTGAGATCCTTGTGACTTTTTATATTTGGTGATTTTGTGACTGACTACATAGTGTCATCTTAAAGCCATAAGCTGTTTCTTGGGGGTCTTTGGGTCTGTGTTACGTCAATGTGCTGGAAATACAATCAGCATTTTCTATGACAATTTGGATATAACGGATTACAGCTATGCTGCCATCCCAGCTAAAGTGAGACAGTGGTCTGGACTAAGCCATAAGCTGGCAAGTATCTTTATGTAAATTCTTATAACTGCATAAAGCTTCCAATGTCTGAACAAGAACAATTAAACTTCTTTAAGAAGAATTTCATCTCTTCTTAGATATTTTCCTGTACCCAAGTATGAACTAGATCATAACATGCTGCAATAAAGTTTATGCCCACTAGCAATGTGTCTGAAGAACAGGGCTCTATATGTGGCTGAAATAGTTGTTATTCAAGTAGCTCCCCAGAAAGCCTTTTGCTGTAATTTTCAGTTACAGATAACTTTACTTTTTTGTTTGTTGGTTTGGGTTTTTATTGTCTTATTTGAGGTATGTGAAGATATTCTGACTGGAAAGAGATTGTTTTGTCTCGATCAGAACATTTTGGTGATTTAGAATCATAGAAGAGAATCATAGAATAGTTAGGGTTGGAAAGGACCTTCAGATCATCAAGTTCCAACCCCCCTGCCATGGTCAGGGACACCTCGCTCTAAACCATATTACCCAAGGCCTCGTCCAACCTGGCCTTGAACACTGCCAGGGATGGAGCATTCGTAACCTCCTTGGGCAACGTATTTCTGTGCCTCACCACCTTAACAGGAAAGAGTTTCCTCCTTATATCCAAGCTAAACTTCCCCTGTTTAAGTTTTAACCTGTTACCCCTTGTCCTATCACTACAGTCCCTAGTGAAGAGTCCCTCCCCAGAAGCCTTATAAGCCCCCTTCAGATACTGAAAGGCTGCCATGAGGTCTCCACGCAGCTTCTCTTCTCCAGGCTGACAGCCCCAACTTTCTCAGCCTATCTTCACATGGGAGGTGCTAAAGTCCTCTGATCATCCTTGTGGCCCTCCTCTGGACTTGTTCCAACTGCTCCATGTCCTTTTTATGTTGAGGACACCAGAACTGCACACAGTGCTCCAAGCAAGGTGTCATGAGAGCAGAGTAGAGGAACAGGATCACCCCCTTCGACCTGCTGGTCACTCTCCTTTTGAGGCGTCCCAGGATACGGTTGGCTTTCTGGTCTGCGAGTGCACACTGAAGCCAGCTCATGTTCAGTTTCTCATCAACCAACACCCCCAAGTCCTTCTCCGCAGGGCTGATCTGAATCTCTTCTCTGCCCAACTTGTAGCTGTGCCTGAGATTGCTCCAACCCAGGTGTAGGACCTTGCACTTCGCATTGTTGAACTTCATGAGGTTGGTATCAGCTCACCGCACAAGCGTGTCAAGGTCCCTATGGATGGCATTCCTTCCCTCCAGCGTATCAACTGAACCACACAGCTTGGTGTCATCAGCAAACTTGCTGAGGGCGCACTCAATCCCACTGTCCGTGTCGGCGACGAAGATGTTAAACAAGACCGGTCCCAACACCGATCCCTGAGGGACACCACTCATTACTGGTCACCAGCTGGACATTGAGCCATTGACCTCAACTCTTTGCGTGTAGCCATCCAGCCAGTTCTTTACCCACCGTATGGTCCACCTACCAAACTGATGTGTCTCCAATTTAGAGACAAAGATGTCCTTCATGACAATGTCAAATGCTCTTCACAATTCCAGGTAGTTGACATCAACTGCTGTACCCCTTTCCATCAGTTTCGTAGACCTATCATAGAAGGCCACCAAATTGGTCAAGCAGGATTTCCCCTTAATGAAGCCATGCTGGCTGTCACCAACCACCTCATTATTTTCATGTGCCTTAGCTTGATTTCAGGGGAATCTGCTCCAAGATTTTGCCAGGCACAGAGGTGAGATTGACTGTTCTGTAGTTCCCTGGGTCATCCATTTTCCCCTTCTTGAAAATGGGGGTTATATTTCACTTTTTCTAGTCATTGGGAACTTCACTTGAGTGCTATGATTTTTCAGATATGATGGACAGTGGCTTAGCAACTTCATTTGCCAGCTTTTTCAGGTCCTGTGTATAGATTTCATCAGGTCCCATGGACTTGTGCACATTCAGTTTCTTAAGATGGTCTCGAACCAGATCCTCTCCTATAGTGGGCCTAAGGTCTTCATTCTCACAGTACCTGCATCTGTCTTTCAGGACTTGGGTGGTGTGGTCAGAGCATGTGCCAGGGAAGACCGAGGCAAAGAAGTCATTCAGAACATCAGCCTTCCTCAAATCCAGGGTAGCCAGTTCTCCTTATAGCTTCTGGAGAGGGCCCACATTGTGCCTAGTCTTTTATTCTCAATGTACCTATAGAATCCCCTCCTTTCAGATCTCTAGGCAAGTTTAATTCTAACTGGGCCTTAACTTTTCTAACGTGGTCCCTTGCTTAAATGTTTCACTAGGAGGGGTGTTTACACTTCAGTAGTAAGCCGCCTGGATTTTTTTTAAATGACTCAGGTGTGTCTGTGAATATATGTAACACTGCTGGTCAAATGTGGGATCTGACACAAAATGCAATGGCATAAAGATTGGCTTTGCATAACTCATCTACAACCACTACAGAGAGAACGTAGCATTTGGTTACTTGTCTCCTGTGCTCTTTGTACTTGTCCTCAACATTTCTTCATTTCTTTTTTTTGGAAGGTGAATGGCTGCTGTTCTGTGTGATTTTTAGTCTCCTGGAACATTTGTCGCTTGGTTTTTCGAAATGCTGCTTTTGCTGTTGCGTCGCATTAGACTGTCTAAGCTGTAGAAGAACCCAACCTAACAACTGCACAGATAACTTAAAGTACTATTGATTCTGTCAAGTGCTTTAAAACAGTTCTCTGTTTTAAGAAGTGAAGCTCATCAGTTACAAAGAAAATTTAATTAGTTGGCAATTATCACCCTTGCCTTATGGTAGAATGAGCTAAAAAGCTTTATGTAATCAAATAATTTTGTATTTAATGAACTTGTTTATTTAAATAGAGTATATTTTTTAGAGAAATCCATACCCTTCTTTCTAAATTCTGATCTTTTTATTTTTATTGATTCTGATTACCCAACTAATTTGTACCTAATCAATAAGTGTGATTCTGATGGCTCATTTTGAACCCTTAGTATAAAAAGCTGAAACAAAGAAGGGATTAGTGAAGTGGTTTGCTGACATTCCAATCCATTTTAAATTAATGCAAGTTTCTAATAAATATTTAATGGCTACCTGTTTGTGGTTTAATAGAATTAGATAATTCTATTAGAATCCTGTTTGGAGATTTACATGTATCATACGTCACTGTCGAGGACATGGTTAATAATTTAGGCTAAGTGACTCATAATTGCAAACACAGTCAGGTGAAGCAGGGACTCTTTTGTCCTTTTTTTTCCTTTTGTTTTTTCTTAGGTGATCCAGGAATTTAAATAAGTATGTGTTTGCTATGTAACTGCAACTCTGTTCTTGGGATCTCTCTTGCACAGAAGAGCTAATTTGATGAGTGTGAGAAGCCTTAAATGTGATAACAAAGCATGAGGCCCTGGGGGTTTATTTAATATTTTATCCTCTGAGTTAATGAGTTGGAAAATAGTTTACTGTTTATCTACAGTAGACTGAGCAGATGTTGCCAATACAATTTTAGGGAAAGTAATCTCTGAGAGATTGTCTTCTGCCCATTACTCTTTCATGGGTTGAATCTCTGCTGTCCTCTTCTCAGCTCTGGGAGAACATTTCTCACACTGGTCATGGAACTGACAAAAGATTAGTGCAGCAAAACTTGGTAATGCTTCTTACTGTGAGGATACTTTTCAAAGATTATTTGAAAATATCCTTAATTTAGTGTTTGAAACTGAATGGCAAGGAAGATGCTAAGCAATTGAGAAGTCACTGAGGAAAGTTAAAACTGAGTAAAACACAATGTAAATATGTCTCTGTTGCTGCCACTTACATCAGCTTTGGTTTCAGGTGAAGCTTAAGAAATGGTGATAAAATGAGCACAGAAATCTCAAAGGACACTTAATTTAGGGCTAGTATAAACAAAGCTGTTGACAGCTGAAGCAGGGTACTGGTTGTACTCTAGACCTAATCTCACTGGATCTCAGTATGTGTAGTTTGATCAAAAGATATTATCTCCTGCAGCAATATTGGAATGTGAGGATAATACAAATGTATAGCTGAGTCAAGGGAGCATGCCCAGCAAGAAGCTTTGCATCCCAGATAGTCCTTCTGTCAGTTGAAATGAGGAAGCTGTCACTCATCTCTTGCACTGCCCAAGAGGCGAGCTCTTCTTTGTCTTTCCTCTAGTTATTCACATTGTAATATCATCAGTTCTCTGCGTCTGTTATGGATTAGAGATTATTCAGTTACAATCTATTCTATGTATGTAGGATAGTTTGTGAAGCATTTGTTCTTACATACTCGCATGTCTCTGAACACATGCATTTTCCATTGGAGAACCAAAGGCTGGTGTTTTCAAGTCGGCTCAGCACTTAAGTTCTGGTGTTGTTTACTGCATTCAAGATACCTGTTTAATGGTTGAATGCAGCAGGAGCAGGACTGTTTTTGTGCTTGTTGTGAGAGTTTTCTATCTAAAACTAGGTTATTTTAAGATCTAATTTTGTAAGCAGAAGAGTTCATGAGGCCAAAGTACCGCAAAGTCTTTCTGCTGCCACATATCTTTTGTTCTTAGCACTGTCCTTACTAGCTATAAGAGCATGGCACCTACCTGATGTATACAATTTGCAACATTTTTCTCCAAAGTACACTCATTTCTTGAGGTTGTGTCATTAGCAGTGTAGTATGTGAGAGTTTGATGAAGGCTAAAAATTTATCTTTCAAATATTTTTTTTTTTAATTGAAGGTAAACTAGTTGGTCAGTGTGACTAATTAAGTATGCAGATTTGGGGGTAGCATGGTATGGGCCAGTTACATGGTAGTATCATGTAATTTGTAAGAAGATAGTCTTTCAGTAGTCTGAATAATGACATAGGAATGTGGAAATGCAAAGTAGCACTGACAGTATTTATTTTCATCTGCATTTTTACCTTGCCACATCATTATGCTTTCAATTCTGAAAGATAATGATGTTACTCCATAGCTCTGTTAGTACAGCTGTGCAGTAATACTAATAATACTACCTTGAACCGGGGCTGTGTACTGCTCTGAAGACTGCCCACCTCTGAATTAGACTTCTGTAATTCTGAAGATGATTTTATTTCTTAACAAGTGTAGTCACTTCTATGCAATTGCAAACATTAGTTGAGTAAAATCTTCTGCAGCCAAGAGCTAAATTTGGCCTTGACTTCCAGCGTATGTACATGTGTGTGCACGTGCATATGTGTGCATGTAAATAAAACTTCTGTCCTGGGTTCAGCTGTAACTTATTTTTATCCTTCTTAGTAGCTGGCGCAGTGCTGTGTTTTCGACTTTAGTCTGAGAACAACAGTGATAACACTGATGTTTTTAGTTGTTGCTGAGCAATGTTTACTCCGATCAAATACTTTTTGAGTCTCATGCTCTGCCAGGGAGGAGGGGAAGTCAGGAGGAAGCAGAGACAGGACACCTGTCCCAAACTAGCCAAAGGGGTATTCCTTCCCACAGCACGTCATGCCCAGTATAGAAACTGGGGAGAGTCACCCAGGACGCCCAGATTACTGCTCAGGTCAGGGTGGGTATTGGTCAATGGGTGGTGAGCAATTTTATTCTCTCCCCTTGTTATTTCCTTTATCATTGTTACTATTGGTGGTAGCAGTAGTGGTTTTGTATTATACCTTAGTTGCTGGATTGTTCTTATCTCAACCCATGGGATTTACATTCTTTCAATTCTCTTCTCTATCCCTCTGAGTGGGGGGAAGAAAAATGGGAGGAGTGGGCAACTGGTTCTGAGTTACTGGCTGGGCTTAAACCGCAACAGTTCTTTGTGGCGCTCAACATGGGGCACGAAGGGTTGAGATAATGACAGATCTTTACCAGAGTGTGTCTAATCATATTTGTGATAAGCATCCATTGTTTCAGATTATTAGTCACAATGTTGATTTATTTGCTCTCAGAGTTGTTGCACTTGGTCTCGGATTTTCAGCATGTTGTACCTTACCTGCAGCCGGTATTTGCTGGTTTAGTGTTTATCAGCTTTGAGGCCCTGGCTAAGGTTCTTGTTTCGCTATACTTCATGGTAATGACTTGTAATACAACAGAATCATTGATCATGAAACTGGGTTGGCTTGTGTTCCCAGCATGGTCATCACCTCTATACTTTGGAAGGCATATAATGAGAGATTTTAGCAATCACACGTCTTCTTTTTTCCTCCTTGGGGGGGTCAACCTATGAAGGAGATATTCCCTCATACCCCGTTGTCCCCAACCAGGCTATTTACAGCAGCATTTGAGAGTTCTAAAGGTTTGGGATGGCCTTTGGATACCCTTGAAACCTGCCTGCTGCTTGTGCTGGGGATCAACATGTTGGCATACATACAGCATGTGTTTTACCCATGGCCATACGACCCTAAGAACGCCCTATTTCATCTGAACTTGAAGGTTAAGCAGGGTTGGGTTCTGGTCTTGTCTAAGGTTAAATGATGATCTAAGAGGACCTGCAAGAGATTCTCCCCAAGGCTGGACAGTCATGAGTAACAGGATGTGTGGGACAGTATGGGCAAGTATTTAGGTCAGTGGCCCTTCCAGTGCTTTGAAATTTCACCCTGAACAAATGCAAAATCTGGGAAACTAGTAAATCACTTAAACAATGTGTGTTGTCATCCTGCCAATACCAGACAAGAGCAAATCATGGCAACGTGATGGGGCTTGGCCTACACCTACAGAACCCTGCTCTGTAAGGAACAGGAAAAAGGTGTCTCTGGATCTGATGGCAAAGAAATAGACAACGCAGCTACTCAACCCCCCAGTGCAGCAGCTATACCAACCCGACAACAGACACTGCAACCACTCCAACCACAGTGAAGGACACTGCAGCTAAACCAAAGTACCAATCCATGCCAATATCAGTTGCTCCTATGAGCAAGGGGGATAGCAAACAAGAGCCATGAAGAGCAACCCATGTAGTGAAGAAAGATGAAGACTCACAGCGCATAGGACAGTGGATGGTATCTGAACAACAGTTATTAATACAGAAATCAGAGGAAAAGGAAGAAAAAGAAGAGGTAACTTTTCAACCCCAGACCTTAACTATGCTTTGGAATACACAAAAATATTCCAGTCGTCTTCCAGGGGAGTACATTGTCACCTGGTTGCTCCGATGCTGGGACAATGGAGCTGATGGTCATGACCTAGAAGGTAAGGAAGCCAAGCAGCTGGGATCACTTGCTAGGGAGGGGGAATTGACAAAGTGATCGTGAAAGAGAAACGAGTCCTCGGCTTCTGGAGGCAGCCCTTGACAACTGTGAAGGAAAGATTTCCCTACAAGGACAATATTATATGTCTCTCAGCCAAGAGGACCACAATAGAGAGAGGCATTCAGTACCTGAGGGAGTCAGCCTTCGTAGAGATGATCTATTGCAGGCCGGATGCCAGGAATGCATCCATAGATCCAGATGAAGTTGAACGTACATGACCCATGTGGCAGAAATTTACACGGAGTGTGCCATCATCATACGTCAACTCATTGTCATTGATGACCTGAAGGGAAGCAGCAGCAGTGTTTGAAGTGAGTCATCAACTCTGAGAGTTCAAAGACAATCTCGCTCCTTCCATCGTTTCAGCAGTGAAAAAACTGCCCCAGGAAGTCAAACAACTGAAAGATGATCTATTCAGCTCCCCATGTGTACTGATCCTTGCTCAACTATTAAGGTGCCCTATTGCCCAAGAGAGAAGATACAGGAAGTACACACCATGGGCCACCCTATGGTTTTACCTGTGGGTTCATGGAGAAGACAAGAGATAGTGGGATGGAAAACCTACCTAATTCTGGAGGAAAGGGTGCGTGAATTGAAGATGAAATCAAAGGTCAAGGATGATCCTCCCAAAAAAGTTACTGCTCCAGTCTTTGCTTAGCAGCTTCCCAGATGGGATGGAAGAGCTGATTTTACTCCAAATCCTGTGATAAGGAATACTAATCCCTTTCTACAAGACATAAATGGACAACCTTATGATCACTAGTAGAGAGTCCCTGCCTCCAGTCAAGTGGAAGAGAGGGACAATCAGGTTTATTGGACTGCAGATCAGATGGCCTGGCATATCAGTCCCAAAGGAGTATGAGACTCTAATACATACCAGTGCACAGTGCACTCTGATGCCATCAAGCTATGAAATAGAAATACTTCATTGGTATTTCTGGAGTGACAGGAGGATCCCAAGAGTTGACTACTGAAGGCTGAAATCAGCCTAACTGGGAAGAAGTGGCAAAAGTACTAGGACAGGTTTTGTGGCATTGCTGTTAATCCTGAACTCCCTAGTTAAAGTGAGGTTTGGAGGCTCTGCATTGGCACAAAAGGTAGGATTAAAATTGTTCTGAGAAGCTTAAGCTTCTCGGAATTCTTCTAGTCCTTGCATGGCATCAGACTGGTTTCTGTGCTCATCTTGAATTTGTCTGCTTTGTTCTAGTTTTATTTCTTATGAGGTAGTAATGTGTGTTGTGTTCTCTGGAGAACAGTTCCATTACTGTGAGCTTAGTTCCACTCAGTCTTCACTCCTTAGAAACAATGGTTTGATGGGCTAAGATACTGATCGTTATATTAAGCAAGAAAATAACTCAAACTGCTCCTGTAATTACTTTGCATTCAGTCAGTCTTGTAGAATTTCTGGCAAGCTCACCTTCGTTTCTCCACATATAATGTTACAACACTTAGCATTTCTTTAACGTGGCTTTACACCTTCCAATTGTTTATTTTTATTAACTAATTAATCTCATAACCCCTTGGTAATGTGTATCTGTTTGTTTCTGCTTGGGTGACTATGTGGAGGATAATAGTATGTGGCTTGAATATTAATAAACACTAAAATAGTATACTGCAGTTGTTGGTTGTTTGTATGGGGGGGGTTGTTCTGTTTTGTTTCCATTCTCTTCCCACCCCCCCATCAAAAAAACCCAAAGGTTTTTAAACTTCATTTCTGGTTTAACTTGAATGGCTATTGTCAAATGCAACGCCAAAAGGTAGTGCCTGGAAGATATATATGGTCTAATTTTTCACTAGTGCTGATGATTGCACTAAGAAAAATTCTAATGCTGCCATTGTGGAATCTGATCATTATTATTAATTAGGGACATGCTTTTTTAGAGGCTGTTGGATTTTTTTTTTTGTTTGCTTTTTTATAAAGGGGAGCTTGAAAGCACTGAAGCCTCTTTCTGGAGTGTTTATGAGGGATGATGATAACCTGCCTTAGCTTTGACTCTTCACTATTTTTTCAGTTGCTAGAAAATATCACCTGATTATGGAGACGTAACCCCACATCATCATAAATCTGTAAGTTGTAATAGTTGAAAGTGATAGTGGGCAAAGATTTTCATGAGAAAGATTAAATAATGGGCAGACAAATAATGAGAGCAGGGATTTATTATGGTTTAACCCTGCCTGTTGGCTAAGCCCCACATAGCCCTTTGCTTATTTTCACCCAGTGCCTTGGAGGAGAGAATCAGAAGGGTTAAAGTGAGAGAACTTGTAGATTGAGATAGAGACAGTTTAATAGCAAAACATGAACAAATCACAAAGCAAAATAATGAATTGATTTACTAAATCTCATGGTAAGGCAAGTGTTTAGCTATCTGCAGGAAAACAGGGTTTCATCACACATAATGGTTGCTCAGGAAGACAAACACAGTGACTCTGAACATCCCATCCCCACTGCCCCTTCCTTCTTCCTTCCCCAGCTTTATATACTGAATATTAGGCCCTATGGCATGGGAGATTCCCTGGGTTAATCGGAGTCAGCTGTCCTGACTGTGTCCCCTCCCAGATTCTGGTGCAGCCCCAGCCTCCCCACTGGTGGGGTGGGTTGTGAAACAGAGAAGGCCTTGAGCATGAGTGAACATAGTTTAACCATAGATAAAACATCCCTGTATCAACACTGTTTTTATTGTAAATCCAAAACACATAACCATACAATCTGCTATGAAGAAAATAAACTATCCCAGCCAAAACCAGTGAAGGCTTTAAATTCAGTTCAGTTACTGTGCTATTGTTTGACTCTTGGAAGTCAAATAGACTGGAGTGAGTAAGATATTTTTTTCCCACCAGTATCTTTGCTTCTAGCACGGAATACTGACCTGCCTGTCCCTGAAGACTGAATACAAATGTATTTTTATGCAAGTGGATAATCCTGCAGAGGTGAATCTGTCACACCTGTGCAAGGAAATACTCTAAGAAACCTAAATGCTCACAAAACCTCCATTCTCTTCAAAGGAAAACCAAACAAACAAAAAAAAAAAACAGCAAACCAAACCAACAAACAAAATGCCAAAAAATCCCCTGACCTGAAAAACCAAACCAAATCAAACCAAATCAAACCTCATCTCCCCAAACATCAGCTTACACAGACTTTAAATGTAGAAAGCACTTTATTTTGTAAGTAAAGTTATTTTGTATGTTTGCAGGAATCTTATCCTGGTGTTTCTGTGACCTCACTCCTTAAAACTGTCAGTAATTTACCTGATTTATGTGCAATTTGGGTGTCTTTAAAATCTGAATCTTTGCCATGTCTACTTCTCTACATAGACTTTTGCAGTAATTGCAATTTCAGATAGGCATTTAGGTAGTTGTTGTAAGCAATTAGCTGAGACCAGAGATTGCGGTTTTTGTTGGGTTTGTGGTTTTGTCTTTTTTAAAATATTTGGTTGGTGTTCTTTTGTTTGATTCTTGTTTAGTTAGATTTTTTTTAAGTCTTTTTTTATTTTATGGGTTTGTATGTAGTAGCACCATTTTTCTTCCTTCTGGCATCCAAAGAGGAAAAGTTTGAGACACTCAGAGGAACTACAATTTTATCAACTATGGAGGACAGACAGGGGAGAGCAAGAGGAAGTATTGACTTTCATGAAGTGTCTTGGCAGCTGTGCAGATTGTTGAAGAATATCTGTTTTAGCAGATGAGTTGCAATTAGAGTTGCCAAGACCCAGAGGCCTAAGTGCCTGGGAAGCCCTAGACATGAGTGGGAAGGCCCACCATATTAGTTATCCCTAACTTCTAGCTTGTAGTCTGAGGCCTAGTTTTGTTTTCTTACAGAGCAGGACATGGAGATGTGGATCACCCTAATGCTGCTACTGGTGGCAGGGGCAGTGGCCTGCACGAAGCACCAGGCCCTGGTCATCAGACATGTCAAATGCCAGCTTAGCGTGGGGCAATATGTAATTTCTTTCTACACCCTTCCCAACAGAGACACAGGGTGGAGTTGGGCATTTTCAAGGGGGGTCTGTGCTCCACACATGGCAGGACTATAAACTGAGAAGCCAGTGGGAAGTGTGGTAGGAAGTCTCAACACTAAAGAAGAGATTCAGACTCAGTGTGGAGTTTTGAATCTTTTGATAGATGACTGTTGTGTTCACATTCCAAACTTTGTATCATGATAAGCTGTATGAAGTACACAATGGTAAGATCAGTGAAATAATTGGGAAACTGATCCACAGTAAGGATTAAGGCTCACCAACACTAACGCTCCCTTTTGCCTTTGGAGGCGAGAGGTGACTGTACCACCACTTCAAGGAAACCCCCTTGAACCATGTGTATGGTCACAGGGTGGGTTGTGTGGCAGATATCCCTGCCCTGACAACAGCCCTGACAAAGCCCTGACCAAATCCCATGGAAGCTTCCCTTCACAAGACAAAAGCCTGGGAGAGTTTCCCACCTGCACAGTTCTTGCCCCAGCCCCATGGTGGCAGTCACTGGGCTCAGGGGAAGGAAGTTGGGTCCTGAGCCAATGGAGGATGTCACCTTATCTGACCACAGCTCAGATGTGACCAGAATATAGAAGGAGCCCTGCCAGAGACCCTTTTGAAGTTGGTCCTCCTTAGAGCAGCTGGCCTGCAGTCAGGAACTCTCCCCTTGGTTTGAGGCACCATCCAAGGGAACTCCTTGAAGTTGAGAGCCTTTCTTTTTAGGTGAGTGGTTGTGCATGTTGGATCATTGGCCACAAAATTTAAGATTCAGCAGTGTAGTGGTGAATTCATGTGACATGCTGAATCTGTAGTTAATGTTGGTAGCGCTTTATTTGAGTTTCACTTAATTTCAATTTATTTGTTCCATGACAATCTCTTAGTGGCAAGAGTGATTTTTTGGCAGTGAAGAGAAAGGAGAACAAAGTCGACAAGCTGGTTATTTTTCCTTTTGTTTCTTCTCATTTTCTCTGCATATAGACACTTTGAACTCTCAGGACTAGTTCAAAAAGGTCATCTAAGATATGATACTCTTATCCTACAAAGCAGTCCTTTCTTGTTGCATCAAAATAATTGAAACCTATAAAAGGTATGCATACTTTCTGGTTTTAAGAAATTGTGCCTAGTGTACAGATATTGATTGTGCTATTCCTCCTTCTTTTGTTTAATAACAAACAAAATAAAATGTCTGATTTGGAAATATTCTGAGTTCACATTGACATAAGCAAGAATTTAGCTAGGCCACCTCAGCAGGACCCAGTGTTTTGCTAACACAGCAGTAGAATTTACAAACCAGGTAACTTCTGGCCAACTTGGAGGGCAGGCAGAGCAAATCTACATTTCTTTGCATGTAATTTATTGTTATAACCTAACTGCATCAGTGCTGAGCTGTAACTGTAGACAAAGAAATACTTGGATTGATTTGAGCTAATTGAGTTGACTAAGTGTTGCCGATTCAATTTGCATGAAGTCCCACTTGTCTTCACTTGGAACAGCAGCGATGCTAGCAAACGAATTACCACATCAGAGCTCTCAGTACCTATAGACAATTGAGTGATGCACTGTTTTGGTAGTGGGAGACTGACAGACTTCTGAAAAATAGTGGTCACTTTGAAACTTTGACCCTTAGGAGTGGGTTTTACTTACTACAGAGAACAGAGAGTTTTTTTTGTAGGCCACTAGTGCCCCAGATGTAGAATTTAAATAATTGTTGTTGAGTAGCTGTTGTACACTGTATTTGTCAGTTTAGAAGTTTGTATGCCAGTCTATGCTAATTACATATTTTAATCAATGTTTATTCTACATTCATGCTTTTTTTAATCATGGCCCTACTTGCCACCCTCAAAAGAAATCACTAAAAATATCTTCATATTTGAAGACAAATTTTTGCTTTACTCAGCTGGTATACAGTGAGGAAGGGAAAAGCACTTAATAGATGCCATACCTCAAAGCAGAAAAGTAGCATGCTAAATATCCCTATTGTACAGATGGGAAAGCCAAGACAAGGAAGGGTGAAGAGTTGTGCTTCATGTTATGAGGGAAGATGAAGTTAAAGCAACTAAATATTACACTGAATCCTGGTGAGATGACCTTCAACTTTAGTTCATCATTTCCTCGCTAAGACTGCCTTGTTCCCATGTCTGAGTTATGTTTTCACAGAGCTCTTGCAGAAGGCTAATCTTGACACAGTTCTAGGTAGCTAATTAGGCAAGTATTTGTTTGGTTAGCACTGGAGAAAGGGAGGTCTTCTATGCTCTAGTAGGTCAAACTCATAAATGACCATAAACACCAGAGGAATTTTCTTCCCAAAGTGCTGTTTCTTAGCTGTGATATATTCATCTGTAAAGAATGCTGCAAGGATCTTTGTACTGAGTGAAGCACGTTGGGCTGCTTTAGAGTAAGTGGGTGCTCACAGGGTCCTCTTCTCCTTTGGCTAACTTGATATTAAAAGAGTTTGGGATGCAGCTGTATCTGGGTATTTTTCATGTGGTTTATTTCAGTTTATGCCAAAACAAGCTCTGCTACAATATTTGGAAATTTTCTTGCAGTCATAACATCAATGAAATGAGGATTCTTCTCCTCAAGCACCTTAGAATCCCCTTCCTTGAGGTTTTATAACATTTCTGCAGTGGAAGAATTTCATGTCACCATTAAGGTGTGTATACCCTAATATTCAGTAAATGTAAATTACTGAAATAAAAATGTAAATTCTATGCAAAAATTAACTGTTTTTTAAGCTTAAAACTGCAGATGGAACAGGTATCACAATAGCAAAAAAAAAAAAAAAGAAATCAGTAAAATTACTTTCTAAGTGTGTAGTGATACACACAAGGCTACATTTTGTGATCCTTACTCATGATGGAAAGTAGTTAGTCATTGATCTCTACTTATGTATTTATTGGAGGGTCTGAAAGGGAATGTACATGGACATGGGAGTAAGTGTTGCCTTCATGCAAATCTGTTCCTGGTACAAGGTGAACTTTTTAAGGAGGAGGTCTATTCCTCAGCTTAAAATTAATTAGCTAAAGTTTTAAATTAGGGCTGGACAAATAGATTGTTGGAATAGGAAAAATGATTATGAAGTGACCTCTTTCATGTAATTCTTTCTAAAACCAAACCAGCCAACCAACCAACCAAACAAAAAAAAAAAAAAACCAAATAAAAGGAAAAGAAAAAGCTTCCTTCCCTTCCATCCAAATGCTTCTACTAAAAATAGAAATATTTTGAAGTCTCATGAGAGCTGACATTTGGTTTTTTCACATCTCCCTCCTGCTAACTGCAAGATATTTAAACACCTAGTGCATTGTGAGAAAAAAAGTCTGGCACTTTAATTTCTGAGATAAATATTTTTGTGGTTCTCCAGTTACATTCCCCCCCAAAAGAATGAAATAGCCCAGAATAGTTTTTCTCCTTTGATTATTGCTGCTTTTCCTCTTTTTAATGCATCTCTGAAGATTTCTAAATCCACATTTATGACTTGTGTACTTCCTACATATTTTATAGCATCATAGAATAGAATCATAAAATCATAGAATCATAGAATATTTGGGGTTGGAAAGGACCTTAAGATCACCTAATTGCAACCCCCCTGCCATGGGCAGGGACACCTCACACTAAACCATGTCACCCAAGGCTCTGACCAAACTGGCCTTGAACACCGCTAGGGATGGGGCATTCACAGCTTCCCTGGGCAACCCATTTCACTGTCTCACCACCCTAACAGGAAAGAATTTCCTCCTTATATCCAAGCTAAACTTCCCTTGTTTAAGTTTTAACCTGTTACCCCTTCTCCTATTACTACAGTCCCTAATGTAGAGTCCCTCCCCAGCAGGCTTAATAAGCCCCCTTCAGATACTGGAAGGCCTGCCATGCGGTCTCCACGCAACCTTCGCTTCTCCAGGCTGAACAGCCCCAACTTTCTCAGCCTATCTTCACATGGGAGGTGCTCCAGTCCCCTGATCATCCTCGTGGCCCTCCTCTGGACATGTTCCAACAGCTCCATGTCATTTTATGTTGACGACACCAGAACTGTACACAATACTCCGAGCTAGGTCTCATGAGAGCAGAGTAGAGGGGCAGGATCACCTCCTTTGACCTACTGGTCACTCTCCTTTTGATGCAGCCCAGGATACAGTTGGCTTTCTGGGCTGTAAGTGCACACTGAAGCTGGCTCATGTTCATTTTCTCATCGCCCAACCCCCTCAAGTCCTTATCTGCAGCGCTGATCTGAATCTCTTCTCTGCCCAAACTGTAGCTGTGCCTGGGATTGCTCTGACCCACATGTAGGACCTTGCATTTGGCGTGGTTAAACTTCATAAGGTTGGCATCAGACCACCTCACAAGCATGTCAAGATCCCTCTGGGTGGCATTCCTTCCCTCCAGCATATCAACCGAACCACACAACTTGGTGTCATCGGCAAACTTGCTGAGGGCGCACTCAATCCCACTGTCCATGTGCCCTGGGTTTAGCAGCAGCAGTCATTTTTTCTCCTCCTTGGTAGCTGGTGCAGTGCTGTGTTTTGACTTTCGGGCTGGGAACAAACCTGATAAAAACAATGTTTTGGTTTGGCCAAGGACTTTGTGAGCCTCATGCTCTGCCAGGGAGGAGGGAAGCTGGGAGGAAACAGAGACAGGACACCTGACCCAAACTGACCAAAGAGGTATTCCATACCACAGCACGTCATGCCCAGGGGGAAAATGGGAGTTACCCGGAAGGACAGGGGGGCGGCCGGGTCGGACTCGTTGTTCAGTGCGTGGTATTGTACTCCTTTCCCTTGCTATTTTCTCTTATCATTGTTGTCGTTGGTGGTAGCGGTGGTGATTTGTATTGTACATTAGTTGCTAAACTGTTCTTATCTCAGCCTGTGGGAGTTGCATTCTTTCCATTTTCCTCCCCATCCCTCTGGGAGCGGAGAAGGGGGGGGCAGCCCCTGAGGAAGTGGGGGGACTAACGTGGGCTTCGATTGCTTCCAGCCTGGCACCACTCACTGGGAGTGAGTGCACAAGTTGTCTGGCTTGGTTTAAACCACGACAGTTCTTTTTGGCGCCCAACGTGGGGCACGAATGGGTTGAGATAACAACAGATCTGACCGGATTAACAGTCACTCATCACAATGCTGATTTATTGGCTCTCAAAGTTGTTCCTCTTGATCTCACAGTCTCAGGATATCGTACCTTACTTCCATCTGGTATTTGCTGTATTAGTGTTTTTCAAGTGTGGGGCTTGGGCTAAAGTTTTTGTCTCATTGTACTTTATGTTAATGACTTGTAATACAATAGAATCATTGATCATGAAACTTATCTGGCTTATGTTCCCAGTGTGGTCACCACCTTTATACTTTGGGAGGTATATAATAGAAGTGCTTAGCAATTGCACCTTTTTTCTCCTTCTCGGGTGGTCAACCTGTAAAGGAGACATTCTTTTACCCTCTCAGTCCTCCCCCAGAGCATTTACAGCATCATTTGAGAGTTTTGAATGGCCTCTTAGTGCTGTTGAGACTTGTTTGCTGATTGTGATGGGGATCACCATGTTGGCACGTATACAGAGTGTATTTTGCCCACAACTATTTCATCTGTTTTCAAAAGTTAAGCAGAGTCAGGTTTGGGTCTTGTCTGGAGTTAAACGACGAAGTAGGAGGACCAAAAGTTTTTTTCCCAAGGCTGGACTGTCATGAGTGGCAGGGCATGTGGGACAGTATGGGCAAGTATCTAGTCCACTGGGCCCCTCCAGTGCTTTGGAAGCTTCGGAGATAGAAGGCAGCTGTATGGAGTCCCCAGCTACAAGCTGCAGAAACTGCTGAAGGGGACAGTGAATTAATTTGAGACTGGTGGGCCCATGGCACTTCAGGCCATCAGAGCAGAGATGCAACATAGAGATGGACTCATGATCGAGGGGTGGACTTAGCAATGGACACTATTACCCAGGTTATTCACGTGTGTGAACACTGCACACAACCTCTCCTGCTCTGAAAGACTGTTACAAGAGATGGAGCCTGACATTATGGACCAGACGGACGCAGCAGCTTTATAGGGACTAGTCCATGCACTAAGATGGAAGTGCACTGAGATCAGAGTGATGATATATTGAAAATGTAGGATCTGAGCATGACGTGAATGGTGTGGGATAAGGGGTGGATAATGTCCTGGGTTTAGCAGCAGCAGTCATTTTTTCTCCTTCTTGGTAGCTGGTGCAGTGCTGTGTTTTGACTTTCGGGCTGGTAACAAACCTGATAAAAACGACGTTTTGGTTTGGCCAAGGACTTTGTGAGCCTCATGCTCTGCCAGGGAGGAGGGAAGCCGGGAGGAAGCAGAGACAGGACACCTGACCCAAACTGACCAAAGAGGTATTCCATACCACAGCACGTCATGCCCAGGGGGGAACTGGGAGTTACCTGGAAGGACAGGGGGGCGGCCGGGTTGGACTCGTTTGGCGCGTGGTATTTTACTCCTTTCACTTGCTATTTTCTCTCATCATTGTTGTCGTTGGTGGTAGCGGTGGTGATTTGTATTGTACATTAGTTGCTAGACGATTCTTATCTCAGCCCGTGGGAGTTGCATTCTTTCGATTCTCCTCCCCATCCCTCTGGGAGCAGAGAAGGGGGGGGCAGCCCCTGAGGAAGTGGGGGTACTAACGTGGGCCTCGATTGCTTCCAGCCTGGCAGCACTCACTGGGAGTGAGTGCACAAGTTGTCTGTCTTGGTTTAAACCACAACACCATGTCAGCGATGAAGATGATAAACAAGACTGGTACCAACACCAATCCCTGAGGGACACCACTTGTTACTGGTCTCCAGCCGGATATTGAGCCATTGACCACAACTCTTTGTGTGTGGCCATCCAGACAGCTCTTTATCCACGGAGTGGTCCACCTACCAAAGTGATGTGTCTCTAATTTAGAGACAAGGATGTTGTGTGGGACAGTGTCGAACCCTTTGCACAAGTCCAGGTAGATGACATCAACTGCTCTACCCCTCTCTGTCAGTTCTGTAGCCCCACCATAGAAGGCCCCCAAGTTGGTCAGGAAGGATTTCCCCTTAGTGAAGCCATGCTGGCTTTCACCAAGCACGTTGTTGTTTTTCATGTGCCTTAGCATGGCTTCCAGAAGAATCTGGTCCAAGATTTTGCCAGGCACAGAGGTGAGACTGACTGGTCTGTAATTCCTTGGGTCATCCATTTTTCCTTTCTTGAAAATGGGGGTTATATTTCCCTTTTTCCAGTCATCAGGAACTTCACATGATGGCCATGATTTTCCTCAATTTCATTGCATCTGGAAAACATTTTTTTTTCACTTTTTTGGGGTTTTGTGTGTTTGACAGCATTCAGTGCATAGGCAGCATTGTTGTTTCTCCTTTATGTCAGTGAGCTTTCTGTGTTTTTTTTTTGTTTGTTTTTATTTTTTTTTTTGTACCTTTCCTGTGGTGGCATTGGAGAAGAGAAAAAAAAAGGAAATTAAAAAAAACCAAGTAATCCTTGTGTCCTCTGTTCAGCAGTAGAAGTCCTTTGTCTCCTTCTTAGTAGCTGTTGACGTGCAGTATTTTTAACTTTCAGTCTGGGAACAGTGCTGATAAAGCCAATTTTTTTTGTTGTTGCTAAGTAATGCTTAGTCTGACAAAGGACTTTTTGAGTCTCATGCTGTAGCAGGGAGGAGGGTAAGGTGGGAGGAAGCAGAAACAGGACATCTGTCCCAAACTAGCCAAAAAGGTATTCCATACCACAACACATGATGCCCAATATATAAACTGGGGGAGTTACCCAGCAGGGCTAGATGGCTGCTTGGATCGGGCTGGGTATTGGTGAGCAGTTGTATTCTCTTCCCTTGTTACTTCCCTTATCTTTATTATTACTGGTGATAGCAGTAGCGGTTTTGTTATACCTTAGTTACTGAACTGCTCTGGCAACATCCAGAACACCTGCAATATACTGATGACATTATCATGTGGGGTGATATAGCAGAAGTTTTTGAGAAAGGAAGTTGTCATGGTTGAAGCCCAGCCAGCAGCTCAGAACCATGCAGCCGCTTGCTCACTCCACACCCCCTTTCCTTTCCCCCCACTCCTGGAGGGATGGGGAGGAGAATAAAATGTAACTCCCACGGGTTGAGTTAAGAACAGTCCAGTAACTAAGGTAAACCACAAAACCATTACTGCTACCACCAGTAATAATAATGCTGATGGAAATAACAAGGGAAGAGAATACAGCTGTTCACCACAAGCTGACCGATACCCAGGAATACCTCTTTGGCTAGTTTGTGTCAGGTGTCCTGTCTCTGCTTCCTTCTGGCTTCCCCTCTTCCCTGGCAGAGCATGAGACTCACAAAGTCCTTGGTCAGAGTAAACAGTACTTAGCAACAACTAAAAACATTGGTGTTATCAGTGTTGTTCCCAGGCTGAAAGTCAAAAACACAGCACTGCACCAGCTATGAAGAAGGAGAAAAATGGCTGCTACTATTGAACCCAGGACAGAGGTAAAATGATCTAAATGCTGTTGAAAGCCAGTTTTACCATAAGGTGGAGGAAGGTCAAGGGACCTGCACAGCATCTACGCCGTGTAGATGCTCATGTACCCAAGAGTTGGGCCATTGAGGAACACCAGAACAACCAAGAAGTGGATAAAGCTGCTAAGATTGAAGTGGCTCAGATGGACTTAGATTGGCAACATAAAGGTAATTATTTTTGACCCGGTGGGCCCATGACACTTCAGGCCATCAGGGTAGACATGCAACATATAGATGGGCTTGTGATTGAGGAGTAGTCAAACAGATAAAGCTTCTTTGGTATGGAGGACGATGGCTGAAGTACAAATATGGGGAGGCCTGGCAGATTAACTATATCACATTCCCACCAACCCACCAAGGCAAGCGCCATGTGCTTACCATGGTGGAAGCAACCACCAGGTGGAGGGAAACATATGCTGTGCCCCATGCCACTGCCCGGAACACTATCCTGGGCCTGGAGAAACAAATCTTGTGGCAACATAGCACCCCAGAGAGAACTGAGTCAGAAAATGGGACTCATTTCTGGAGCAACCTTATAGACACTTGGGCCAAAGAGCATGGCATTGAGTGCGTATATCACATCCCCTACCATGCACCAGGCTCTCTGAAAATCGAATGGTACAATGGGCTGTTAAAAACTACACTGAGAGCAATGGGTGGTGGGACTTTCAAACATAGGGATACACATTTGCCAAAAGCCACCTGGTTGGTCAACACCAGAGGATCTGCCAACAGGGCTGGTCCAGCCCAGTCAGAACTTTTACATACTATAGAAGGAGATAAAGTTCCTGTAGTACACATAAAGAAT
This sequence comes from Neopsephotus bourkii, assembly GCF_033783945.1. Taxonomy (NCBI): domain Eukaryota; kingdom Metazoa; phylum Chordata; class Aves; order Psittaciformes; family Psittacidae; genus Neopsephotus; species Neopsephotus bourkii. The sequence goes on along the minus strand of NW_026900756.1, from coordinate 2,095,300 downwards.
TTGCTGGGGAAGACAGTCTGGATTATTCCTGCTTCAGGTAAAGGCAAACCCACTCATGGGACTGCTTTTGCTCAGTTACCCAGATATACTTGGTGAATAATGCTGGAAGATGGGGAATTCTGATGTGTACCTCAAGGGGATCTGATTTTAAGGGAAAATAGTCAGTGAGATCCATTATATGCTATTGGCACTGTAGCACTTTTATAACCCAACACCTAAATGACTGCAGGTCACCAGCAACTGGCCCTGACTTCCCTCCAATCATCATCCCAACAACAAATGAACTTTGACAAAACCAGATGAGCTCAGCCATGGCCAGATGAATTCTGCAGTGTCATCAGCAGGCAACAATCCAGCACTGCGCATTCTCTCTCCTGCTCTGATAGGCTAAGAAGAGATGGAGCCCGACATCATGGACTGGATGAATTCAGCAGCTTTGTAGGAATTGGTACACGCATTAAGGAATGATATCTCTATTTGTGGGTGTGTGTGTATATATATGTGTATGTATATATATATATGTATATATATATATATATGATAATGGTATATTGAAAAATGTGGGATCTGAGCCTGACATGAATGGTATGGAAGGGTTGGACACTGTCCTGGGTTCAACAGTACCAGTCATTTTTCTCCTTCTTCATAGCTGGTGCAGTGCTGTGTTTTTGACTTTCAGCTGGGGAACAACGCTGATAACACCGATGTTTTTATTTTGTTGCTAAGTCATGTTTACTCTGACCAAGGACTTTGTGAGTCTCATGATCTGCCAGGGAGGAGGTGAAGCCAGAAGGAAGCAGAGGCAGGACACCTGACACAAACTAGCCAAAAAGGTATTCCATACCACAACATATCATGCCCAGTATATAAACCGGGGGGAGTTACCTGGAGGGGTTAGATCACTGCTTGGGTCAGGCTGGGTATCAGCCAGTGGGTGGTGAGTGGCTGTATTCCCTTCTGTTGTTATTTTCCTTATCGTTATTATTATTGGTGGTAGCAGTAGCGGTTTTCTTATACCTGAGTTACTGGACTGTTCTTATCTCAACCCATGGGAGTTACAGTCTTTCAATTCTCCCCATTCCTCCGGGAGTGGGGGGAGGAAGAAGAGCGGGGAGTGAGGGAGCAGCTGCATGGGTCTGAGTTACCAGTTGGGCTTAAACCATGACACCCTGTCAGGAAGATCCAAGGATAAATGTAGCACATAAAATTACCTCTAACCTTTGTTATGTTACCTCTAAATCAGCTGTGTACAGCCATCTATAAAAAAGATGTGTTTTCTTTTAATGAAGCAGTGCTTTACAGGCAGAGTGAAATGTCATGGCTTGACTTCGCAAATTAAGATTTGGGAAGGGCTTTACCCACGCTTACTACAAGCGCGCTGATGACTAAGAAGGCCAATGTGGGATAGGCAAATCCAGTTGCAAAAAGCACAGCAGAAGGTCTCCTTGGGTGGAACAGGTGGGGTGCGATTCTTCCTGTGTTGTCTTTCTCCTCGAGACTAGTTCTTCGTGAACTCTCAAAGGAGTCAGCGGCATTATGTATGGTGTGCCTCCAAGTCACCCAATTGGAGGCCAAGGTGGACCACTGATGGTAGTCAGTATGGCCAAGGCTAAGGTATTGTTTCAGGGAGTCCTTATATCTCTTCTTTGGGGCACCTCTCTTGTGGCTACCGGTGGCAAGTTCACCATAAAACACGATCTTGGGGAGGCGGTGATCCTTCATTCTAGAGACATGCCCTGCCCAGCGCAGCTGCAATTTCAGCAATATGGCCTCGATGCTGGTGACCCCTGCCTGTTTGAGGACAGTGACATTAAACGCATAGTCAGTCCAATGGATGTTTAGAATTGTACGGAGGCAGCGCTGATGAAAGCGTTCCAGGAGTCGCAGGTGATGACGGTAGATGACCCATGATTCAGACCCATATAAAAGAGTAGACAATACAATGGCTCTGTAGACACTGATCTTTGTACTTTTCTTCAGGTGTTTATTACACCAGACTCTTTTATGGAGTTTTCCAAAGGCTCTGTATGCCTTTGCTATTCTGTTGTCTATCTCTTTGTCGATCGTGGCATCTGAGGAAATGATGCTTCCCAGATAGCTGAACTGCTGAACTGTCTTAAGCTCTGACTCGCCGATGGTAATATGGGGATGGCGATAATCTTCTTGCGGTGCAGGTTGGTAGAGGACTACTGTCTTCTTCAAGCTGACTTCCAGCCCAAAAACCTCAGCCGCCTCCGCAAAGCAAGATGTTAAACACTGCAGAGCTGCTTCTGTGTGGGCAACAAGGGCGGCATCATCAGCAAAGATCAGTTCACAGACAAGGTGGTTTAGGGTCTTAGTGTGGGCCTTCAGTCGCCTTAGATTGAATAGGCTACCATCGGTACGATATCGAATATAAATGCCGTCTTGTTCGTCAAGGTCTGCTGTAGCCCTTTGGAGCATCATGCTGAAAAAGATTGTGAATAAGGTCGGTGGGAGAACGCAACCTTGTTTCACACCATTGGTTATTGGGAAGGGCTCAGAGAGTGCATCACCATACCTGACTTGGCCTTGCTGATCCTCATGTAACAGAATAATCATTTTGAGGAACTTGAGGGGACAACCTCATCGTTCTAAGATCAGCCACAAGCCTTTCCTGCTCACAGTGTGAAAAGCTTTGGTGAGGTCAACGAAAGTTACGTATAACCCCTTATTCTGTTCTCTACACTTTTCTTGCAATTGTCTGAGAACAAATACCATGTCTGTGGTACTTCTATTAGCCCTGAAACCACACTGACTTTCAGGTAGAAGTTCTACTGTGATAGCAGGTACTAGTCTGTTCAATAGTATTCTTGCAAGAATTTTACCAGCAATGGAGAGCAGAGTTATACCACAGTAGCTTGAGCAGTCTGACTTGACACCTTTTTTCTTATACAGAGTGACGATGATTGCGTCACGAAAGTCTGACGGTATTTTGCCTTGTTCCCAACAGCACACAACTAGCTCATGAAATTTAGCGTGAAGTGCTTGGCCTCCATGCTTCCATATTTCAGGTAGGACTCCGTCAACTCCAGCTACCTTGCCAGTTTTCACCTGCTGTATGGCCTTAAGAGTCTCTCCCATGGTAGGGGCTAAATCCAATTCATTTTTCACCGGATGTTGCAGAATGTGCTGGATTCCTTCGCCTTGGACTACACGATTAGCACTAAAGAGGGTTTGAAAATGTTCAGACCAACGATTCAGGATGGAGATTTTATCTGTAAGAAGCTTTTGGCTATCTACACTAAGTAAGGGGCTTTGAACCTGGAATGTGGGTCCATACACTATCTTCAGAGCCTCATAGAATCCTCTGTGGTCACCCAGATCTGCACATAGTTGAGTCATTTCTGCTAGGTTGAGCTATCACTTGTTCTGGATGTCTCTAAGTTTCTGGTGGAGTTTGCTACATGCAAGACGAAAGGCTGCTTTTCTTACATGTCAAAGTGGCTGAGCGAGGTGTGCTTGATGAGCAGATCTGTTTTTTGTCAGCAATTCCTGGACCTCCTGGTTGCTATTGTCAAACCAGTCTTTGTTTTTCTTTGAGGAGAACCCAATGGATTCTACGGAGTACTGCAGGATGCTATTTTTAATATGCTGCCAAAACCCTTCAGGAGAAGAATCTATAAGTTGGTCTTCAAGCCTAGTTTGAAGGTTAGCCTGAAAGCTGTCCCTCACTGCAGCTATTTGAAGATTATCAACATTGAGCCTCCTCCTCGGAATGCCGCCCCTCTTAGATTTGGGCTTGAAGTGGAAATTAAGTTTGCAACGCACAAGGCGGTGGTCTGTTTGGCATTCTGCATTAGGCATCACTCTGGTCTGGCAGACATCACGAATATTTCTCTGGTGCACTAAAACATAATCAGTAAGGTGCCAATGTTTAGATCGAGGATGCATCCAGGTTGTCTTCCAGCTGTCTTTCTGCTGGAAGATAGTGTTGGTGATGGTAAGCTGTTGCTCTGTACAGAACTCTAGTAAGAGATGACCGTTATCATTGCAGCTGCCAACACCGTGCTTGCCTAGTACTCCTTTCCAGGCTTCAAAGTTCTTTCCTACTCGGGCGTTGAAGTCACCAAGGATTATGATCTTATCTTCTATAGGAACTTTCTGAGTGAGGTGACGCAGGTCGGAGTAGAATTTTTCTTTTTCTGCAGGGTCAGCTTGCAGAGTTGGAGCATATATGCTGAAAAGAACAACATGATGCTTACTGTGTAGTGGAAGACGTAAGGAGATAATATGGTTGGAATGACCTATTGGCAAATTTTCAAGTTTAGAGGCTATGGAGTTTTTAATCATGAAGCCGACTCCAGAAAGATGACTTTCAGTTTTGGGTTTGCCTGACCAGTAGAGTGTATAGCCAGCACCATGTTCTTTGAGGCTACCTTCCTCGTGAAGGCGAACTTCACTGAGAGCAGCGATATCGATGTTAAGTCGTGACAATTCATGGGCAATTAGCACAGAACGGCGCTCAGGACGCCCACTGTTCGCTGTATCAAGCATGGTTCTGATGTTCCAACATGCGAGTGTCAATCTGGACACACCTTTGGAGGCAGGTGTATGCCTTTGTCTCTTTGTCTTTAATTGACCGCAATAGAAGATGCCCGTTGGCCGCGGCTAGCCAACCAGGTGGAGGGGGAGATGAGCTTTGGTTAGGCCACCTTTTCTAGGCCTCTCTCCATATGGAGCAAGCAGTGCTGTCCTTGAAAAAGGCTGCTTGGTCATTCAGGATGCTGCCGAACAAGACTGTCATCTCCTGGGTCAGACTGGAGCGACCAATGTCCTGAACCGCCTGCATGCAGGGTTGGGTGTGTGACTTCCAGTGCACTTTATCACTTGCCGTTTCGTCCCTCGCCTGTCGCTGCAGGGCTTTGCAAGTGTGGGTAAACCCTTCGGGCCTGCGCAGTGGATTTATTTTAGGTGAGGCACAGCGTGCGCAGAACTGGCCTCACCCTTTACACCTGAGGCTTATCTGCCAGGGCCTAGTGAGCTTGGACGGTGACAGCAAAGTCCTCAGGTCGTAGGTTTAATTAGAGTACCCTTCTCTTAGATGGATGGCCTTACAGGGCTACCTGAGCTCCATCTGCCCGGGTTTGAAGTTGGAGTTGTCCTTCTCCTAGGATGGTTGCCCGAAGGCTAGTGAGCCCCTCCTGCCCATGGACACACTTTGTCTGACCCTTCATTTGAGAGCTGACTGGCATGGGAGACCCTAGCGGAAGCATAAGCCACCACCAGCATAACTCCCAACTTCACAAGGGCACGCAAGCTCTTTCCCCACGACAAGGGGGTGTCCGTGAAAGAGAGAGTGAAATGTACTGTATATGAAATTTGAGGGAAAATATATATTTGCCATTTACATGCTTTTCAGATATTTGTGTCCAGATATGTTTGTACAAGAGGAGGCAACTCAAATCTGAATCACAGTTTGTCGGCAATTCTGTTGTGCTGTTCCACATAAAGAGGAGCTGGGTCACAGACATGTTTGTTCTGAGAAGATGAGGGAAGCCTGAAGGGTTGGCCTTGCCCATCTTCCTGCTACAGGAGAATAAGAGAAGCCAACATGTCAGCATGGTCCTCTCTGTGCTGTAACCATGAAGTGGCAGCACTGATAAGAATTTGTCTTCTAATGTGCTGGTTCAGGAGGCAGGAGGACTTTGGACGTTATATTATTTTTGATGGTCTTTTGCCCAAGGCAGCTGCTTATTTTGCCTACTTGAACAGCCAGATATTGCTAGTGTTATGTTGGAAATACAGGAAGTGTGCTCAGAAGTTGGGGAACACCTGAGATCTGTTGAAGAAAGTTCAGAATATGTTGGCCAGTGGATTGAGCATTGATCACTTTGTGCCTGCAGAAGCAACGTGGCCAAACAGAGCATCTCACACTGGTATGAAGTATGCCTGGTCACATCTGTTCTGGACTAATTGAAGACTTCTAAAGCATAGCATCTGTTCAACGCTTTCTGCGTGAGACAATATGTGTTTGTGTGCCTTTTGTGGGAAATACTGTATTGCATTCGTATGGTGTATATGCAGCACTCTACATCACCTCATCCATATGATCATTAGTGCATTTTTTAAAGAAACACTGATTAATATTAGCACTGTTTATTATGACATAACCACTAAATATATCTTTTGCATTTTATCTTTTTATGCCTTAGAGGTAATAAATTTTTCAGAAATTGTTTTTAAACGTTAGAGCAGTAGTATTCCTATAGAGACTCTAAAAGCATAGAATTTGTCTAATTTGGTGGGACCACTGTCTTGCATATCACTGTGCCTAGTCAATACTCTATTACTGCGCATTAAGTGGTTTGCTGCAGTATCCTGTCTGCATGGTATTAGAAGGAATGTTATCTAATTTCTAAGCAATAATGGTATAAAAAGTATGCATTTTTTATTATTAAAAAAACAAACTATTTCCTCCACTAAGTCAGTGTTTCTTTTATATACAGTTAACACCCAGGAGACTGATTCATAAATCAAATCAAAATTAAATGGAAACTGCAAAGTTTTGGAAAACTAGAATTTCGTATAGATCCAGAGTCTTTGACTCTATTTGGAAAGAAACTTTTACTTGTCTAGTAGTATTTTTGACTGATGTGCTCTTTGTTGGTTTTAGTTGATTAGACGGAACTCCAAACAAAACCCCCACCAACCTGTAACAAATGGGAACATTCAAATAGAATAAGCAAAAGAAAATACCTAATTTTATAATTTATGTTTTCTTCTCCTTTGAATGTACTATCTGTTCAGATGGTACATACAAACACAATTTTTATAGGTTCCTTATACTATATAGTACGATCTTTTTTTATAGGACTAGTGCGTATTACTGTAATATTTATATTTGTAAAAGTTTTTTTACCACCCCCCAGCAATATAATGACATACAAATGAAACTGACATATGTGGTTTGTTCTGAACAATTCTTTTCTCACATCATAGGGATCACGAGACATGAAAGTTAAAATGTTAATGTCAACATAGATGTGTTCTGAATTTGTTACCAGGGGCCTGTGTAAGGGACTCCTAATCTTTAAAACCACGAATGTTCTAAAACCTGATCTTCTAGTTTCACTGAGGTTAACTCCTTTTACTTTTTTCTTCCTTGTTTTCCCTCGCCCCTGTTGTCTGCCCAAGTCCCTTCAATACTGCTGTTAGAAGTGAGAAGGCACTTACAGCTTCTTGCAGTTTTCTGTTTTGTTTAATTTTAGGTGGATCTGAGCTAAATAATGTATTTGCAGTGAAAAAACCACACTAGTGGTTGCAATATGGAAATAACCTATGCTGGTGTCCTGGGTTCAGCAGTAGTAGTCATTTTTTTCTCCTTGGTAGCTGGTGCAGTGCTGTGTTTTTTTACTTTCAGCCTTGGGAACAGCACTGATAACACCAAATTTTTTAGTTTCTGCTCAGTAATGTTTACTCTGACCAAGGGCTTTCTGAATATCATTCTTTGCCAGGGAAGAGAGGAAGCCAGGAGGAAGCAGAGACATGTCTCAAACTAGCCAGAGGTATTCCATACCACAGCACGTCATGGCCAGCATATAAACCGGAGGCAGTTACCTGGAAGGATTATCTCACTGCTCGGTCGGGCTGGGTATTGCTTGGTGGGTGGTGAGTGGTTGTATTCTCTTCCCTTATTATTTCCCTTATCATTACTATTAATTGGTGGTAGCAGTAGCAGTTTTGTTATACCTGAGTTACTGGACTGTTTTTACCTCAACCCATGGGAGTTACATTCTTTCGATTCTCCTCCCCATCCCTCCAGGAGCAGGGTGGAAGAAGTCGGGGGGAGGTGGGGGGCGCAGGAATCAGTGATCTGATGTACATTCACATTTCAGAGCAGTGATTTGACTTAAAAGGATGTGTGAGTTTGCAAGACAAATGACAGTAAGCTTATGAGCTTTATGCCAGATTGTTCTTCTGGGTTGACAAGTGGGATGAACAGTTCAATCTAGCCTTCATGCTTTAATAGTAAAAGCAAATAGAAAAAAGGTTAAATGTATATGGGAATCAAGGGATTGAAGAAATGCCAGTAATGGCTGTAGAAATGTCAGAAAACAAGCCTATAAAACAAAGGATGACCTTAGCTGAAGATATCTTAAGCTATCATTCTTTTCATAGAAAAATACAGAGAAGCTGCTTTTAAAAGAACACCTTCTATCACATCCACATTTAGGGAAAAAAATGAAGCTTTGTTTGGGTAGCATACTCTGACCTGATTTTTATGTCATGAACAACCATGTATTCTATAGAAAGAAAGAAATTCTAGCCAAATGTGTACTTCAGCTGAGGTGTGTGGTTACCATGGCCCACAGGACACTATATAATTCTGTGTTGTTCAGTTAATCACCATGCAAAGTGCCTTAATACTTGGCCAGCTTGGGCAACGCAAGCAATGCAGCTGTGATTTTGAAGGTAGATAGCCAGAGGGCAAGTCATGTGCCTATAAGAACATTGCTTGCTTCAGTGCAGAATATGTTAACTACATCTGGATTTAGCATAATCATCCTTGACTAATATGAAGAGAAGGGAGAAGGTTTAAGTGCTAAATAATTACTTAATTACATGTTGTCAGAGAGGAAAGGATGGTCAGGTTAGTGTATTTTCTGACTGCTTGTACTTTCAAGAGATGGTACATACATGGTGATGTACAAAAGATTTCCCAGTGTCAGTAATACCTCTGTGGTTAAACCAAAAAACTTTTATTGGTGTTCCATGCCAATACCTATTTTAGGTGACTGAAGTGTTTAACATCATTGGGAATTAATGTTTTATAACACTGTCTCCTTTTTCTGTATCGTAACTATGTATTTACTTTAGCGCTAATTATTATTATAGGTGAGAAATGGCTCAAGGTCCTACACTGGAAGAGTAGGATGGCTGCATAACTTGTCATGTGGATATTGTACTGTATATTATTCTGCTATATCTGTGGCCAAACCATAATTTGTAATCCAGGTTTCAGTTAAAGAAAATGAGTTTTGCTCTTTGGAATTGTCCTCTTCTGCTAGCTCCTGAGAAATACTTTAATTGAGAATTCTGTGCCTGCAGTACTTGTGTCAGCTGGCCTGGCCTGCTGCTGCAGGAGCACTGTATCATGGATTGAAATACTGGTTAGACAGAGGTAGAGTGTTTCTCATGAAAAGGACACTCACCACCTCTTCCCTCCCATAGCTCTTTGTAGCTCTTCTCTGCCTTGCATAACTGTTCTGTAGTCTGAATTGGGTAGAATTTGGTGCAGCTGTGGTTTTCATTATACTTTTCATTCTTCCCATATTTTTCCTCTCATGACAAATTGTATGGGTAAATTAACTGTAGGAGTGTTTCAGCGTTAATTAATGATTGTGTGGTTTGGTCGATACGCTGGAGGGAAGGAATGCCATCCAGAGAGACCTTGACACGCTTGTGAGGTGGGCTGATGCCAACCTCATGAAGTTTAACCATGCCAAGTGCAAGGTCCTACACCTGGGTCGGAGCAATCCCAGGCACAGCTATAGGCTGGGCAGAGAAGAGATTCAGAGCAGCCCTGCGGAGAAGGACTTGGGGGTGCTGGTCGATGAGAAAATGAACATGAGCCAGCAGTGTGCGCTTGCAGCCCAGAAAGCCAACTGTATCCTGGGCTGCATCAAAAGGAGAGTGACCCGCAGGTCAAAGGAGGTGATCCTGCCCCTTTATTCTGCTCTCGTGAGACCTCACTTGGAGTATTGTGTGCAGTTCTGGTGTCCTCAACATAAAAAGGACATGGAACAAGTCCAGAGGAGGCCACGAGGATGATCAGGGGACTGGAGCACCTCCCATGTGAAGATCGGCTGAGAAAGTTGGGGCTGTTCAGCCTGGAGAAGAGAAGGTTGCGGGGAGACCTCATAGCAGCCTTCCAGTATCTGAAGGGGCCATATAGGGATGCTGGGGATGGACTCTTCATTAGGGACTGTAGTGATAGGACCAGGGGTAATGGGTTAAAACTTAAACAGGGGAAGTTTAGATTGGATATAAGGAGGAAATCCTTTCCTGTTAGGGTAGTGAGGCACTGGAATGTGTTGCCCAGGGAGGTTGTGAATGCTTCATCCCTGGCAGTGTTCAAGGCTAGGTTGGACGAGGCCTTGGGTAATATGGTTTAGAGCGAGGTGTGCCTGCCCATGGCAGGGGGTTTCGAACTTGATTATCTTAAGGTCCTTTCCAACCCTAACTATTCTATGATTCTATGATTCTATGACTGTCGCATAAATGAAGAGGAACAAGCCAGAGTTTGCCTTTTGTACTCTTGTATTCATTAAGAGAAAATAAATAGCAAAGGGGAAATTCTCAATTCTAAAACAGCTCCTGAACAATCCTCCTGAAAGGAGGTTTACCACTGTCTTTTCAAATAGGGATATATAGTTCTCTATTACCTATTGTTCCTTAAAGGTAGCAAGTTTAGTACTTCTATCTCCCTGCGTCTATACATCAAAATAAAATGCTGTAACAAATAAATGCTTGAGCCTTATGACTAAGGCATGCTCAAACTCTGAACTCAAATTCAGGATCCATTCCTAGAATTAACTTGATTTCCAGATTTTATTTTTTAATTTTTTTTTTTCCTGTCAATCCTTTTTCTTTTCTTAGTCTTTGTTAAAAGTACTGTATTAAATTCTGAGCTAAAATCTGCAACTGAAGATGAAACCAGAAATTTATATACCAAGGAAAGCACTAAGCAGGAATGAGTGTTAATATCAGGTGGTTTACCTAATTGCTGAGGTGAGTAGCTCGAGAGAAGACATTTTCAACACCTGAGTGGGAGGAAGCTCAGTGTCCAGGAGCCTCAACTCAGAGCGGCGAGAGCCGCTGAGAGAGCCTCAAGTTATCAATAGGACTTGCTCAGGAGCCAGCAGCTCAGCTGACAGAAGCAGGGACTCATAAGGGGTGGCACCAGAAGAAGCAGCATCAGCCCTGACTGGTTAAAAACCTGCCCCAGGGAAAGCGAGCGACCAGGGCTGGTTGAGGCAGTTCACGCAGGCAGGTGAGCGGGATGGCGAGCATTCGCCTCAGGGCCAGGGCCTGATCTGAGAGCTCTGTTCTTGCTGCTCCAGTGGTGGCCAGGGTAGGCACCCAGAGACGATGAGAACAGAGGCTGCAGCACAGAGCTGGAGAGTAGAAACTGCCTGGTGAGGGGAGGGTGCACAATGGGCAGGGCTGCACTCGGTGCTCCCTAGAGGAGGTCCTGCAGTAGGGGTTGAGCTTGGGGAGACTTGTCAGTAAGATAAAAGATGTCAGGGAAGCTGAGAGGAAGCAGGACTGCTTGCACCAGGTCCAAACTCTGCAGGGGCCTCAAGCGTCCGTCATAGCACATACAGAAAAGAAGGAGGGCATTAACCCAGGAAGCTGGGAACTTGAAACAAAAAAAAAAACAAAACAAAACAAACAAACCAACAAAAAAAAGGAGTATGAGGACAATAATAGTAAGGGGCTTCCTCCTAAATCTGATGTCCCCACCTAGAGCCGCTTTGCACTTCTGCAGGAGGCTAATGAGGAAACACACACCTCGCCACATGAACAACCTCCTTATGCACCAGTGAAGAGGATCAGTAGTGGTGCTGCCAGGAAAAAGTGGTGGATCATAGTAGTAGGGGACTCTACTTTGAAAGGCACAGAGGCATCCGTTAGCCTGGCCCAGTCTCAGGGGAGGTGTGTTGCCTATCAGGGGCTCAGATCAGGGATATTGCAGAGAGATTGCCTGGTCTAGTAAGTCCAGCTGACTAACCCTTGTAGTGGTCCATGTGGGTGCTAGCGATATAGATAGCAGTAGCCCAGAGAACATTAAGAAGGACTACAGAGCCCTGGGAGAGGTGGTTGGGGGTTCTGGAGCTCAGATAGCTTTTTCATCAATTCTCCAGGATAAAGGGGAGTACCTTAAAAAAGCTGGGTGGATTTGGCAGGTTAATAAATGTGTGGTGCCATACTGAGGGGTTTGAGTATTTAGAACATGGGAACTCAGTTTGGGAGGCCACGTCTACTGGAGGCGGATGGAGCTAGTTTTTTGGTAGACTTCCTAGCACAACAGCCCTGGCCCTTAGGCACCTCAAGAGCACTTCCTACTCCAGGCACAGAGCAGCCATCCCAGAGCTGGAGCAGCCAGAAAGCCGATTTCATTCCCCCTCAATCCTGTTACATGAGAACATATCACAGAGAATAAGTTACTGCAGGATCATTTATTTCCCTTAATACGATGATAGACCCCCACTGACACAAACTTTGTGTGTCAGCAGGGCAGGCAGACACTGAAGTAGCACAGGACGAAAACTGACATGTCTTTAAAGACAACACCATCACAAGTGGAAAAAAAAAAACAATTGTAAATCAGGAAAGACAGACGTGGTCTGTCATTACCTACACTGGGAGCCCTTTGCAGAGGAAAGCAAGCAGTGCATGGCTGCTGAAACACATCCAGTTTCCAGCTTCCTCAAAGCATCCCTGAGCTTCTGGTTCCTCAGGCTGTAGATGAGGAGGTTCACTGCTGGAGGCACCACCAAGTACAGAACTGCCATGACCAGAACAAAAGAGAAGAGATGGAGGTGGGTTTCACACAAACAAAGGTGCCAGTGCTGATGAACAGAGAGAGCAGGGCCAGGGGAAGGAGACATGTGGAAAAGGCTTTGTGGCCTCCCTGCTCAGAGGGGATCCTCAGCATGGCCCTGGAGATTTGCACATAGGACCCCACAATGAAAGCAAAACACCCACATGATAAACAGATACCAAGCATAAGAAGCCCAACTTCCCTGAGGTAGGAATGTGTGTCCCAGAGGGAAATGGCCATGGATCTGGGGACAGTGGTGGAGACGCAGACCAGGTCCAGGAGAGAGAGGCTGAGGAGGAAGTACATGAGGGTGTGGAGGTGCTGGTTGCAGGCGTTTGTGGTGATGATGAGGCCATTGCTCAGAAATGCAGCCAGGGAGATGCCCAGGAAAAGCCAGAAGCGTCAGAGCTGTAGCTCCTGTGTGTCTGAGAATGGCAGGAGGAAGAACTGGGTGATGGAGCTGTGGACATCTGCTGCCTCTGGGCATGGGGCACTGTCAGAGGAGAAAAAGGCAGGTACAGGTTAGGACAGGAGGGATGTCAGATACAGAAGTTCAATTTACATACTCACAACTCTGAACACTATTGGGCTCCATAGGAGAGGCTCAGTGTGAGACGGTCATGATTGTCTCCGAGGTTGGTTGGTTTGTTTGTTTTCCCAGTGTCACATCTGAAAAGTCACTCTTTTAGGTATAAAATTTCTAATGTTTTGAAGGCAACTGCAAAGAGTTGCAGCATGGGACAGACAAAAGCGCTCAACTGTCTGTAGGTTAATGCCTAGTCAAGGTTGCTGCAGAGTCCACCAGTCTGGGTCTCAGCTGCCCTGAACTTTCTAGAGAGACAGTCAGCTCCTTGCCCAGCAGAGCACGGCCAGCAGCCACCTCCAGTGCCAGGCAACAAGAGAGCTGCCTGAATGCACCCTCCCCAGGGCTGGCCTGCACTTTCCCCCCACTCCCTGGCCATGGCTCTGCTGCCTGGAGCTGTCCCTGCCAGGAGCTGCTGCTCTGTGCCCATCTCTGCTCCCTGTTAGTGCTCCCAGAGGCCATCTGTGTGCTCAGCTCTGCCCTGCTCACCCCTCTTGGCAGCAGGGATCTGCTAAGGGGCATCTCTGCCTGTGGAGGCTCTGGTGGGAACCTCACACCAATCATAAACAGGCTGAAAAAGTGACTGATGCTGTCTGTATAAAGGGGTGTGTTGATTTCTCATAGTCTATGGATTGTTCAGTAAAACATTTTGTACTTCAGTGCCTTTTTCTAAATCAATACATTAATTTTTATTTTAAATTCCTCGCCCCAAAAATCATAGCAGTAACTAACAGAACAGGACCTTCCCTTTCAGCGAGTCCCTGGCTTGTTATGCTTCTTGAGCAGTCTCATTGGAAACTCCCTCACTGACCTGGAACTCTCAACAGCCCTGACCTATGCAGCACCCTCTCTACAGCAGCAGCACCCTTCGGCTGCCCTGCTGGGGTCAATGCCATGGGGAGCACCTGAGCAGGCTGAGTGGCAGAGTCCCTGCCCCGGCACACAGCCCCTGGGCTGCAGGGACCCTGCTTGAAAGGACAGCACTGGGCATCCCTGGCTGCAAACCCAAATTCACACCCTGCAGTCAGCCCTGGGACAAGGGACCTGCCTTGTCCTGTCCCTTGCATGGTGCAGAGGGAAGCCTTGCTGTGGAGTGCATCCTCCTCCTTATCTACACGGAGAAACTAAGAGGGTCCTCCTGAGCCATTAGTTGCTGAGGTGAGTAGCTCCAGAAAGGATGCCTTCAACAGCAGAGAAGGGGGAAGCACTGTGACCAGAAGCACAAATTGTCTTCCTCAATTCAGAGTTGCAAGAGCCACCGAGGGAGCCTCAAGTCCTCAACAGGACTTGCCCAAGAGCCGTTAGCTCAGCTGAGACGAGCAGCTGACTCACAGGGGACAGTGCCAGGATGGATGGCACCAGCCCTGACTGGGTAAAAGCCCACCCCAGGGAGAGTGAGCAACCAGGAGCATGGTGAACAGGGTATGGCACATCAGTCAGCATGTGGCAGAGTAATTTGTGTGGCAGTTCACACAGGCAGGCAACTGGGATGGTGAGGAGTCACCTGAGGGCCAGGCTCAGGTCTGGGAGCTCTGCTCCAGCTGCTCCAGCGGTGGGCAGCGTAGGCACCTAGACAGAGCCAATGAGAACAGAGGCTGTAGCACAGAGATTGGAGGGTAGAAAGTGTCTGCGCTGGTCTTGTGAGGGGAGGGTGCAGAATGGGCAGGGTTGCACTCGGTGTTCTCTGGTGGAGGTCGTCTTTCAGCAGATGGCTGTCAGTAAGCTAAAAGATTTCAGGGAAGCTGAGAGAACTTCAACCACCCTGACATCTGTTGGAACAAAGGTACGGCCCAGCACAAGCAATCCAGGAGGTTCCTCAGTTGTGTGGAAGACAACTTCCTTCTGCAAGTGATAGAGGAGACGAAAAGGACAGGTGTGATGTCTGACCTTGTGCTCACTAACAGGGAAGGGCTCATTGGAAATGTAACGCTTCAGGGCAGCCATGTTTGCAGCAATCACAAGACGGTCGATTTCGAGATCCTCAGGACAGTGAGGAGAGCATGCAGCAAGTTCACTGCCCTAGACTTCAAGAGAGCAGACTTTTGCCTCTTCAGAAACTTCCTTAGTAAGGTTCCATGAGATATAGCCCTATAGGGCAGAAGGACCTAAGACTCTTGGTTGATATTCAAGGATCACCTGCTACAAGCTCAGGAGTGCTGCACCCCAACTAGAAGGAAGTGCAGCAGGAGGGTCAGGAGACCTCCTTGGGTGGATAAGGAGCTGCTGAGGAACATTCAAATGAAGAAAGAGGCTTATAAAAGGTGGAAGCAAGGACAGTCAGTCTAGGAAGAATATAGGGATG
This sequence comes from Neopsephotus bourkii, assembly GCF_033783945.1. Taxonomy (NCBI): domain Eukaryota; kingdom Metazoa; phylum Chordata; class Aves; order Psittaciformes; family Psittacidae; genus Neopsephotus; species Neopsephotus bourkii. The sequence continues at coordinate 2,079,847 of NW_026900756.1, read as the reverse complement.
TTGGGAAGCTAGGGACCAGGTTAGGAAAGCTAAAGCTCAGTTAGAATTAAATCTAGCAAGGGATGCAAAAGTTAACAGGAAGGGATACTATGGGTACATTGCAAATAAAAGACAGGCTAGGGACAACGCAGGCCCTCTCCAGAAAACATCAGGATAACTGGCTACCCTGGATTTGGAGAAGGCTGAGGTTCCTAATGACTCCTTTTCCTCGGTCTTCACTGGCAAAGGCTTTGACCACGCCATCCAAGTCATGAAAGGCAGACACAAGGACTGTGCAAATGAGGACCTTAGGCCCACTATAGGAGAGGATCTGATTCGAGACCATCTTAAGAAACTGAATGTGCACAAGTTCATTTTTCAAGAAGGGGAAAATGGATGACCAGGGAATTACAGACCAGTCAATCTCACCTCTGTGCCTGGCAAAATCTTGGATCAGATTCTTCTGGAAGCCATGCTAAGGCACATGAAAAACAAGGTGCTTGGTGACAGCCAGCAGGACTTCACTAAGGGGAAAACCTGCGTGACCAATTTGGTGGCCTTCTATGATGGGGCTACAGAACTGATGGAAAGGGGTACAGCAGTTGATGTCATCTACCTGGGCTTGTGCAAAGCGTTGGACATTGTCCCACACGACATCCTTGTCTCTAAACTGGAGAGACAGTAATTTGATGGGTGGACCACTTGGTGGATAAATAACTGTCTGGATGGTCACATGCCATTGTGGTCAATGGCTCAATGTCCAGTTGGAGACCAGTAACAAGTGGTGTCCCTCAGGGATCAGTGTTGGTACCAGTCTTGTTTATCATCTTCATCGCTGACATGGACAGCGGGATTGAGTGCACCCTCAGCAAGTTTGCTGATGCCACCAAGCTGTGTGGTTCGGTTGGTATGCTGGAGGGAAGGAATGCCATCCAGAGGGATCTTGACATGCTTGTGAGGTTGTCTGATGCCAACCTTGTGAAGTTTAACCATGTCAAGTGCAAGGTCTTACATGTGGGTTGGAGCAATCCCAGTCACATGTACAGGTTGGGCAGAGAAGAGATTCAGATTATCGCTGCAGAGAAGGACTTGGGGGTGTTGGTTGATGAGAAAATGAACATGAGCCGGCTCTGGTGTGTGCTTGCAGCCTAGAAAGCCAACCGTATCCTGGGGTGCATCAAAAGGAGAATGATGAGCAGGTCAAAGGAGGTGATCCTGCCCCTCTATTCTGCTCTTGTGAGACCTCATTTGGAGTATTGTGTGCAGTTCTGGTGTCCTCAACACAAAAAAGACAAGGAACTGCTGGAACAAGTCAAGGGGAGGGACATGAGAATGATCAGGGGCTGGAGCACCTCCTGCATGAAGATAGGCTGAGAAAGTTGGGACTGTTCAGCCTGGAGAAGAGAAGGCTGCGTGGAGACCTCATAGCAGCCTTCCAGTATCTGAATGGGGCGTATAAGGATAGGGACTCTTCACTAGGGACTGTAGTGATAGGTCAAGGGTTAATGTGCTCAAACTTAAACATGGGAAGCTTAGGTTAGATATAAGGAACAAGTTCTTTACTGTAAGTGTGGTGAGGCCCTGGCACAGGTTGCTCAAGTTGTGAATGCTCTATACCTGGCAGTGTTCAAGGCTGGGTTGGACAGAACCTTGGATGACATGGTTTAGTGTGAGGTGCTCCTGTCCATGGAATCGGGGGTAGAACTAGATGATTTTAAGGTGCTTTCCAACCCTAACTATCCTATGAGTCAATGTAGTAGACTTCTGGATTGTATTCAGAGGGCAGGAAATCCCATTGTGTTGTTTGATTTTTTCCTGAATCTTCTGTATAACTGGCAGCCTTTAGTCTTCTCCCTTGCAAAACACTAAAACAGGGGAACCTGCAAACAAAAACCAAAACACCCAAGCTGTAACTTTGTGTCACAGAATGATTTTGAAAGGTGAAACTGAGATGAGTTGGCTAGTTTTTCATAAGAATGTGTTGGAAGGAACCATCATGAATGCTTAATGTCCCAGTGAATCCAAAAGGACACAAACTGACTGAACATGTCAGTGAAACATGTCAAATATATCAAAAGAATAGACCTCTGTGGGATTTATATATCTCCTTGCCTGCTTTGGAAAGAAGCCTTCATGGAGGTAGAGTACACAGATGTCAAAAAATATAATTTTAAAGCATTTGCAGTGCTGACCTCTTCCAGGACTCTCTCAAACTTTCTTTAATAAATTCAATTTTGCCTGAAAATCTGCATACAATTTGAATGAAATTGAATGTTTCAGGGACTCAAGCAGCTGCCTTCCATCTGGATCAAAATGGACATGAATTTCAATTAGATGTTCCCATTATAATCTGTCTCCACCAGTAGCTTTTATCAAAATTGCTGGAAAGTGTGACATAGTATATGATCAGGATTTGTCCACTAACAGAAGTGTGTCCATTATCCTAGTTAAAAACAAAAGGGCAGAAAATGTTTGATGTGTGCATATATGTGTGTATATGTATCAGCTTCCCATGAATGACTTAATAGTGACAGGCAATTGGTATGGGATTTGAAAGTATGTATATGTGGTTTGTGTATGAATACATATAACGGTTTATATTCTTTTCATCTTTGTGATAAGACAGATTACTAATTAGGGTATGTCCTGTTTTCAGCAATAGCCGTCATTTTTCTCCTTAGTAGCTGGTGCAGTGCTGTGTTTTTAACTTTCAACCTGGGAACAATGCTGGTAACACCAACGGTTTTAGTTGTTGCTATGTTTACTCTGACCAAGGACTTTTTGAGTCCCATGCTCTGTCAGGGTGTCCTGGGTTCAGCAGTAGCAGTCATTATTTCTCCTTCTTAGTAGCTGGTGCAGAGCTGTGTTTCTGACTTTCAGCCTGGGAACAGAGCCGATAACGCTCAAATGTGTGGTCTGGCCAAGGACTTTCTGAGCCTCATGCTCTGCCAGGGAGGAGGGGAAGCCGGGAGGAAGCAGCGACAGGACACCTGACCCAAACTAGCCAAAGAGGTATTCCATACCATAGCACATCATGCTCAGGATGTAACTGAGAGTTACCTAGAAAGGCTAGTGCACTGCAGGGTTGGATGAGGTCTGTGTTTGGTTGGGCTGGGGGGCGAGTTATCGGTCAGCTGGTGCTGAGGTGTTGTATTCTCTTCCCTTGTTATTTCCTTTATCATTACTATTATTGGTGGCAGCAGTAGTCATTTGTGTTATACCTTAGTTACTAAACTGTTCTTATCTCAACTCGTGGGAGCTGCATTCTTTCTGATTCTCCTCTCCGTCCCTCTGGGAGTAGGGGGAGGACAAGAAGGAGGAGAGTGAGTGAACAAGCCGCCTGACTGGTTTTAAACCACAACACAGGGAGAGGAAGCTGGGAGGAAGCAGAGACAGGACACCTGATCCAAACTAACCAAGAGGGTATTCCATATCTGTCGGAAATGCTCATGCGGCTGTCAAATGCTTAAGAAGAATTTTGCTGAGGGAGTGAACTGTCCTCAATATGAACAGTCTTTAGTTTCTGTTGTAATAATTCTTAATTATTTTTTTCCTGCCACAATAAAGACAAGTGATGTAGAAGAAGAACATCAGACAATACAACCCCCAAACAGAAAGTATTTTTTCTTTTTTGACTCATTCACCACTGAAAAATAAAAGTAGTATGGGAGTCATTTCAGTGATAAAAAAATTGTGAGCTCTGACTAAAACTGATTGTGACTTTTGAGTAACCGCAGGTTCTGGAATGAAACAGAAGGTTTTATCAAAACAAATTTTTTAATCTACGACTTCTTCAAGCTGAACTGAAGTCCTCCTGCTACTACTTAGTGTGTTTGCATGCAGTAAGAAAAACAAAGATTTGGGAATTTTGATTGTTGTTTTTCTTTTTATTAATGCTCTCCTGAAGGCTATTCCTTTGTGCCTTCTGGCCTGCATAACAAATACAGGTCTATTTGGAAATTCATTATAGGTCCTGGCTCTATATTGCCTATTTACATCCCTCGGTTGTTTTCAAATTGTCTAGGCTCAGCTATTCTGAAAAGCTCATGGCTGTTGTGAAGCAGGGAGTTTATTTAAATTGGCCAGCTTCAACAGTTAATGCACTGTCTCTGAAACCACCAATGAGACTAAACTGGGTTGTCAGACTCAACATACTGATCTAGTGAGCCTATTAAAATCTTAATAACTTTTAAAATTAGACTCTAGGTAACAAACCATTGTCCCTGTGCATTAGATTTTTAGTAGATAAATCCATTAAACTATGTGTTATCGCTTTTCTTCTCTCTCTGTTGAAGACTGCCCAAAGAAGTATTTTTAGAAATCTGGTTGAGTATCTCTAACAGTGGAACATCATAAATCAGTTATCATTGGAGTAAGTTCAACTCATCCAAACAAATTCTGCTGTGTTAGGAATTTTTTTCTGCTTTTCTCTGGGTCAGCTTATTGATGGTATTTGAATTTCTGTGCCTGAAATGAAGGTAGTTGGTTTAAATAAGCCAAAGTAGGGGGAAGATAGGTATAGTACTTGCTTGTTCCCTCTAATTTTGGAGCCCATAGCCCATCCTGGTCTTAATAAAGGATCTGTCATGACATTCTGTTGTCTTAGCTTCCAATAGAGTGACAGAAAACTGACAGATGGCAATATCTATAATAGGAGTTTAAAAGGGAGTTTCCTCCAACCTTTTCTGAATGGGAAGGAAAAATTTTCTGCTATGATTCTTGCATATCATTTAAAGTTCTCCTTCATTAATAGATGTGAGTGGGAGGTCAAAATTGAACTCTTCAGTGGAAACAAAGTTGCAGCCTTAATTATGAAGGAAATTGTAGATTGCTGATAATAATCAACCGAAGTTTGAATGCCAAGTTTGACTGGCAGAAAAACATCAGTCACCATTATTACTATGTATGAGACCAAATCCATCTGCAGACAAGTAGCAAGTGATTAGACAGAACTAGCAGAAGTGAAAGGACTGTTATGAGAAACTCCTTGTAATCCTTGTCTTTCAAGAAGAATAATTAGTGGCATTTTAGATACCTCAGCCACTTGTAATGCTTTCTGAAAGCAAATTAAATAAAAACAAGCATGATCATATATGACAGCAGTGACTGAAATGAGCCATTCTGCTCTACTATCTTACAGTCTTTACATCCTGTATTTCTGTGCAAAGTTGTCATTAGCTACTTTTGCACATCACTTAGTAAATAAAGAAGATGTGAAAGGTGGGATATGTATAGCACATCTAACCCATATGTGTAATTTTTGGTAGTAACCAATGCCTTGAAATGCAGTTGTCAATTCCTCTGTGCTAGTGTTGCAATGTGTATGCTAAACTTTTACAAGAACCATAGAAAGTGAACTGAGGAGCATAGTGGGTAGAGAAAAATATGGCAAAGCAAATATGCCTGACCTGAAGGTGGGTCCTCATCAGACTATGAAGCGCATATCAGTCTTCATGACAATTACTGTTTTCTTGAGTTGGTGTTAGCAGCCATGCTAAATGCTGCTAAACTCTCTGCTATTTTCAACAGATTTTTCTGCCTTAGTACAAAAGAGTGAATTTGATTTGGAGTTTCTTGAACAAACAAAAGCTTTATCTGCAAAGCAATCCAGATGCAGCGCTTTGTTTTTAAAGTCTAATTATTGAGAAATCTGCATCAGAGGATATTAATATTGATATATTTTGGTGTTTAGACAAGAGCATTCTCTTAGAAACTTGAGTGAAAAAGGAAGTGTTAGTTCTGCTAACTGTAGTTAGTGGCAGCTTATCTATGTATTTCTCCTTACATGGTTAAATATTTCCTCTGCAATTTAGGTTTCATCCAACAGAGAAGATTTGATTTCAGTTAAGTCTTCTAAGCACTTGGTACTTTAGTCCACCTTTCATTCACATCCATTTATCCCAGGATAAACACTCATTTGTGAGCTAATTCAAAATAAGAACAACTTGCAACTTCTCATTTACAATGAATTGGTAGGTAATACATTTTTATTCTCAAACACTTGCCTACCAGTGGCCATATGTCCAAGGAGGTGAGTGTTATTGTAAAATACGATATGATTTTCCACTTCTCCAAAGAAGCATAGGTGTTCCTGTGCAATTTATAAAATGTCTGTGTTCTAACTTCATTGACAGATGGAATATTTTTATTTGTCTTCTTTTCCTTTCACTATTTATAATGACCAAACCAGAAGCAACTAGGGAATCTGTGCCTTTGCAGACAACACAGTCCTATTTCCTTGTTACTTCTGAAGTTCACATAGCACGTAGTAATTAACAGGAAGCATGGATCCTTAGATTGGGACCCTGTTGTGGATGGTACAAATACACTATATGCAGCTCGTAATTTATTCCCAAATCTTGTATAATCTAAGCATAAACCTCTCATCAGCAGTGAAATTAGACAAATTGATGGAGTTGGTAGAGACAGGGAAGTGATGAAGTAATGGGCCTCAGCATGACGGCCACAGTCACCACAGTCTTCATTCTCTAGCTTTTAGGATGCTTTGAGTTTGGGCAGAAGCAGCCATTTAGGTGGGCACAGAAAGTGAAGGTGGCTAGTGAAGGTCAGGTTTAAGCAGGAGAGAATAAAGTGAGGTGTGAGAAATCTTGCAAAAGTAAACTGTGTAACACTGTGGAATAAAGGCTGTAAATATGGTACAGCATTTACTCCTGCACCAAAAAAAAAAAACCAACAAAAAAACCAACAAAAAAACCCACCAAAACAAACCAAACAAAAACCAAAAAAACCCAACCAAACAAAAATCAACTCAAACGCACAAAAAAAATCCCCAAATCAAGCACACATTCCCCTAATAGAAGTATCTCCAAGCAGCTTGCAAATATCCATTAATTACCTCTCAGTGGGAAATCATACAAAGATCACTTAACTTGTTTTGGAATTGACAATCGGTTGCTGCTAATGTCTAGATCAACACTGCTACCATCTGTCAAAAACAGAAAAGAAAGTAGATCTTATGGACAAAGCACCAATTTGCAGTAGGGATGGACGTTCATACAAAGCACTTAACCACCTAACATTGAGTTCAAATTAAAAAAAACAACAACAAACCAGCCTCTGAGCAATTTAGTGGTTTTGTGTAGTAAAAATCATTATAGCTCAGATTTTGCATCATCTGACTTTTGAAGTGAAGTCTGAGCCTTGCTACCCAGAAGCAAAACAACCTGATGTTGCTGGAAAGTGACTGGCCATGTTCCTAACAGCCTATGCAACTGACTACCATCAACTGACTACCTGACAGCCGATGCAACTGACTACCATATTGACTGCCACCAGTGGTCCACCTTGGCCTCCAATCGGGAGACTTGGAGACACACCATATGTAACACTGTTGTCTCCTTTGAGAACACATGCAGAATTAGTCTCAAGGAGAAAAGACAACATAGAAAGAGTCGTGCCTCATCTATACCACCCAAGGAGACCTTTCAGTGTGCTTTTTGCAACCGGATTTGCCTATCCCACACTGCCTTTTTAGTCATCAGCGCGCTTGTAGTAAGTGTGGGTAAAGCCCTTCCCAAATCTTCATTCACGAAGTCAAGCCATCATCATTCAACTGAAAGAGCTTAAAAGCTCCAGGGACTTTGATGGCTCTTTGAACCTCTGAGCCTCTGCTGGTTTTCAAATTATTTAACTGAAGTCTTACCCCAGCTGCAGTCCTGGGTTGTCATCTTTACATTACTGGGGTATTACAAACCTGCCCATCATCACTGTGACACATTGTGTAGAATGAAGACCTGCCTTTATAAGGCTTCTTTTTCTTCACTTCTGCAGAACATGTTTTTCTGTAAATAGGGAAATATTCGTAGAATATGTAACTGACCATGTCTGTGGGTTTTTTTTGTTTACACATATCTCCAAAGGTATAAAGACTCTCTTATTCACCTTTTTTTGTTTTAAGGATCTAATCAGAGGGTGTGGTTTTGTGGTTTGGGGTTTTTTTACTCCTTTCTCAGACTTGTGAGGATATTCAGTCATGTTTGACTTTAGTTGCTATGACAATGGCTTTTCTAACCTCAATGAATCAATTATACCAGGCAAAAGGTGAAACTGTCTTTCACTACTTGAAAAACTGGGCCAAAGTATCCAACAAATGTTTAATGTCAAATATTTTGTTCAATGCGAATGAGCATTTCCGTCAGCTGCCTGGTTAAATAATAGTTCCTATTAGGTATTAGCCAGTAAAAATACATAATGAACATAATCTCTAATTTTCTATAGAAATAATGCACTGGTGTCCTTGAAATAGCTGAAGGAGTGTTTTGTTTTTTTTTTTTTTTTTTTTGCTTGTTTGGGTTTTTTTGTGTTTTTTTTTTTTTTGAGAATCACAGCACAGGAATGAGAGGCATATCTGTGATGGGTGTCTTACGTCTTTTCTTCTTTTCTTTTTCTTTTCCTTTTTCTTTTCCTTTTCTTTCTTTTCCTTTCTTTTGTTTTCTTTTCTTTTAATTTAATTTAATTTCATTTCATTTCATTTTATACTTTTTTATAAAACCCATGAAATCCTATTATTCACAGAAATACCCATCTGTCTTCCTCTTTTCCTCCTCCAAGTTTGATTAGAAGCCTGATGTATTGTGAGGAGGAGTGGGATGAAGTGTATGGTTATTGCAACTAATCAGATGGGACGATCCCCTTCCAGACATGACCTTTGAAAGTGCACAATATGTTTATTTTTGTCAGCTTTTTTGGTTTGTTTGGTTTGTTTCTGAGCTGCTTAGAGAAGTGACAATGTGCAAGCCATTTTAAGACTGGGGGTGGTAGTGTATATGTCACAGATGTTAGAAAGGAGGCAAATAAATACAAAGGTGCTCCTTTTAGAATGTAATAAGAGTTGTGATGTCTCCAGAGTCAGAAATGGGTAATACTGAATGTTGAAAGCCAAACCAACTGATAAAGATCAATCATGATTGTATCTGATCATGAAAATTAGGGTTTCTTTGTTCACTTCCTGCTTTTTGTCAGCTTTATAATTCTGAACTTTACTCACTTAAGAGAACTATGTGGGAAGTTCTAATCCTTGTTAGTTTGTGTGTGTGTATTAAATAGGATTTAAGCAGGCTGGACTTCCAGTAAAAGTCAGCTGCTGAACCAATTCATTTTAATTGATAATATGTCAAGTGCGGCTTCTAATGTGATTGAAAAAACTCACATAGTAAGACTCAAATTCAACTGCTTGCCACTTGGTGCCACTCTAGGTTCGTGAACTGCAGTCTTGCCAAAATAACATCTTTCTTCCTGTAGGTTTGCCAAATGATATCTGAAATATAAGTCTCAGCAACCATCTTACATCTGTGTTGGTCTAAGTCAGAATAGATGGTGGCTGATGGATAGTTTTCTGATACTGCTCAGAAAGGAAAGGAAATGGTGCTATCTATGATAGTGATTGTAAACTGAATATGTGGATATGAAAGCACTGCAGATTTTAGTTTACTAATATAGAAACATAGAATCATAGAATAGTTAGGACTGGAAAGGATCTTAAGATCATCAAGTGTGAAACCCCCTGCCATGGGCAGGGACACCTCACACTAAACCGTATCACCCAAGGCCTCATCCAACCTGGTCTTGAACACTGCCAGGCATGGAGCATTCACAACCTCCCTGGGCAACACATCCAGTGCCTCACCACCCTTACAGGAAAGAATTTCTTCCTTATATCCAATCTAAACATCCCCTGAGTAAGATTTAACCCATTACCCCTTGTCCTGTCACTACAGTCCCTAATGAAGAGTCCATCCGCAGCATCCCTATAGGCCCCCTTCAGATACTGGAAGGCTGCTATGAGGTCTCCAAGCAGCCTTCTCTTCTCCAGGCTAAACAGCCCCAACTTTCTCAGCCGATCTTCATATGGGAGGTGCTCTAGTCCCCTGATCATCCTCATGGCCCTTCACTGGACTTGTTCCAACAGTTCCATGTCCTTTTTATGTTGAGGACACCAGAACTGCACACAGTGATCCAAGTGAGATCTCACGAGAGCAGAGTAGAGGGGCGGGATCACCTCCTTTGACCTGCTGGTCACGTTCTTTTTGAGGCAGCCCAGGATACGGTTAGCTTTCTGCCATTCTGCCAGTTCTTTGGATACAGATAGCTTTCTGCCACCCAGCCATTGACCACAACTCTTTGCTTGCAGCCATCCAGCCAGTTCTTTATCCACCGAGTGGTCCACCCATCAAATTGATGTGTCTCCAATTTAGAGACAAGCATGTCGTGTGGGACAGTGTTGAACGCTTTGCATAAGTCCAGGTAGATGACATCAACTGCTCTACGCCTGTCCATCAGTTCTGTAGCCCCATCATAGAAGGCCACCAAATTGGTCAGGCAGGATTTCCCCTTAGCGAAGCCATGCTGGCTGTCACCAAGCACCTTGCTGTTTTTCATGTGCCTTAGCATGCTTTCCAGGAGAATTTGCTCTAAGATTTTGCCAGGCACAGAGGTGAGACTAACTGGTCTGTAATTCCACTTTTTGAAAATGGGGGTTGTATTTCCCTTTTTCCAGTTGTCGGGAACTGCAGCTGATAATTTTGAGGTGGCCTGAAAGAACCATTGGTACAGTGCAGTTTTTCATAGGAGAAACTTGAGCTGAGATAGCTGCCCCATGAAACTACCTCTGCTGTAGCAGCTCTGCTAGTAGTGGTCAGATGTTTTGTTGTGAACTGTTGCAGTACAGTGTTCACTTTGAATAAAATGAATGCCTTTGAAGTAATTTTCAAGGCCAGACTGGATGTTGTTCTGGGCATCCTGATCTCATTGCAGGGCGGTTGGTCTAGATGAGCTTCGAAGTTCCTTTCCAAGCCAAACTAGTGTATAATTCAACAAAAAATCAACGATTGAATAAAGGGAATGCATACAGCTCAAGACATGCTGTGCCATGCATGTCATCTTCATGCATTCTTGCATTCCTTGTTATCATCCTTCTCTTACATTGGCCTGCATTGGCTTCAGCACTTCTTGATCAAATAGCCAAGTATTTGGTTTCATTGTAATAGACGCAATAATGTATGTCCAACATCAAATTTTTTTTAGTAATCCATTGACTTATTGGTTAATGGGAAAGGTGTGATTTTAAATGTTGAAACATGCCACAGTGACTTAGAATATTGCACCAGAAAGGTCAGAAAGAATATTATTACAGCACAATAAATAGAATAATTCCTCAGGATTTAACTGTGTGTGTTCTGGGGGAAGAAAATTGATCTGATAAATGGAAGCTAATCAGCAGACATTGAGGATCATAGGGCTAACCATATCAAGGGTACCAATTCCATAGTCAGTTTTCAAGGTTCTTTGAGAACCTTTTGCTGTGATATTGAATGTACTGAGCAGGCTACATATGAACACAGTTGAACAGAAATCTCATTTAGTTCCAACTACCCATTACCTCAAATTGACCAAGCTTTGTTTACAGACTTGAACAATATTTCTTTAACTTTTAAGGTTATAATGAGCTTATAGGAAGTATTTGTTTATCAGTAAGTTCATAAAGCCTATATAAACAAAACTTTAATAAAATGGCTCAATAGTTTTTACCTATTAAACAATAGGTAAACAATAGGACTAAACAGTCCTGTCTGTAGGGAGTAGAAGAAACGTGTATCAACAAAACGCAAGCTCCAGTGAAGTCTGATGCTACAGTTCACTTTGAGGACAAAATTAATTCTCTGGGGTTTGTCCCTCTTTCATGTATTTGATGTGAAAGATGCACAATATGCAGGCAAGCTGTATATTGATTTGATCTGCCCTCTTTACTTCAAACAAAGATTTGTCTTCCCCAGCCATCCTTAGTCTGTAGCTGTTGGGTAACGCAAATTAGTGTGTTTTAGCTCTTGAAGTATCTATGGTCTTTGGGTTGAGATCTGTTACGCTCAGCAACAATTTTTGTTCATTGTTGATCTCCTCTTCAAGATACTTTGTTAAATAACATGGGAGTACTTTGGCAAAGGTTTATACCATGCTACATATGTAGAATTTTTGTAACAAAGGGATGGAAACAGGCCTGAATAGGTTTGCTCCTCTGCCATGATTACTTCAATTGCCTGGGCTGAGTTCAGTTGGAATATTTTGAAACTGGTAGTGGGAAAACATAATTCAGCAGTGGAAAACTGATGCAAATTCGTGTTCCATGTCAGGTTTTATTAATTCCCTCTTTTTCTAGAGAAAGTTATAATGCCAGGCATTTTGCAGAATTTTTAGCTGGGGCATTGCTGGTCTCTTTGGGAACTCCTCTTCTTGTAAAAAATAAGCATCCATATGCTGGAGTCGATTATGTTCTCAGCTTCTCGAAAATAATAACTTATTTTTATTGGTAGAAATCACTGCTTCTCTTGATTTTAATGCCTGCTGAATAGGAAGAAAATTTTCTTTGGCCAAATGATTGTCATTTTGTTTTAAGGATTTATGTATTTTGTAAACATTTTTTAGCTGCTTAAGAGCATTGTCTTCTGTAGTGGGGGGCCTTACATCAGTGAAGAAATTGGTGCAGAAGATTTCCAGCTCTAAATGTAGTTCTTAAATGTTTTCAGGGAAGCTGTACCTAATGTGATTAGTCCTAGGGCAATTAAAGAATTGGCTGTGTAGGGAAGGAAGCAATATTTAGGGAAAAGCAAATATAGTAATTCAGGAGAGGGTAGGGAAAGGATGAGCTGGGTAATTAGAGACCAGTCTGTTTGGCTTAAATATAGCAAGGAATAACTGGAAAGACATCTCATAAGCGCCTGCCAGTTAGCAAGATGGGTTACCGAGTAAACAGATTTCTCAAGGGTAAATCATGACAAACCCATTTAATTTCCTTGTAAGGAGAGAAGCAGTAGATATAACTCACAGAAGCCGCCTAGTATCTGAAGCAGGCCTGCAAGTATGCTGGAGAGGGACTCCTCATCAGCAACTGTAGTGATAGGACAAGGGGAAATGGTTTTAAACTTATAAAGGGGAGATGTAGTTTAGATATAAGGAAGAAGTTCTTCCTTGTGATGGTGGTGAGACACTGGCACAGGTTGCCCAAAGAAGTGGTAAATGCTCCATCACTAGCAGTGTTCAAGGCCAGGTTGGAGACAGCCTTGGGCAACATGGTCTAGAGGTGTCCCTGCCCATGGCAGGGGGTTAGAACTAGATGATTTTCAGGTCCTTTCCAACAAAAAACATTCTGTGATTCCATATACTTTGACATGACTAAAGTTTCTTGCACTGAATTTATTTAACGTTCTCTTTAGGTCAAATCAGAAAGTGGTCTAGAGGAGTCTACTGCCTAGTGGATATAGAATTAGTCAGGAAAAAAAAATTCAACAAACATGTGTAACTGGCCGAATGTCAGAACATAGTGATATATCGAGAAGGGCTCATCAATGTCCTATGTTTCATATTACTCAGTACTTTTATTAATGACATGGACAGTAGAATACAGAGTACCTTCTTAATCTGCCAGCCCTGTCAGAGTAAGAAGGAACACAAGAGCATGGGTATACAGCTATAGAATTCAAAATGATCTTGTGAAATGGAGTTCAGCAGGGATATAACCAGGGTAGTGCATTTCAGCAGGATCGCTCAGCTGCATGAATACAGCATAGAAAAGTTTGACTAAATGGTGTTTCTGTGTAAAGGGATTTGGGATTTAGGATTTATAGAGAATCATTACTAATAGCAAGTCATTAACTTAATGTTGGCAGTAGTTGACGCTATATTAACATGCCTGTAACACTTGTGAAATAATCTCTCTACCTTACTCAGCATTGGTGAGGCCTGTATTAGAAAACTTCCAGTGTTATTTTTCAGACAGCTGTGGAGCAAATGAAAATAGTGCTTAGAAGAAAAACAGCAGGTCCAGAAAACATTGATGAGAAATAAGAAAGTAATAAAGAGAGCTAGAGTTGTTTAGAGTAAAAATAGAAAAAAGATGGGTGTAATAAATCTTAAAACATACAGAATGCTGTTTCAAGAAGAAAGGAAGTAATCTGTCATCTGTTTATGGTAGAGGGTGCATGTATGGAGCTTAAATTATAGTGTGAAGGCTGTAGGCTTTCCATTGTAAGAAATCTTTAAAATTCGATTTTAAGATTAGTTTGATGATACTAGTCTGTCTTGTATACCCATAGAACGTATATGTGGCAGGAAAAGGTACTCAGTAATTCTGTGGTGAGTTTACCTCTGTCATTCTGCCCTCATTCTTTGATCTTGCATTTTTTATTGTGCCTTTTGCTGATTGACAGATAAACTGTATCGTGTCTGTTATCAAACACTAATGTTCCTAAAAGAATGAGGAAGACTAGCGCAGTAGAATTTGAATGTGTAGCAAGCCTCCACGCTTCGAAAAAAAAGATTCAGTTTATCAAATGTGATTTTGGGAACTCAAATTTTATAGCATTTATGACTATATCTATTCACAAACTAAAAGTAAGAAAGTGAGATTAGCTTTCCTGTGAAGGAAATAAAAACAGAGTTGACAAGAAAGCTTACATGCAAATCTTATATTCGTGTAAATATGTTAACAGTGAAGAGGTCATAATTGCAGTAGCTGTTATTCTAAACCTTTTCCAGCTATTCTCTTGTAGCAACTGTGCTATGAAGACAGGCTGAAAGAGTTGGGCTATTGAGTCTGGAGAAGGCCCCAGGTGAGACCTTAAAGCAGGTCCTAGTGCTTAAAGAGGCAATAAGAAAGCTGGAGAGGAACTTTTTACAATGTTCTGTAGGGACAGGACAAGGGGGAATGGCTTTAAACAGAGGGAAGACTTATATGACATCTTTGGATGTCACCCCTGTGAGGGCAGTGAGGCACTGGCACAGGGTGCCCAGAGAAGCTGTGGCTGCCCCATTCCTGGCAGTGTTCAAGGCCAGGTTGGATGGGGCTTGGAGCAACCTGGTTTAGTGGAAGGTGTCCCTGCCTGTGGCAGGGGGTTGGAACTAGATGAGCTTTAAGGTCCCTTCCAGCAAAAAAATGTTCTATGATTCTATTTATAACCATTAAGTTTTTGAAAGTTACCACCTTAGTTTTGAGACTATGGTTTATCTATGCTGAAAGGAGAATTTTCTTTGTAAAATTGACTGGTGTTTTCAGTTGCATTTAAGTGCATTCAGTTGCACCCTCATATACTTCCTGACTCAAATGATGACTGGTTTTGAATCATCCAGGTTGAATCTTAGAATTTGCAGTAAATGTTATCTGTTCCCTCCTGCTCTCTCTTCTCCCTGTAAAAGAGCTCCAAAGCACAAAATTGTCTGCTAAATGTTGTGAGCCAGTAGAAGTTAATTTTACAGAACAGCTTGTGAGAACTGTAATGCATTAAGAGACAGCAGAATCACAGAACAGAATGGAAGAGTCCTCAGGGATCATCTATCTGGTCCAACCTTTCTAGGCAAAGCATGACCTAGACCAGATGGCCCAGCACCCTGTCCTAATGAATTTTAATAGTGTCCAACACTGGGAAGTCCACCACTTCCCTGGGGAAATTATTCCAATGGGTGATTGATTTCATTGTAAAAATCTTTCTTCTTGTGTCCAATTGGAATCTCCCCAGGAATAACTTGTACCCGTTAACCCTTCTCTTTTCCATGTAAAAAGGCAGTCTCTGTCTTATTTGTAGCCACCCTTTAAATACAAGGACATGGTGATCAGGTGTCCCTTAGAAAACAGCTTCCTGCTTCTGGTTACAAAAATAATCTAGTTCTTTTTAGACACTGAACAGTGATCACTTGATTCAATTAAAAGCAAGGACTTGTGTACCTAATTCTAAAAAGCATTTATACTTACTGTTGTTAACAAAACTGGGAATTTATTTCAGCTTCTGCATACAGACATTTTTCTTCATGTTGGTTGTAATAAACAAAAATAGGGATACAAATGTGCTTTTTGTAAGAAAACAGAATGGCGAGAGTTATACAGTCAGCTGAGCATGTCTCTAGTAAGACTGCAAAGCAGGTTTAAATTAATTAAATAATTTAAAAAAATTTAAATTAATTAAATTAATTACAAAAATTTAAAAAGTCCTGCCTTCCAGTTTATAGTCTGCTTCTGCCTTCACACTCTTCTCTTACAGAGGGAAAGATCTCTCAGATGCAGGGGATAGGGAAATTATGTGGTTAGAGACAACCTTTACTTTCTTCAACTCTCCACCACCTTCAGTTCTGCTTGTCTCAGCCAGTTATATTCCTTGGGTTTCACTGTGTTGGGCAAACCTTTGTGCCAAGACGAATGACTGGGGAAGACAGACATGGAAACAAGATTGATCCTAGAGGGCAGATTTGCCTCTTTCAGTGGTGCTGCTGCCTCAGACTCTCTAGAAACTCTGCTTTCAATAAAATGCCCAAATCATCAACTTCTATCAGTCTTGGATCAGACTGTCAGATTCTTTGCATGCCTTCATTAGTCCCCACATGGCTCTTAGCAGTACCTGTAAGCTGTATGTCAGAATCCAGTTCCACTGTGCATGCTCCTAGTGACCAGGGCATGCAGTTGGTTTCTCACACATAGTGCTTTTCAGTGTAGGGATTGAAGAAACAGTCCCTAGGATACAGCTGACAGCTTAAGTCATAAAAAAGTCACATCACTTTTGATTTAACATTTCAATAGTTAGGCTCTTATTATGCATCATGAATAAAACTTTTTCTCTATGTCTTCTAAAAATTGCTTTACAACACAGTCTTAGGATTCTGAACCTTATAATAAGTTTATAATAACTTAGGAATTATGTATGAGATCAAAAGATGTTTCTTTAAAAGACTGTGGTGTGCCATATGCATGTAATACAGGTTAACAGTAGCTCCAGTGCTATCCTATCCTTATAGAATGCATATTGTAAGTTTCTTTTGTAGTATGGAATATTACTGTTGGTTTTTGTCTCTTAGAGATGCTTAACTAGTTAACTATAGATGATGCATACTAACTTAAAAACTCAGAGTTAATCTCAGAAGCAATATTAACTTCTTTAAATTGGGCATGCTTGGTATGCAGTAACCATGCTGTAAAGGTATGGTGAAGAGAGTTCACCCAAATATGAACTGTATTTGGAAAATACCTCTACTGAGAAGGGTGTTTTATGCAGATTTTGTTTACCTTGTTTGATGCAGTTTTCACCTTTTTTCTCTTTTCTTAGTACTTTTGCTATTTGGGAGATACAAAGGTAGACTTTCAGTAACTGTTTAGATACAAGCAATCTTAGAGTAAAAAGGGGAGGGGCTAGATAAAGTGGCTTAATGTTAACTTTTCCTTTTCATGGACTTTTACCATAAACAGATTGGACAGCTGGGGATCCTGATGTCAGAATGATACACTAGCACTGGAAAAGAAATGCATGTTTGAGTGTATTGTGAAATAGTGGCCCTTTCAGTTGTATACTGCCTGTGTGATAATAGCTTCTACTACTCAGAGATTAGTTAGAAAAATGTCTGCCTCTTTTTGCCTGTTTAAGTTGAACTAATTAGGATAAAATTATCATTTCTTGTTATTTAAATCTTTAGTTTAAGTATCTCATCTTTTGACAAATAAGTATAATTAGTTCTCTTGTATAATATATTAGGTTCCCTATTAAATTGTGTACAGATCAGTGAGGCACCAGGCATGCTAGCAAAAAAGGCTTCCATTTAGAAGGTGATAGATGGGTTCGTTGTATTTGATAAACAGCCTTTGTCATATTTTCAAATGAAATTGGAAAGACCTGTTTTTATTTAAATCCTGTCATAGCATGAATCTGATCAGAATTGAACTAGATTCTGTCCTGTGCACAACCATGATAACTTTGTAAAACGGAGATTAAACGATATTACTAACATATAAAGAGGACTTTTTAGACTTCTTAAGAAGGATATAGTAAAGGGTTGGAACACTAGCAAAAAGTGAAATTTTCATCCTTGTCTTGTACAGATTCCTGACAAGAGAACTGGCATCTCATTAAGTACTTGAAAAATGATTCAAAAAGTTAGTGTTCTCTAGGACATGAATGTGTACCAAGCTGTGACATGACATCTCCTGATACTACTTCTACCTCTTTGGTTTTGTTGAGTGAAGGTGGACATGAAGGTGTATATTGAAACAGAGCTGCAGTGGTGGCAGCAGTGTTATTGCCATTAAAGCACTGCTATTTTCAGTGATCACCTCCTAGCAGATGTCATGGCTCTTGAAATTACCACGAAGAACAATTTAGTGAATACGCAGAAGATATCTACAGTGTGGGATGTACCTAACGTATGTCTAGAGGTATGGGTCTGGCTATGGTAAAGGGAAATGAAGATTAAATAAAAGTGAGCTTGTGACACAGTTAAAAAAGCAGGGATCCTGAATCATGTGTCCTCGCTGTATTTTCTGTGGAGTATTATTTTCTCTGTACATCTTTACACACAAAATAATAAAAAGGTTATCATGATAAAATAGGGCTCACATGATCACATATTGTTACTAAATAATCTCTTTGTGTTTAGAATTGTCACTATTATGGATCATCATAGAAACATGGTTCTTTTCCATCAATGCTTATGCTGAACTTTCTTATTTTTCTCCTTTTTTCATAGGCTTTTAATTTCTGAAGTGACAGGATCTGCTTTGACAGTTAGAAATGAGCACCTTGTCAAAACCATCATCATCTAAAATGATTAGAGAGGTCATTAGATTTTAATTTCCAATGCTGACACTTTTCTGTAAAGTTGTTTTGGTTTGTTGGTGGCTGTGGGTGGCTTTTTGTTTTGTTTCTTTTTTTTTTTTTTTTTGGTTTGGGTTTTAGGTTTTTATGTTATTTTAGAGGGAGAGGCACTGCTGCTTGGTCTGACTGTTCACCCTTTTTTTCCCTGATTTATAAGAACCTACTGTGATTTCCAAGTTTTTCAGGTTTTTTTGTTGTGGGTATTTTGTTTTTTGGTTGTTTTTTGTTGTTGTTGTTGTTGTGGGGTTTTGGTGTTTTTTTGGTGTGTTGTGATTTTTTTTGTTTGTTTGTTTGTTGGTGTTTTTTTTTGTTCCCTGCTACTGATTTAGCACACAGGAGTGAATCTGACTGATGGAATTATTTATCTTTCTAGTATTCCACTTGACTCTATAACTTTTGCATTTCCTTTCAAGGATTTTATTTACATTGGAGCTATTTATACAGTAGGAAATTTTTTTTTTTGGCTTTCATTCGTACCTATCAGATCAGTTTTCATTGAGTTTACAAGAATAGTTTTTCCTTTTACACTAAGGATGAAGAGTTACTATTTCCACCAGTATTTCTGGTATAGATTCTTCCCCTAGGAATTTGTCTAAAGAAATGAGCTTACAGTGTTATTGCCAACATAAAATATCCAGCTCAGGAGTTCTCAAAAGTGAAGGACCTTTGGCTGCTGCTTTTCTCTCTCTCTCTCTCAATCCCCCTCTTTCTTCAAAAAAAGAAGTAATAAAACCTCTGCCTGTTTGACTACCTGAAGAAAGCTAAAATATCTGGGTGATCTGAGGTGCAAAAACAACTGAGCTAAGAGTGGAAGTGACTTGAGATGGTGCAGGTTGCCATGTCCTAATAAGATCACTAGCATCTTTTCTCCTTGAGGACACTTGATAGAAGCATCAAATGCTGTCTGTAGAACTTGTCCAATTTACAGGGAGCTCAAAAATTTAGTAATTAGACTTTAATAGTCCGTGTGACATGTACTAGACATTAAATGCATCTTTTACAAGACTTATCTGGATTATCAAATGGAACTTAGTGTGGCACTAAGACAAAAATAAATATTTTTTGCTAACATACAGAATCCATTACAGACCCTGTGAGAAACTGATCTGAAATCAGACTTGTCTGTCCATTGTCTCAAAGATTGTCTGAGAAGCTGAGATTGAATTCCACCTATCTTTTGTCTCAGAGATGGGTGGGAGGAGTGAAGACTCCAATATCTACTGCCTGGGAGAATGGTGTGAGAAGCAGAACTGGAGTTCCATCCTCCATTGCCTGAGGGATGGGTGGAAAAGAGCTGAGATAAGACTCTTCCCTCCATTACCTCGAGGACTGGTGTGAGGAATTGCTACCCATTATCCCAAGAACTGCTGCAGACACCTGCAGTTGAAAAGCTGGTTGCAAGACCAGGAAAACTGGTCCACGAAGAACATGTAATTTTCATGTCATGTGACATGAAAAACAGAGGTACTTCCACCATTTCATTATAAAAGGGGGAAAAGGTGTGATAAACATATAAATGTGTTGGTTTTCTCAAATCATAGGTGTGGTTATGTGGATATAACTGTATCAGTTTACAATAACAGAAACAAAGCTCGCTAAAGACACAAGATAAGACAACAAGTTAAGAAGGGCCATAACTCTTGAGCAAAATGGAGTCACATGGCAAAAGAATTTGTAAAGGTAAAAGAAAGAAGGGAGGGAGCTTGATATAAGAAACGCTGGTGCCTGAAAAACAGAGTTTAAATACTTTTTAGCTTAACTTAGGTTGTAGAAAAAGAACAATGTTTATGTTGTAAGTCTGTGGAATGTAGTGGTTGCACTAAGCATGAGTTGTTTCACAAAACAAGTCTTCTAAAGTATCTTTAGGTTTAAAGAACAGTGTTTGTGTTGTAAGTCTGTGGTGAGATAACAGGATTTAGTGGCCCCACTAAACATGAATGAGTTATTTCATACCATCCTACTTCTCAGTTAGTTTACACAGTATCACAGTATGTTAGAGATTGGAAGGGACCTCAAAAGATCATCGAGTCCAATCCCCCTGCCGGAGCAGGAACACCTAGATAAGGTTACACAGGAACGTGTCCAGGCGGGTTTTGAATGTCTCCAGAGAAGGAGACTCCACAACCTCCCTGGGCAGCCTGTTCCAGTGTTCTATCACCCTCACTGAGAAGAAGTTTCTTCTCAAGTTTAAGTGGAACCTCTTGTGTTCCAGTTTGTACCCATTGCCCCTTGTCCTATCATTGTTTGCCACTGAGAAGAGCCTGGCTCCATCCTCGTGACACTCCCCCTTTATATATTTATATACACTAATAAGGTCACCCCTCAATCTCCTCTTCTCCAAACTATAGAGACCCAGCTCCCTCAGTCTTTCCTCATAAGGGAGATGCTCCACTCCCTTAATCATCTTAGTTGCCCTGCGCTGGACTCTCTCCAGCAGGTCCCTGTCCTTCTTAAACTGAGGGGCCCAGAACTGGACACAATATTCCAGATGAGGTCTCACCAGGGCAGAGTAGAGGGGAAGGAGGACCTCTCTCGACCTACTAACCACCCCCCTTCTAATACACCCCAGGATGCCATTGGCCTTCTTGGCCACAAGGGCACAGTGTTGGCTCATGGTCACCCTGTCGTCCACCAGGACCCCCAGGTCCCTCTCCCCTACACTGCTCTCTAACAGGTCATTCCCCAATCTATACTGGAACCTGGGGTTGTTCCTGCCCAGATGCAGGACTCTACACTTTCCCTTGTTATATTTCATCAAGTTACTCCCTGCCCAACTCTCCAGCCTGTCCAGGTCTCGCTGAATGGCAGCACAGCCTTCTGGCGTGTCGGCCACCCCTCCCAGCTTAGTGTCATCAGCAAACTTGCTGATAGTACACTCAATTCCCTCATCTAAATCATTGATGAATATATTAAATAATACTGGTCCCAGTACCGACCCTTGAGGCACTCCACTAGATACAGGCCTCCAGTTAGACTCCGCCCCATAGACTACAACTCTCTGGCTTCTCTCCTTCAGCCAGTTCACAGTCCACCTCACTACCCGATCATCCAGACCACACTTCCTCAATTTAGCTGCAAGGATGCTGTGGGAGACTGTGTCAAATGCTTTGCTGATGTCAAGGTAGACCACATCCACCGCTCTGCCATCATCCATCCACCGTGTTATTTCCTCATAAAAGGCTATGAGATTGGTCAAGCATGACTTCCCCTTGGTGAAGCCATGCTGACTGCCCCTCATAACCCTCTTATCCTTGATATGCCTTAAGATGGCACCAAGGATAAGGTGTTCCATCACTTTCCCAGGAATGGAGGTGAGGCTAACCGGTCTATAGTTACCCGGGTCCTCCTTCTTGCCCTTTTTGAAGACGGGAGTGACATTTGCTTTCCTCCAGTCCTCAGGCACCTCTCCCGTTTCCCAAGACTTGGTAAAGATGATGGAGAGTGGTCTAGCAATGACCTCTGCCAGTTCCCTCAGCACCCGTGGGTGCATCCCATCTGGACCCATGGATTTATGGATGTCCAGATTGCTCAACTGGTCTCTAACCCATTCCTCATCGACTAAGGCAAACCGCTCCGTTGACCTGTCTTCATCTGAGGTCTCAGCGGTACAGGGCTCTTCAGGACTGCCTCCGGCAGAGTAGACAGAGACAAAGAAGGCATTCAGTAACTCTGCCATCTCTGTATCTTCTGTCACCAGGGCACCCGTCCCGTTCATCAGCGGGCCTACATTGCCTCTGGTGTTAGTTTTATCTGCCATGTATTTGAAAAAGCTCTTTCTGCTGTCCTTGACCCTTCTCGCCAGCTTTAATTCCAAGGAGACCTTAGTCATCCTAGCTGCTTTCCTACATCTTCTAGCAGCAGCCTTATATTCTTCCCAAGTGGCCAGCCCTTCCTTCCATGACCTGTAAACTCTCCTCTTCCACTTCAGCATACCCAGCAATTCCCTATTTAGCCACGCAGGTCTCCTGACCTTCTTCCTTGACTTCCTACATGTCGGGATGCTCTGATCTTGAGCTCGGAAAAAGCAGTCCTTGAATGTCAACCAACTATCTTGGGCCCCTTTTCCTTCAAGCAGCCTAGTCCATGGAATTTCCCCAAGCAATTGCTTGAAGAGGCCAAAGTTTGCCCTGCTAAAGTCCAGGGTTGCAATTCTACTTGCTATTCTACTGACCCTACCACACAAGATCCTGAATTCTACCATCTCGTGGTCGCTGCAACCAAGGCAGCCCTCAACCTTCACTCCTTCAACCAGACCCTCCTTGTTAGTGAGGATGAGATCCAGCAGCGCTCCTCTCCTGGTTGGCTCATCCACCATTTGCATGAGGAAGTTATCATCCATACACTGGAGGAACCTCCTGGACTGCGGCTGGGTTGCCGAGTAGTCCTTCCAGCAAACATCAGGGAAGTTAAAATCCCCCACGATGACCACGGCCTGTGACTGTGAAGCCGCTCTCAGCTGCCTGTAGAAGGCCTCGTCAACTTCCTCACCCTGATCCGGTGGCCTGTAACAGACCCCCACAACAGTATCGCCCCTGCCAGCCTGTCCCTTAATTCTTACCCACAGACTCTCAACTCGCTCATCATCTGTCCCCGGACAGAACTCAATGCATTGTAGCTGCTCTCGCACATAAAGAGCAACCCCATAACCCCGCCTGGCTGGCCTGTCTTTCCTGAAAAGGACATAGCCCTCCATGACTATATTCCAGTCATGTGAGCTGTCCCACCACGTCTCTGTAACTGCCACCAGATCATAATCTCCTGACTTAACACAGGTTTCTAGCTCCTCCTGCTTATTTCCCATGCTGTGCGCATTGGTGTACAGACATTTCAGGGAGCAAGCTGAGCACACCGATTTCACCCTAGGATTACAGGAGGCCTCCCAGTCTTCATCAATTCTGGAGCGCTGTCCCACTGAGGCAAGCCCAGCTACAACCCCATCCCCCTTCGAATCTAGTTTAAAGCTCTCCAAATGAGCCCTGCTAATTCTTGCCCCAGCATCCTTTTGCCTCTGTGTGATAAACCTTTCCCACATGCCATTGTCCAGACTGGTGCCCTATAAAACCAGCCGTTATCAAAGAATCCAAAGCCCTGCCTGCAGCACCAGCCTTGAAGCCAATCGTTTATGGACTGAATTTTCCCATTCAGTCCCACATCATCAATAGAAGATGGAAGGAGTGAAGAGAAGATCACTTGAGACCCAGAGTCTTTCACCATCCGCCCCAAGGCCCTGTAGTCTTTCTTCATCCCCCTCAGACTGCGGGAAGCAGCTTCCCCCTCACCCGTCTGGAAGACCAGCAGCGGGTAGTAGTCTGTCGGGTGCACCAGGTTGGGGAGCACCCTGGTGATATCCCTGATCTGGGCTCCAGGCAAACTACACACTTCCCTATGATGAGAGTCAACTCTGCATATCGGGCCCTCTGTTCCTTTCAGAATGGAATCACCTACTACAATGACCCTTCTTTCTTTCTTATCAGAGGCAGTCTTGAGGTGCGAAGTCGACCGCTTTTTCCTATGTGGCCTTGTAGGTGGGCCTTGCACCACATCCTCACCTACCTCTCCTTCAAGATCCAGGGCCTCAAACCTATTACGGAGGGACACCTGGGGAAGCGGGGCAGGAAGGGAGGAGGGCTGCCCATGACGCCGAACTGGAACTCGCTTCCAACCCTCATCATCTTTTTGGTCCCCTACCTCTGGGCGACAGCTACAGGGCAGGGGCTGTCTCGGGCCATCCCCCTCTGTCTGAGAGGGCAGGGGGTCCATCCCCTTTTTGGGGGTATCTCCCTGGAGCCGTTCCAACTGGCCAACCAGGGAGTTACTCCACCAGTCGATCTCCCTTCCACACTCCCTAATGCTCCTCAGCGTCTCAACCTCCTCCTTAAGTTTAGCCACCAAGCTAAGCAGATCTTCTACCTGCTCACACCTCACACAGGTGGAATGCTGTCCTCCCCCCCCCCGGCAGTAGCAGGCCCTGGCACTCCCTGCATCCAGAGACCTGAACAGCCACGGTTAGGGCCGGGGTCTCTGTCAGAGTTGCTACAGTCCTCTTACTGTTAGCTCTCTTTATGGAGACGACCATATTGGTCAGCAAAATGACCTACCTGTTCTTCCCTGGGCCTGGTGGGCAGCGACGTGTCGCTGCCCTCTCAAAGGCTCTTTTCTGGAAGACAACTATAGGTTACCTACAGCAGGGTCAAAGTCACTTGAGTCTGGGGGACCAATCTCAAGCAATGCTAGCTCCCTTTCCTTTATTACTCCACACACACCTTTGAGCCAGCAAGAAGGTGAATAGCATGGATATTCACACACCGTACCATCTAAGAGTATCATCATCTATTTTTTATGAGAAACTAAAACTTTTCTGTATGCCAAACCAAAAAAGTGAAGTGACAGTTCTTCTCCTCCTCCTTCCAGTGTCAGTCAAACACTATTAGACCTGCACACTTCAATTATCAAATCTGACTTCATATTTCCCATTGGCAAGGTATCTGGGAAGCTTCAAACCCAGTCAAGAGAAACCACCAGACACAAGGATGTAGCTCCCAATCTTTTTAAGTGCTCTCAGTATGAGCTGGTGTATAAGGCGGACCCAGCCTTTACAGCCCTTCTGCTCTGGGACACAAATTAGCAGTTCTGATCTCTAGACCTATTTCCCCAGGCAACGTTGACCCCCATCTCCCAGCCATCCCCATCTACTGCACGGTACTCTTGGCCATCCACAGCCTGACAACCCAGCAATGCAACCTGCCACCAAACCTCCTGGCTGTTTGTTTGATGTTCTTAGCTCAGACCTGTTCAGCTCTGTACACAGGTCTCCATCAAGCTTACAGCTCCATCCCTGCCTCTGTTCTAAGCAGACAGCTCCTGTGAAGCACAGCTGAATCAGCTGTGGGATAAGCCCAGCGATCTCACACCCAGAGCCCAAGTCCATCTTCACCTGCAGTGCAGCACTTCCCAAGCCCCTGACTAACCTGGAGGATGGTTCCTCTGTCACATTCACCCTGTGAACCCTGGACAGCACATCACACAGGGTGACCACAGCCCTTTCACCACAGCATGAGATGGATGTGCTGCAGCTCTGGACGTGGAAAGCACATGGCTAAAGTGGATGCTCCTAATTATAAGTTTTTAAGGAAATTAAAAAGAACCAAACCCTGGAAGTTGGATTTTTCAAGAAAGATTCCTATTCTCATGTTTTCTTTTCCTCAGCATATTCTGGCACAGGTGCAGAATACTTTTAACAGCGGTTATGTATTTGCTTTAAGTTAATGCTGATCTATTAACAGTGGTGCTGTTGCTTCAGTTAGTATGTTCTCAAACAGCAACATACATCCTATGGCTGCAGCTCAACACACAGGGCTTGAACACTGCACACAGTCAAAGAATTAAACTGTACATGAGATTTCCAAAAACTTCTCCAAGCCCTCTGGGAACACTAAGTTTTTACTGCCACAAGAATTCCTCTTGAGATACGGAGATGATTTTATTCAGGAGAATGGGACTATATTGCTTAGTAAGTTCATTTCAAAGTGGGTGAATTCTCCAAATACAGAAATACTGCAGGTGACTGCCTCTAGTGCCAACTACACTAGAAGAATATTGTTACTAAAAAGAGTAAGTGTACTTCAAAATTAGCAGCTCATTGCTCAAGTCTCCACGGTAAGGGAGATGTTTCAATCTCAGAGGCACAATGGGTGAGGGGTGGGCTTATTTCTGGGATTGCAGCAGTACCAGGACCATATGTTTGCTCCAAACATGGACTCAGTGATCAACAGTGGGAAAAAGTGCTGCTTGGTTATCTGGATCCTGTGAGAAGGCCTCAATATTAGCAGTGACCAGCCTGACAGCAGCCACTACTAGGTATTTGAGTAGCTCTGTAACAGACTTTATTCATCTTGAGGCTCGCTTTGTCTTGCATGAGTTAACAGAAGAACAAAAACCACCCTGCTATTCTTCACCTCTCTTTCCTGAGAGGTATGTGAAAGTAGACTCTATACAACATAACAGTAGGACTTCTTATGGAAATGGTTAGAGTTAAATATGTTTTGCACAACGTCAATGGGGAATTCCAACTATGGACCATCCAGCTCCTATAGCTCACCTACGGGTTCAGGAGCTGCAGTGTCCCCACTGAGCACACCACCTCAGAGAAGCAGAGGCTGACAGAGATGTTCTTCCTTGTCCAAATATTTAAGTATTGACACTATTAAAGTCCCTGCTAGAGTCTGCATTTAATTGGTAACGTTTTCCCAAGGCACACATGGATTGGAGCCACCTATCCAGTCCCTTTCTGGTAGCAGGATTTCCCTTGTTCTCCTTAAGCAAGAAAGGACAGCAGTGATGTACTGCTTTGAATGCTTGTCTGCATTGGTTATGGAGAAGTTACTGTCAGCTGAAATAGTTGGCGACTGCCACTACTCTCACTGGTGAGCTCTTTCCCCACAATGTTTTAATCTTACTGCGGTCCCTGGCATTTTTCACTTGGGATATTTCTAATTACTATTCTTACTTATGGAGTCCCTGAAGGAAGACATGTGCAGACTTTAATAGCAACGTACAAAGAAAGTTATATCAAAGCTCTATAAAGCACATTGGATCTTGGCGATATCCCTGATTTTTGGTGCAGAGTGGACACAGAATTAACTGCACCAGACTGCTGGAATCCCCAGAGCACAAAGCTGAGACAGCAACCCCAGGCCACCTGCCCAGTTGTGACAGCAGCCTGAAGGCCACCCAGCTCTGCAGAGCGAACAGCCCACCCCACACTGCTGGGATGATCAAGATGCAAAAATTCCTCATCTCCCCAGCAAGAACTCAGCCACAGAGACAAATCCCACCTCTGAATGACCCTTTGGGCGACCCTTCGGGCTTTGTGCCTAAAGGCTGTTAAAGCCTCACCAGAAGTGGGCTTTTGTGCACTCACTAGCTTGACAGGGAACTCAGTTTCACACAGTGCCAGTCTGCCACCTCAGACAGGAAAAATATTAATCACCAGGGCAGAGCAAGTCCTTGAGCCGTTTCCAAACACCTTCAACGCGAAGCACATAGAGAAAATGTATGTAGAGGGTCTGACCATGGTAGATTATTTCTTACCAGTGCTTCTACTGAGGCTAAAACACTTGCAAGTCACCCTGGTTTGTAAACTGTTTGTGAAAC
This sequence comes from Neopsephotus bourkii, assembly GCF_033783945.1. Taxonomy (NCBI): domain Eukaryota; kingdom Metazoa; phylum Chordata; class Aves; order Psittaciformes; family Psittacidae; genus Neopsephotus; species Neopsephotus bourkii. Next base: position 2,052,077 of record NW_026900756.1, on the reverse strand, counting down.
ATTAAAGCTCACTTTAGGTCTTCAATGTTAAGGGTAAGCTGTTGAATATAAGAGAAAGAACATGATCCCAAATTGCTTTGCAGGTGAAGCAGAGGCTGCCATGCCCAAAACTCCATCTGCTTGATGAAGATCCAAGGACATCCTCCATCCAAAGGACCCCATCACAAGCCCTGTTCACCAACTAACTGCCATTTCCCTTATCAGTAAGGTTTAGACCCTTAAATTCGAGTGCTGGAATGCAATGATTGCCCCAGGTCATTGGCTTGTCTTGGCAAAGGTAGGAGAGGGCAGGAGCTGGCGCACGAGGTTTCCCCAAGGGCTCTGAGCCCTGGCAACCTGTGCTGTCTGCACCACTTTGGAGATCACAAAGGCAAGTCAAGATGCTCCTTCCCTAAAATGAAACTCGACATAAAGAGTTGTGTGGGTCTTTGTCAGCAGCTCCTTGCTTCCTCCCGCCCGGGGGCAGCACCATAAATAAGTTCTGTGCTCTCAAGAAATGTGACAGTTATGATTCAATGAATGAATTACAGGGTCATTCTGTGAGAGTGGGAAGGGAAAAGGAAAGGGGAAGGGAACATTTTACTTCACAGGAACTGAAATACCTCAGAGAAATATTAAACCCTTGACAGGAAGCATGGTTGAGCACTTTGTATGCTGGCAACTTTCTCTCATTTTGGTATTAGCGCTTTCAATTTTTAAATGTGCTTATGATGTTCAAAATATAGAATAACAAACACATTAAGAATGCACTTCCCTGTCATGCTGGATCTTTCTGATGTGCTAGGAGCTGTGGAAGCCAGGAAGCCTGGGATCTGGTCAGAGGGTAGTGAGTGCAGGTGCATACTGGGACGGTGTCCTGCACCGCCTGCATCCGCCCTGGCAGCCACCAAACTCCAAAGCAAAATCTTTCCCTTCAAAACCAGAGCTGCAGGGTGGGAGCAGTGAGCTCACCCCATTTTTTTTCTTTGTGAAAGAAAGGACATGAGAGTGGAGAGTCCTGTGCTCACCATGGGACATGTCCAGAAGCACCTGCTGGTTGGAGGGACAGTGCTAAGAGTTGAGGCTTTATCTTTGAAAGACAAAGCTGGAAGGCAGACAAACACAGGAGAGGAGATGTGACTGTTACCCTGGCACACAAATGCATGGGTTTCTCTTGTGAAATCCAACATTTGCCTGAATGTATCCAGTCAACAGAGTCCTGGATTCAGCCAGTCCAGGGCAAAGCGATGTGTGTAGGAGCATGGAAAGATGGACCTGTGTGCCAGCACATGCAGCATCTACCCCATGTCACACCTTTGGTTCATGTGTACAGTCACCAAACAACACACTGATTCACTCAGTGACTGCAGGGGTTGGTGTGTTCAGGTTCATTCACTGCAAAAAATGTGCTCTGTGCTTGCATGTCCCCCAGAGGAACCATCTTACCCTGCAATAACCACCCACTGAGCCTGCCAGCAGCAGCTTCCCATGATCAGCAAAGCCTTGGCTTCTCCAGATACCTGAACCAGGTTTCCTGATCCCTTCATCATCCCCTGGACAATCAAAACCCATCTGCAGAGCAGAGAGCTGAGGAGCACAGACACCTGCACCCCACCTCCCACCAGCCCCAGCCTTGCAGGGATCTGCATTAGCAGTTAATGATTCAATGACAGGAGATAAAAGCATACAGTACTGGAAATATTATCATATAAACCCAGCCTGTTTTGGATTGAAGGGACCTCAAAGCTCATCCAGCTCCAACCCCTGCCATGGGCAGGGACACCTTCCACTAGAGCAGCTTGCTTCAAGCCCCTGTGTCCAGCCTGGCCTTGAGCACCGCCAGGGATGGGGCAGCCACAGCTTCTCTGGACACCCTGTGCCAGCACTTCACCACTGCTTTTCTTTTTCAGAAGCAATTAAGTGATGTGGTTTTGATCCCTTCAAAACAAGGGCTTGTCCTGGGAGACCCTTATTGAAGACACTTCCACCCTGATGCCCAGCAGCCCTCTGGCTGCAGGCAGAAGCATGGGGCAGGCAGCGTGTGCTCACAGATGGAAAGCACGTGGCATCGCAACTCCTGAGGAAGCTGTTACCTCCCATTTCACCTCTGATTAACAATAGAGTTCATGTCTTCTACAGCATCTTTGTAATCAGTCAAGCTGCTTGGAAAGAAATGGGCCATGCTAAAGCTCTTATTGCCCATGGAAAGAAATGATCCAGCATCAATAAAACGGATAGTCATTTTCCTTATGCACAGAAAATGCTCTTTGCTTTAGATCAGGGAGTAGCAGCAGATCTACAACTATACAATATTATTAGAGAGGAAGCGATCATTATGAGGAGAAGGCGTACTAAGGCACTGCAGACACAACAAGAAGATACACAGCTCTTGAATAAACATACTCATTTAGACAGAACAGCCTAAAAGAAAGTAGGAATCTAAAGGCATCCATAAGTTCTGAGGAGCACTGCCCTATGACTAATGAGCAATTGGGTATTGTGTGAATCAAATTGTATCAAGCAACACTTTATTTTCTTCTATCAAAGATTGTCTTTTTCAACATCACAGCTTTCAAGTAATTAATAATTTTTCTCTTTTTGTTCAGTTTTCCCCTTCCTCATTCATTTTGTGGTACTCAGTATTGTACCCTTTGAAATCCCTTTAGGAAGCGGTGCAGCCTAAGGCATGATTTGCAGCTCTCTCCATTTAAGCACAAAGACTCACCTAGGAATACATACTGACACATAAAAAATAAAGAAGAAAACCCCCATAAAAATCAGAACAATAACTTTCCAAAAGGAAGGCAGGAAAACCTCCAACTGTGCCACAGGTTTTAGCCTGTCGGGATGAGGCACACAGGACAGGGGACCTGTGCCCTGAGTAAGCCATGTGAATATTGTGCTGAATCCCCATTCATGCCTGTACCACAACGGATCCAATGCACACACTTGCACAAGGGACCACCACAGAGGTGCATGGGCTGTGTCTTAGCCCCAGCCCTGGTGCTGTTTGGAGCTTTCTGGCTGGTTCTCATTAACATTTCTAGATCTCTCTGTCAACATACAGTAACAATAACTTGTGCAGCACTCAGCATGCAGATTTTCCGGCAGTAAGTGAATGAAAGCACAAATTCCGTGCATCCCACTGTTGCCCCTTGCTCTGCAGCACCTCTGTTGCTGCTGAACCTCCTTGGGTCAAGGGAAACCCCACATCCCTCCAGAGCCCCAACACGTACCGTTCGCTGATGGTCTCTCAGTCACAGGGAAGCCGAGGCAAAGACAAGGCATCTTCACGGGTCCCTGTGTCTGATTTTCTGAAGGCATAAGGTGTATAGGAACTATGTTCCAAGTCCCATAGACTGCCAGGGAGACTCAAACTCCTAAATCCTTACAGCCCTTCTGAAAAGAGACTGGATTGCAGGTTTGTGAAGGAATTAACTACCTAAAGCTGCAACTGAGTAACGTTATGGTCCCTGGCAGAGGTACATATGATAGGCCTGGGGACAGAGCTCTCCCCTTCCAGGTGTATTTTCATATGGTTTCTGAAATGTATCTAAATCTAAGTTTCATATTGAAGCGCAAGAAGCAGGATCCTTTTAACTTAGAAATCTGACCAACTGATTTATGTTTCTCAGATGAGAAAGCAACTAGAAGAACAGTATTCCCTGGGTCGCTGGAAGCATTTTGAGGTGTCAGGAGCATTACCAAGTACGTTTTGCCTGAGCTGCACCTTCTCCATACCTGCTGTCAGCTCAGCTGCCTCCACAAAAGCCTGATTTGTGTTTAGCTGGAAGTGGTATAGGATAACCCCCTACAAGTGTGATCCAGCTCCTCCGAGGCAGCATCCCTTGAGCATGGTTCTCACTCCCCTGGGATGCCAAAAGCAACCCCATGGAGCCAGAGTGGGAGCTTGGCTCCCACGTGCTAAATCTGCTCCCATTCACAGCAACTTGTGCTGTGCCTGTGTTTCTCTTTTTGTGAATGCTGAAGTGCTTTTAGTGGGAACAGAGAGAATTATTGATGGTAATAGTAAAATTATTTCATGTACGCAAGCCAGAGACAGCATACATCAGTCTATCAGGTGCATTTAGCCTGCCCCAGAAATTAAAATATTTTCATTCAATCTGGAGCATTTCAAAGTTGGAAACAACTTTAATTGATCTGCCACCATGAGAAAGTGCTTTCTTCTTCATGTTTGCCTTCTTAAACTCCACTAATTCAGTGGAAACAGTTTCACAGGCAGTCATGAAGTCACTAATTGGGCTTTGCATGCTGCTGGGCTTCCGAGGGCAGGGGGAGGCCAGGGCTGCTCCTCCCAGGCCATGCGTAGCTGCCTTTAGAGAGGAGGGAGCACGCTGTGTACCACAGTCACAGCTCCAAAATAAATTCCGATATTAAAAAAGTAACGACATGAGAAGGGGACTGCCCCTTGGTCACAAGGGAGATAGGCTGGATGGAAGCAGCAGTGGTGAAAATCACTGTGAGTGGTTTGACAGAGAGATTACAGACAGCAAACCTGGAGCTGCGGTGCAGAAGCAGGCTGAGTACAGTGGCCAGGATAAAACAACAAAACATCCTGGGAATTGAAGTTTAACATTGATTTGCTTACAAGCTGAAATGAATGAAGTTCTGAAGGACTGCAGGTTGCTTTTGTGCAGCTTTTGCCCCCTCTTCAGAAACGACATCCTTCCCCAGCCTGTTTTCTCTTTGAAATGCTGCTGCTAATCTGGTGCAGCAGATTCTGTACTGAAGTGAGCACATCCTCCTAAGGAACTGCTTTAAGCATAATTAAATATTAGTAATCTAAGTCATTGTGAAAGTTTAAATGTCTGATAAATCTAGCTTTGAGACTGATCCTGCTGGTTTTCCACCCCCTGAGCATGCATTTTTCAGCACACAAGAGATGGGGTCAAAAGCTCCAGTACCCTGAAGCTCCTGCCCTGCCACTGGCCCTTCTCTGGAACAGATGACAAATGCTGGTTAGAAAGCAACCTACAGCTGAGGAATATATCAGCCTCCAAAGCACCTAAATACGGGAAGCCCTAAGCTATGCTTCTGTGGGCTGATGCACAGCAATAAAGGAGTTCCAGGTCAAAACGCCTGTAAAGTATGTCATTTTTATTTCTCAAAATAAAAATGAACTTCGGGGAAATTATTATATTTTCTGAGAACTGCAGCTTCTCTCAAGAAAATTGCTTGAGCGGGAAGTTCTCCCAGAGCACCATTACTCAGTAACACCTTGGTGAGGCTCTTCGTGCAGCTGCGAGGGGACCAGCAGTTTAGAGACAGAGCCTCCCAAACATCTGCTAGCTTGGGATACTCCTTTGCCTATCGTGCAATAAATTTTGCAGGAAGGTCACACTGTTTTAGATCTTTGCTAGTTATCAGAAGAATTACAGATATAGCTGGTTTCAGCTAGTTGTGTGATTTCTGGGGCGTCCATCTGTGCCAAAGGTGAAAAGTGCACTGTGAGGAAGACTGTTTACTTCATCTTGAAGACCCCTACTCACAAGAGGAAGACTGCTTACTTCATCCTCAAGAACCCTGCCCACAATCACTGGAGAGCAGTGCGCAGATGCCAAGAGGGAGTTAGCTATAATTTTCCCCACATCTATGCGAGAATTATGAATATGCATGTAACTAATGTAATAGTGAAAGTATATAAACCTGTAACAAATGCTAATCACTCGCACCTCTGGCTATGGTCATGTGCCCAGAGCAGTTGTTTTTTTTTTATTGACTTTGTCCCTCAATAAAACCTTGTTATCTTGTTTAAAGGAGTGGGTTCATATTTCACAAAGGTAATCATCAACAGGCACATCACCAAGGGAGCCATTGCCATGAGGATGACTCCAGAAGGACACCTCCATAAGGACACTTTCCACCGATGACTACTGCTGACCCTGAGAGACACCCTCCATGAGACATCGCCGTCAGGGCAACTCCACAAGACACAATCCATGGGGTACCTTGAAGAGGATGACTCCAGCAGGAAGCCTCCATGAGGGCACTTACCTTTGATGACTATTACGGAGTCCTAGGGGATATTCTGCTCCCATACCGGCTACAAACCCTGAAGGACTCCCACCACCAATTACAATGGATCCCCAGGACACCGCTGGATCCACGGTGGTGATTCTGTCTCTCTTTCTCTCTCTCTGCACCCCAAATCCTTGCTTCATTTTGCATCGTTTTTCCAATCTGATCTATTGCTATCCCTTTTATTACAATAATTTCCTTTTTCATAATAATTATCCTTTTGTAATAAACTTACTAATCGATTACAGTACTTGTCCTCTTTTGTGTCTTAATTTCACTCTAGGGATCACGAACTGAAACAGGTTCTGGCACTGGGGTTTTCTCCACTCCGACCCTGACATTAAATTGGTGAAAAGGACATTCCCTTGCAATGAAAAGTACTGTAATGTTACATAAAGTGTGAGGTATTACCTGTGTACCTCCAAGGGACTTAAATGGTAAATTTGTTGAAACAGACCTGCTGCCTCCCTGAGACGACTGCCCCATTCAGAAATTAATAGTAATGAAGCTGACTCGCAGGGCAGAGATGTGTTTTGTGGTCTTTAGAGGAATATCAGGCTCACCACTCTTTGCCAGGGGTAGAATGGACCGAGAGAAATAGGCATAATTTGCAAAATGCAACAGACTGAGTAAGATCCCTGCAAAAGGGCGCAAAACACTGGCCAGGAAAGGGTAACTCATTTTTTTGTGCCGCGCTGGGCACCAGCTTGGCTGCTGCAAGAGAGGCTGGAGAACAACAAACAGCTTAATCTCGGTTCATACAAACTTTACCAGCCCTCGTCCAAGCCCTGCAGAACAAAGAAGTTAATTTAAAAGAGCAGTTAGACAAAGAGAAGAATCAGGCTAACTACTTGAAATTAACCCTGAAAAAGCGAATCCGGACAGAGAAAAGAGCCTCTCCATGCCCGAGCAAACAACTGAATGCCCCCACAGAGACCTGGAAGAGACAAGACTAAAGTTAGAAAAATTAAATGTTCCTGTCGCTTCTCTCTGACTGTGAGAGGCAATAAAGGGTTAATGAAATATTGCTTTTGCCAAGCATATGTGGCCTGTACAAGATAAAAGCTTATCAAACATGACCATCCTGTAATGTAACACCAGTGAGAGAAACTGAAAGAACTAACACCCACAGGACTGGTTAGTATTGGCTCAAGACCCAGGGTGAAAAGTTCACCTTAGAGGAAGATGTCTTACCTCATCCCCAAAGACCACCGAGATGACCACCAGGAGACAGAGAGCATGTGCCAAAAGGAGGAGACCAGGGCAGACTTATGGAAATCCTTTCAGAGAAGCAATTGTAATAATTCCTCCCTGTTTTCCGGATAACTATGAATATGTATTCGGCTGATGCAATATAGAACGGATAAAAAGCTTGTGTATGGGTATAACGGTGTGCCTCTGGCTATGGTCATGTGCTCAGCCCTGTTTTATTTGATCCGTTGACTTTCTCCCTAATAAAATTTTTAGAAATGAGCACGTTTCTCACATGACCCTTGAGAAAAATTGAATATATTTACAAAGATGGAGAGGACAAATTCCCACAAGTTACCAACAAAAAGGTTCAATTACTACTATGGAATTAGATAAACTTAAAAATAAATTCTGTTGTACTCCAAAATGAATCAGAAACTGAATATATATTGCAGGCTCACAGCCCAGAAAGCCAACCATATCCTGGGCTGCATCAAAAGAAGCAGGTCAAAGGAGGTAATCCTGCCTCTTTGCTCTTGTGAGACCTCACTTAAGAGTATTGTGTGCAGTTCTGGTGTCCTCAACATAAAAAGGACATGGATCTGTTGGAACAAGTCCAGAGAAGTTCCATGAGGATGATCAGGGAACTGGAGCATCTCGTGTATGAAGGTAGGCTGAGAAAGTTGGGGCTGTTCAGCCTGGAGAAGAAAAGGCTGCATGAAGACCTCATGGCAGCCTTCCAGTGTCTGAAGGGGGCCTATAGGGATGCTGGGGAGAGGCTCTTCATCATGGACTGTAGTGATAGGACAAGGGGTAATGGGTTAAAACTTAAGCAGGGGAAGTTTAAATTGGATATAAGGAAGAAGTTCTTTACTGTAAGGGTGGTGAGGCAGTGGAATGGGTTGCCCAGGGAAGTTGGAATGCTCCATCCCTGTCGGTGTTCAAGGCCAGGTTGGACAAAGCCTTGGGTGACATAGTTTACTGTGAGGTATCCCTGCCCATGGCAGGGGGATTGGAACTAGATGATCTGAAGGTCCTTTCCAACCCTAACTATTCTATGATTCTATGATTCTGTATTTGGACAATATCGCTGTCTGGGGAAGATCAAATTTTACTAAGTGAGAAAGAAGATGAGGGATTCTGGGGGCCAGGAGTATTTTTAGCCATCATTAACCACCGCTCACCCTGGTCCCTAACTTGAAGAGCTACTTGTTGGGCTGGAGGACTTAACCCTTTGGAAAGGGGAGATCCCCTTGTTAGAAAAGAGTGAAGTTTTTAAGATAAATAATCATATAAAATGGTAGGAACGATTATGTTTGAGAGGTTTATAAATCAATAGTGTGATTTTGTAGAGTAGAAAGAGCTATAATTTTGCAGTTCTGTCTGCAGTCCGGTATCGTGGTTAACCTGTAACCAGTGATACAATGGTAGTCTTGGTAGCAAGAGCTTATATAACCATATATGGTGAAGGGTGTATGGGTGAATTTAGAGAGGTATATTGTGAAATTCTATCCAAGCAGAACCTAGAAATTACCAGAGGTAGTCAAGGGAAAATAGAACAATGCTGGCGTCCACATAATGGCTGGGATATGTCCAGAGGACAAAAAGGTGAAAAGAACAAGCCGAGGAAGACTTCTTACTTCATCCGAGGAAGACTCCTTACTTCATCAGGACGACCACCAGAGGGGGGCTGCGCAAGCGCAGAAGAGGCTGATGTCATAATAGACTGATGTGGCAATCCTTAATGCATATGTATTAGTTAATGATGCAATCTGTATTGAATATGTATTAGTTATGTAACCTTCAGTGTATAAATTGCGAACGCGATGTGACGAGGTCGAAGCCAGATTTGGGCGCGTGCCCCTGGTTTCCCAGCGCTGCAATAAAGCACCTCATATAACCATTCCGGTGGTTATGTGTCAGTTCCTACGCTAACATTTTGGCGACCCAGATGGGACCTCGCGGGCATTGCCGAGGCGGATCGCGTTTCGGTCCTGCTCCAGCCGGCACCGAGAGATTCTCGGGGAGCCATCGACCGCGACCGACCTCCGCTGCTCACGACGGACCTCTGATATGGTAAGGAAAGGTGCTTTTTCTTTTTTTCTGATTCGGTCACAGTGCCAATTTTGTAAAGTATGGTTTGGTAATTACGGTACCAAATTTTCGTATGGTTTGGTAATTATGGTACCGAATTTTTGTATGGTTTGGTAATTACGGTACCGAATTTTTGTATGGTTTGGTAATTATGGTACCGAATTTTGGTAAAGTGTAAGGGTATAGACTTCTGATAAGCTTGGCTGTAGGCGAAGCCTGCTTGGTTTGGTGAAACTTTGGCTTCAAAAAGTCTACCAGAGAGATGCGGTGAAAGCTGCATCTGGCCTCGCGAAGTCTGATTTGGTAAAGCCTGCCTGTTAGACGCGGCGAAAGCTGCGCTTGGTTGGGGCTAGGGAGCTCCCGGGGTAAAAGCCTAGGCGCCGTCCGTTAGACAGTAGCGAAAGCTCTGCAGGTTCGGCAGAAGTGGTATTGGTATTGGTATTGGTATTTGTGCTGCGGGATCAGCATCTGTCTGTCTAAATGTTGTAACTTAGTGGCGAGTGTGTGGTGTGTGTGAAGTAGAGAAAAAAAAGAGAAAAAAAGAAAAAAAGAAAAAAAAGAAAAAAGAAAAAAGAGAAAAAGGGAAAAAAAGGAAAAAAAGGAAAAAAGAAAAAAGAGAAAAAGAGAAAAAGAAAAAAAAGGAAAAAATAATAAAATGCTGTCGGTTCCCAAGTCCTCTCCATTAGGCTGTATTTTAAGCCATTGGAAGAAGGGTGGATTTGGGCAGAGTATGCTGAAAAGCAAATTAATTAATTATTGTAATGTATGGTGGACACATATGGGGGGATCAGGAGAAATGGCCTGAAAAATGGGACTTAACAGTATAATACTATACTGCAGTTGATGTTATAACAGGAAAGAAAATGGGACAAGGTGTTATATATAATTCTTTTCTTTAAGAAATAATGATGAGTGGCAAAAATCTTGTGAAATAATGGGTGTAAAGGTAAATGTTAATGAACAGTGTAAGGAATGTGTTACTGAGAAAATGTATGAAGTGCCTTGTTTTAGACAATAGCTTACAACACCGGAGGGATATTGAAAGTTTGGATTTGGCAGTCGCTCCGTCAGCCCCGCCAGCATTAAATGAAGAAAGGGGGGGGAGAAGATGAGTGATAGTGATCTCGAGAGTCTGGATAGTTGCGAGTGTAAAAGAGATCAGAAAGCAAGCCTCCCCATTACCCCAGTCTCGCATAGAACTCGCCAGAGGGGAAATAAAAAGAAAAGTGCAGGCTCAGACGTCCAGAGGAGTGCTTGCGCCTTTAAGACAGGGAGTTGGAACAGAAGGACCGGTGTGCATTAAAGTACCCTTCTCACCTGGAGATTTATTTACCTGAAAACAATCAGCAGCAGAATTTGTTGGCAGCAATCCAGGGGAGAGAACAGGGTCTCTCTAACCCTAGAGGAAGAGGATTTTGTAATCCAAAAGCGGGAATGAATGTAGAAAGGTTAGGATATAATCAATGTGCATACTGCAAACAGGAAGGACACTGGAAAAATGAATGTCCATTTAGGGGAGGACAATTTATGTCTCCAGGGAATTCTTTTATGGGATCTGATGCAGCTAAGGCGATGGTGCTAGGAGAGTTTGATAACCAAAGCTGACTAGACAGGGTGAGAAGTGAAGAGCCCCTCGTGAAAATCCAATTGGGAGAGAAAGAAGTGAAACTTTTAATAGACACAGGGGCTACCTATTCAGTTTTAAATGATTTACATGGAAGATTAGGGGAAAGAACTACAACAATTGTGGGAGCCACAGGGAAGGAGGAAATACGACCATTCTTGCAGCCCCTGGATCTGCCACTTAGAGGAAAGGAATTAACACACAAATTTCTATATGTACCTGAATGCCCCATTCCCCTTTTAGGACGGGACTTATTGGCCAAATTGGATGCAGTGATTATTTTTGAAAATGGTGAATATAGATTAGTATGGGATCTGAGGGTAATAAATGAGAAATCAATTACAGTTCTTTTGCATTTGGTGTGAACCTATAACCTCGTTGGAACAGTTGTTGTGGATCAAATATTATTGTCATAATAGCTGATGAGAAATATACCTCTGACCTTCCAGAGAGGGCAAGACCGGACGGAATCAGTGCTGCAGCTGGAAGGGTCTGCCAAGGGCTGCAACCCCTGGGGCTGTGACCGCTGAGCACTATGATCCTGACCGGACCTCTTTTGGCGATGGTTCTGTTTGGGCCCGTATAGGCAAAAGTCGCGGCTGATAAAAACGACGACTGTAATGAATGCATTACCACAACTAGGCGAGGGAGAGTAACCTCTCAAATACTAGTTTATCACACCATGTATGAATGTAAAGGAACAATAACTGGCAATTGTGCACACAACCAAACTCAATGCAGACTTTGCAAGGAAAGAAAAATAAAATGGTTTAAAACAGAACTGGAACACAATTTGGTCAATGAGCATTTTGCAGAAATTTCAATATATCGGGAATACATCTTGGTGCCTTAAATGGACAGGAAAGCAAAACGTAACAGAGAATATAGACATCGATGATTTACTGTCTATAAATAGGGTTAGTCGGGATGTTATCAAAAACGTTCCTTGGTGGAATTGTACCAAAATTTTAGATTGTGACACGGACCCTGGGGAAATCACAATACCTCTAGTTAAGATTGATTTAATGGCAGGATGTGCATGCCGGGGACTAAAATTGGAGGAAAAGGAATACAGGTCCCAATTGGCAATGAAGATTGTAAATATTCTACGGTGCGTAGTATAGGACATTTTGTTTGGGCAGCAAGTGATGGAACCTGGACTACTCACCTACCCATAGAAGGCCCAATTAAAAAAAAAGAAAGGTCACCCTGACATATTTCTGTATTCGAAAGGAAATAACCCAGAGCAATGCATGGAGTAATCAAATTATAGGATCAGTAATTAAAGAACATCCAAAATCCCCCACACCTCCTCCTATTTATCAGGAAACAGCTACCTAAGGGAATGAAAATACTTAACTTAAATGGAGTGAAGTATTTTCAAAGGGGTGAACTGTTAGAAAAGAGTGAAGCTTTTAAGATAAATAGTCATATAAAATGGTAGGAACGATTATGTTTGAGAGGTTTATAAATCAATAGTGTGATTTTATAGATTAGAAAGAGCTATAATTTTGCAGTTCCGTCTGCAGTCTGGTATCGTGGTTAACCTGTAACCAGTGATAAAATGGTAGTCTTGGTAGCAAGAGCTTATATAACCATATAAGGTGAAGGGTGTATGGGTGAATTTAGAGAGGTATATTGTGAAATTCTACCCAAGCAGAACCTAGAAATTACCAGAGGTAGTCAAGGGAAAATAGAAAAATGCTGGCATCCACATAATGGTTGGGACATGCCCAGAGGACAAAAAGGTGAAAAGAACAAGCCGAGGAAGACTTCTTACTTCATCCGAGGAAGACTCCTTACTTCATCAGGACGACCACCAGAGGGGGGCTGTGCAAGCGCAGAAGAGGCTGATGTCATAATAGACTGATGTGGCAATCCTTAATGCATATGTATTAGTTAATGATGCAATCTATATTGAATATGTATTAGTTATGTAACCTTTAGTGTATAAATTGCGAACGTGATGTGACGAGACCGAAGCCAGATTTGGGCGCGTGCCCCTGGTTTCCCAGTGCTGCAATAAAGCACCTCATATAACCATTCCGGTGGTTATGTGTCAGTTCCTACACTAACACCCTCTCCATCTCAGGGACAGTCTATCAGTTGGTAGAAGGTGTAGAGAAAGTGGTATGTTTACAAATGATATATGATCAGGAACTTACTTAAACAGGACTCCCCGATGATACCAGTAGATCCCGAATGTATGACTCCCCTCATCTGAGGTCTTCCCAACTCCCTGAAAGCTGTGGGCATACAAATGCAGGGAAAGAAATAAGCAACACCCCAAAGTGAAAGGGCCATTGATGTCTTGGGAGGACTGCTATCACCTGGTCCAAAGACAGAGAAAAAAGTATGGACATGTGGGGAAGTTGCCCAGGAGTTGATTAATTATGGAGGAAAGTATGGTCCCATCAATATTTCTAGTAAAATTGATACTAAGGGACTGAAGTGAACAGAGACAAAACCCCATCCTCTTCAGACTAATGGGAAATGCCAGACACTCCCTACTTGCCCAAGAGGTAGAAATATTCCGCATAAAAGGCAAGGGTTGTGGACATTGGGGTAGCAAAAGGGTGTTCCTAAGGATTTAATGCATGGACTACCCACTGATAAACTGGAAAAGCTAATGTTAGAGTGGCCTGAAATAAACCCCATAAGCCCTAAAGAAAAGGAATAATGTGAAGGCCTCAGTGCTCCCACCACTAACTAGCTCCACCCCTTGATTGTGAGCAGAGCGGTGGAGGATAGATACATATTTGACAGCCCTCTGAAAATAATTAAGATGAATTGCTTGTTTTGTGGGACCTATCTGATGCCATATTTTTCACTTGCTTTATATATTTTGTAGGACCTCATAGAGAACTCATAATGCTATTGCCATTTGTCCCACAGGAGTTCACAGGATTTTACAATTTTGTTAGATGGTTTCTCCCTTGGTGGGGGTGAGTGAATTAGAAAAGATGATTGTAAATATATCTGCAGTAATTAAAAACATTGAAAATGTGAAATATGAGCTCACTCCTCTAATCAAGATAACAGGGTTCTATTGAGGGACGAAGTCAACAAAATAAAAGCAACAGCACTAATTGTGTGACCGTTGCTAGAGGCGCACTGATTAGCATTTGTAACAGCTTTATATACTTTCACTATTGCATTAGTTATATACATATTCATAATTCCCCCATTGATTCAGAGAAAACTCCAGGAACAAACTTGCCAACAGAGTTTCAAATTGACAAGCAGGTATTCTTTATTATGGCTCCAGGAGACACGGGGGATAGCTCCTCCTAACGTGTGTCCCTGTATTGCTATACAGGCCATCCTTATATATGAGGCTACACATGAATTACATCATTTTAGAGAAAGTTTCCCACAGGCATACAAAAAATGTGATGGTGGTCTTTAAGGGTCTTTTACTTCTCCCGACAATCTTCATAACTTCTGGCAGTCTTTGAAGCACCAGTTTAATTAACATTACAGACATAGCAATCATCCTGTCCTTCTACTTACCAGTTAGTTTAACTGCTCTCATTCTGGACATCTGCTAGTCTCCAGATACTCCCCAGTAGATGTTTACACCAGTTTAATGGGTTCATTAACACCACAAAAATAACAATCATCCTGTCCTTCTACTTACAAGTTAGTTTAACTGCCCCCATCTGCTAGTCCCAGATACTCCCCATCCCCAGGTCTGGTTTTTCTATTCTGCTTTTCATACACTTTTTGTACTAAGGTCCTAAGGACCTAAAACTATGTCAACTACCTTCAAGCACCGCAGTTATTTTCCATTACAAAGCCATCAAACTTAATGCTGCTTAGAACTGACTACATTGTGCTTTTGTGCCTCCTTGTCTCAGCATATAGGCGGGGAATTTTATAACTAGCTCCAGGAATTTATTATTGTAAGTCTCCTCCTCTTGGCATCTGTGCACTACTCTCCAGTGATTGTGGGCAGGGGTCTTCAGGATGAAGTAAGCAGTCTTCCTCACGGTGTACTTTTCACCTTTGGCACAGCTGGATGCCCCAGTAATCACAAAACTAGCTGAAACCAGCCGTATCTGTAATTCTTCTGATAGCTGGCAAAGGTTTAGAACACTGTGACCTTCCTGCAAAATTTATTGCAAGCAAAACAGGAGGGGCAGACAAGGAGTATCCAAAGCTTGCACTGTCTCTAAACTAACTGATAAGTAGAATGATGGTGTGAAGTAATTCACTCATGTTTAGTGAGGCCATTAAATTCTGTTCTCTCACCACAGACTTACAACATAAACATTTGCTCTTTATCTTCCACCTAAGTTAAGCTAAAAGTACTTTAGAAGGATGGTGTAAAATAATTCACCCACTTTTAGTGGGGCCACTAAATTCTGTTATCTCACCACAGACTTACAACACAAACATTGTTCTTTACCTTTGACCTAAGTTAAGCTAAAAGTACTTTAACCCTATGTTTTCCAGGCACTAGCTTTCCTCATATCAAGCCCCCTCCCCTTTTCTTTTACCTTCACAAAGTCTTTTGCTATGTGACTCTATTTTGCTCAAGAGTTCTGGTAATTTTCGACTTACCTTGTGTCTTTAGGGAGCTTTGCGAACTCATATAGTTATATCCATATAGCAACACCTATGATTTGCGAAAGCAAATGCATTCATGTGTTTATCACAAAAGTGAAATTATAAATGCTATACAGGTATTACTGTATATATTGACGGATCCAGCATTGAGGAATCCAGTCAGGTGACATTGCAAAACTGTCTGTCCCTTTGTTAGCGGAGGAACTGACACATAACCACTGGAATGCTTATATGAGGTGCTTTATTGCAGCGCTGGGAAACCAGAGGCACGCGCCCAAATCTGGCTTTGGTCTCGTCACATCGCGTTCGCAATTTCTACACTAAAGGTTACATAACTAATACATATTCAAAACAGATTGCATCATTAACTAATACGTATGCATTAAGGATTGCCACATCAGTCTATTATGACATCAGCCTCTTCTGCGCTTGCACAGCCCCCCTCTGGTGGTCGTCCTGATGAAGTAAGGAGTCTTCCTCGGATGAAGTAAGAAGTCTTCCTCGGCTTGTTCTTTTCACCTTTTTGTCCTCTGGACATATCCCAGCCATTATGTAGACGCCAGCATTGTTCTATTTTCCCTTTACTACCTCTGGTAATTTCTAGGTTCTGCTTGGATAGAATTTCACAATATATCTTTCTAAATTCACCCATACACCCTTCACCATATATGGTTATATAAGCTCTTGCTACCAAGACTACCACTGTATCACTGGTTACAGGTTAACCACGATACCAGACTGCAGATGGGACTGCAAAATTATAGCTCTTTCTACTCTACAAAATCACACTATTGATTTATAAACCTCTTAAACATAATTGTTCCTACCATTTTATATGATTATTTATCTTAAAAACTTCACTCTTTTCTAACACCTTGACTTGCTATTAGCTTCCCAAGGAGGTGTCTGTACAACCATAAATGCAAGCTGCTGCACATACTTGGATCAGAGCAGCAAAATGTCTACAGATTTGGCTGAAATTTGGGAACAAACAAATCTTCCACCAAGTCACTAGAGAGGATGCCTCATGGGTTTGGAAGAGTTATGGTACAAACCTACCAAATTGGACATGGTTAAAGAATTTGTTTGTAATCATTGTAATAACTATTATTTGTGTTTGTACCCTAGCAGGCATGATTCAATGTTACTGTTCACAATGGTGTTTCAGAATTAAATATGGGAAAATATGAGATGAGGCTTAAAGGACATACGTGTATCCTGGAAGTCTCAAAAGGGGGAATTGTAGCTGAAAGCTAAGTTATAAATTAAAACCATTCTCTTAACTGTAAGATGTAAATTGGGACCAGTCTGTTTAGGGCAAGATGGGGATGGTTCTTCAAGGTTGTGAGGTGAATCAGGACAAACTGACCTAAACTGTGGATATGGTTGTGAAGTAATTCACAAAATTCTTTGTACATGAGCAAGCACAGAGGTTAATTAGTGGACACAGTGAGGAAGACTATTGATGACTACTAGAGACCTCTCGACCTCCACCCAGCAAGGAAGCCCATGCATGATTAAAATATGCATATTATCACTCCAGGAAATATAGTGAGTATTTGTAAACAAATTGGTGGCCCTGTTAGCGTAGGAACTGACACATAACCACCGGAATGGTTATATGAGGTGCTTTATTGCAGCGCTGGGAAACCAGGGGCACGCGCCCAAATCTGGCTTCGGTCTCGTCACATCGCGTTCGCAATTTATACATGTTCGATATAGATTGCATCATTCACTAATACGTATGCATTAAGGATTGCCACGTCAGTCTATTGTAACATCAGCCTCTTCTGCGCTTGCACAGCCCCCCTCTGGTGGTCGTCCTGATGAAGTAAGGAGTCTTCCTCGGATGAAGTAAGGAGTCTTCCTCGGCTTGTTCTTTTCACCTTTTTGTCCTCTGGACATATCCCAGCCATTATGTGGACGCCAGCATTGTTCTATTTTCCCTTGGCTACCTCTGTTAATTTCTAGGTTCTCCTTGGATAGAATTTCACAATCTATCTTTCTAAATTCACCCATACACCCTTCACCATTTATGGTCATATGAGCTCTTGCTACCAAGACTACCATTGTATCACTGGTTACAGGTTGACCACGATACTGGACAGACAGAACTGCAAAATTATAGCTCTTTCTAATCTACAAAATCACACTATTGATTTATAAACCTCTTAAACATAATCATTCCTACCATTTTATATGATTATTTATCTTAAAAACTTCACTCTTTTCTAACAGCCCCAGGTGGCTCAGTCACTTGTGAGGCTTTGATAAAGCATTTTAGCAAATTATAAAGCATTACAGACCGGCTACCTGGAACCTTAACAAATTGGTCAGCTTCAAGCACCAATTTGATGCTTGAGAACCCATTTATAACTTAAATTGCATTGTTCAGTTATGAATGAAACAGCACGTGCCCTTGATCTCTTAACAGATCAGTCCAGGAAAATGTGGACAGGAATATTTCAACATCATACGGTTCTCAGCTACCTGCTAGCCATGGAAGGGGGAGTTTGTAGCAAATTACATTACTCTAATTGTTGTTTGAAAATTGATGATGGTTAAATAGTAAAATGAATCACATCCGGAATCCAAAAATTGGCTCATGTTCCTGTCCAAACCTGGCAGGGATGGTGTTAGAAAAGAGTGAAGTTTTTAAGATAAATAATCATATAAAATGGTAGGAACGACTATATTTGAGAGGTTTATAAATCAATAGTGTGATTTTGTAGAGTAGAAAGAGCTATAATTTTGCAGTCCGGTATCGTGGTTAACCTGTAACCAGTGATACAATAGTAGTCTTGGTAGCAAGAGCTCATATGACCATATATGGTGAAGGGTGTATGGGTGAATTTAGAAAGATATATTGTGAAATTCTATCCAAGCAGAACCTAGAAATTACCAGAGGTAGTAAAGGGAAAATAGAACAATGCTGGCGTCCACATAATGGCTGGGATATGTCCAGAGGACAAAAAGGTGAAAAGAACAAGCCGAGGAAGACTTCTTACTTCATCCGAGGAAGACTCCTTACTTCATCAGGATGACCACCAGAGGGGGGCTGCGCAAGCGCAGAAGAGGCTGATGTCATAATAGACTGATGTGGCAATCCTTAATGCATATGTATTAGTGAATGATGCAACCTGTATTAGTTATGTAACCTTCAGTGTACAAATTGCGAACGCGATGTGACGAGGTCGAAGCCAGATTTGGGCGCGTGCCCCTGGTTTCCCAGCGCTGCAATAAAGCACCTCATATAACCATTCCGGTGGTTATGTGTCAGTCCTTACGCTAACAATGGGAGTTTGACCCTTTTTTCCTGGCTTCCTGGAAAGCCTGTGGATTAAAACATTTTATTCTGTTTGTTACTTGGCTTTTTCAATGTTTTTTATTTTACCTTGTACTATTCCTTGTCTCATTCAATTAATTTGTAGTGTTGTACCAAACATGCAATTTGTAACTACTTCTTCTCCTGACATAAGTAAGCAAATCAGATTAATATGTCCACAGAAACCATTCATTGTAGAAATAATTTAAACCACTGCTCTTTTCATCTTTTGCACTATCTCTTTTCTAAAACCACCTGGGTCCAGAACAATCAGAAGACCCAAGGAGAGATTTTTGTCAAATGAGATACAACAACAACTTTTGAGCGATCTTTCCTAATTGATAGTTTTCTTAATTGATAGTTCAAACTTCCTTTGCCATCTTTATTCATAAAATGCCTTTATTGCTGTCCTGGTTTTAGCAATAGCAGTCAATTTTTCTCCTGCTTGGTGGCTGGTGCAGCGTTGTGTTTTGACTTTAAGCCTGGGAACAGTGTTGGTAACACCAATGTTTTCAGTTGTTGCTAAGTAATGTTTACCCTGACCAAGGACTTTGTGAGGCTTATGCTCTGCCAGGGAGGAGGGGAAGCTGGGAGGAAGCAGAGACAGGACAACTGACCCAAGCTAGCCAAAGAGGTATTCCATTCCACAGCACGTCATAACTGGGGGTTACCTGGAAGGACACAGGGTCTTCTGGGTCAAACTCATTTTTCAGCAGGTGGTATTGTATTCTCTTCTCTTGTTATTTTCTCTTATCATTGTCGTTGATGGTAGCAGTGGTGATTTGTGTTGTACACTGGTTGCTGGACTGTTCTTGTCTCAACCTGTGGGAGTTGCATTCTTTCGATTCTCCTCCCCGTCCCTCCGGGAGCAGGGAAGGGGGGAGCCCCTCGCGGGGGGGGGGGGAACGGGGACGGGACGGGAGGGGACGTGGGCTTCAACTGCTTCCAGAATGGAGTGAGTGCACGAGCTGTCTGACTGGGCTTAAACCATGACAACTGCCAAACTTGAACAAGACTTTCCTGTTCTGTGGATGTTCCTGAAGAACGTAGCTACCAGTTAATATAAAGCCGTGTGGTGTGCATGTCATCATCTTGCTAACAGACATGGAATAGGACTTCTTTTCAAGTCTAGTGTAGCCAAACTCCTAATTTGGTTGCAGTTTCTTTTCTCCTATGCTTTCTCAGAGGCTCTTTCTAGCATATGTGCTTTCCAGAATATGTTGACTTGTTGCCATGGTAGCAAGTATACATCTGCTTGATTGTTCTGTTGTCATTTTGACTTCTATTTTCTTATGCCTTGTCCATTGCAGTCATATTCATTCCCCCTAACAACACAGAACTAATCTATTCAGCATCTGGCATTGGTTCCCAGTACCTATAAGCTCAGCTCTTGCTTTCTTATTTGTGTCACATGATCCAGCTTGTGGTGTTGGTCAGAAAGAGTCAGTAAGCCCTGCCAACAGGGTTTTGGTATGTATTAGAAGTTCTCTGATAATTTTTTCAGACTTTATTAGATATAGGTGTATATTGGACATTTATTCATATTTTATGAAATATTGTTTCTTTTTCACTTTTCAGAGACCATGGGTTCAGGCCTTGATTTTACTACTAGAAGCTCCCTTGAACCTTTCCTGTGTTTTAGTCCTTGGCCACAGGGTGGGCACAAGAGTACTCTGCTGTACCAGAGGGATAAGATGCTGAGATAACAGAGACTGCAAAAGAAGCATAAGTAAGTAGCTTGCTACATATCATAACATAGCGTGTTCCTAAATCCTAAAACAAGACTTTTGTATAGATCTAATTATAGAGATGAAAATACTTCTTTGGCAAAGCAAAAATATCCAAGATTCCTGTGAAAGGATGATAGAACTAATTTGGCAAAATTGCCAAATCTTTTTCAATTGTGAATGTAAACCTACACAACTCATGAAAAAGAACTTTAACATGGTTATATTAATGATCCTGGAAACTAACTGCATTGTTTTAATTAACTTATCAGGTGCAGTTTGTAAGGGGAAAGTAATGCAGCTAGAATGAGGCTAACAGAAGCATGGCTATCACCTGTTTTATAACATTACTATGGTTTTCTAAATCTTCTCAGCCAAATTTATTTTAAAGTTATGTTACAAAAGTTTTTAAAAAAGTTGATACATACATATAAATAATACATTGCATGTATGTAATCATCAAATACAGCTGTTATAAACCTTACTTGCTCTTCTCTTTGCCTTCCAAAGAAGCAGTTTAGCCACTTTGCATTCCTCTGGTTGTGGCATGAACAACATATATGGCATATTCTTCCTGCTGCTTAAGGAATCAATTACATGTTATTACAATAGTTCAAAATATATTCTCGAAGTGTTTGATGGTTCTTGACTTAGTGGGTAAATTGTCTACCCTATAACATTTTATTAAGCAGGATACACAAAACAGGAAAGGAGGACTGTGTTCTGGTTTTGGGAAAAAAAATTAATGGATCTCTTAATCTCAATTTGGCTGCTAAGTTTGGAATAAATGGAGAAATGGTAACGCTGAATTTCTCTCCCAGTTAGTTTGATCCACTGTGTTTTCTGGGGGCATCTTAACTGTGGGGTGGCTGCATATTTGGGGGTGATAAGATTTCATTTGTTTCATTTTGAATAGAAAGCAAGCAAAAATATTTGTTGTTTAAGGATGTGTGTTGTCAAGATGGTCAAGAAAGGTTTTTGTGGCTTAGTTTCTTATTTTACTCTACTATTTTTCATTTATTAACAGCAGAACATGGCCAGTGTTTGGAAGAGATTACAAGATCCATTGCTTAATATGGTAGCACTTGATGCTTTAATAAGAGGGAGAATCATATCTCTTAAGAAAACAGGAAAAGTCAGGATGAGTCTTTCCACATCCTGATATGCTTTAAGCACTGAATTGATGGTTAAAGACAGCTAATGCTTTTTCTTCCATTATCAGTCCTGTGTTTCTACTCCAGGGAACTGATGCTCCTGAATCCACATTTAGGGAGGAAGATTTTATTATTTCTGGCAAAAATATCTGAACGCTATTTTTAAATACCCTTTTTAGATGGAGAAATAGAACACTGAGAAATGTTAACGGGATCTTGTCTGGAAGCAAAATTGCAACAGGATCTTTCCTGTCTCTTCAAATGTGCTCTGAATTGTAATTATTCTAATCCAGGTTTCCTCTCAGTTGCTGTGTGTCTGAGCAGGACTGTTTCCTAATATTCCCCAGCTTTGGCTCAGAAGACAGGGTTAATTTAATCTTAACCCTGTTTGCAAAGGGCAAATATTTTTTCTTGGAACTTTCAACCCTTCTAGACAGACAGACAGAAAAACATGCCTTAAAATTAACCTCAGAATCAGCACAATTGTATTCTACAATTGTCATTTAGTGGCTTTTGTACCCAAAATAGTTTGTTAATTTCTGCATACTGCTTTATTTGTAGCTGCAAAAAAAAAAAAAAAAAAAAAAATAGATGCCCATCTGGCACTTGCAGTGAGATAAATGCCAAAATTATTCTGGAATAATAATTAACCCCCCCTCCCCCCTCAAAATAACATACAAACACACTTGAACTTCCAGTTAGTTGTACTTGTTGGGTCTGAAGTATTAAGTTTAGAGAAGTTTAATCTTTATATCACCAGACACCTTCACTGTGATTTCATAGATAAATACTTGAGAGACTATGAGGATTCTTGTATTTTAATGCTGGTGACAATGATAAGGATGAATGTCAGTAAAGATGACATCCAACCTTCAATCTCCATTTGAATGTAAAAAACCGTTTTTACCTGCTCCTAGCAGGAGCTGCTGCTGCCTTCAGAGAAGATTGACTTATTCTTGGTCTTTTTTTTCATGGGTATTAGTAGACGCTTTGGTATTCTATGCTTCAGTGATCGGGGGAAATAAAATATTCAGGTGAGATTTTAGGAAAATTTAACTATGTCTTAAAAAAAAAAAAAAATGAATATCCCTTAAACAGGCTGCAGTTATTGCAGTGTATCTCCATAGGATTTTTGTATTTTTTTTAATTACTGCAGGTAATTATTTTAGTTGTTTCCCTATTTATTTATTTATTTATTTATTTATTTATTTATTTAGGTATGGCTTCATTTCCATTGCTTCAAGCCATCTTGACATACTCTAAATCATTAATCCTGTGCTCCAGGGAAGTTGCCCTTATGGCATCATCTTTGATATTAGATTGGATCCCTCCCAGGCAGAATATAAATGACTGGATTTCTAGGTGGAGAGCTGTTTCCTTCAGTCTCTCTTTGCCACATCAGACCATGATTGTTTCAGCAGTTGATTTAAAAGCCAAGTTTCTGCTGTTACGTGATAGCAAATGGAGAGCAGGCTGTGAATCAGAGGGCAAAGGCTGTGCTTTGAAGCATAAGCTGATATGTTTCTTCATTCAGGGATATATTTGCACTAAGTGTACTGGCATTTTATAAGTATTCATACAAATAAAAGCAGCATGAGATGGATGAATACAGTATTATAGGGTCTACTTGATTGTAGTTTACAAGGAAACCTGGAATTCTACCCTTGGTAAGACATGGAGGCAAACATAGTAGCAATAAGGTAAGAAGGTGATGTATCTTACCTTAAGCTTGAGCATGTAACTGGGGTTGTGAGTGTTGGCAGATTCAACCTCCATGACAACTTAAAGAAGAAAAAGAGGATATTGACAGGTTTTTTTTTCATATTAGTCATGGCTGTAGAACATTAAACAGCCACTCTGAAGTCAATTGAACTGTTTATAGATACTTGCTTGTTCATTCACTTCACTGTCAATAAGCACTTCCAGAACTGTTGCAGAATGGCTCCAGGAGCAAGGCCATGGATCCTTGGAGGCCTTGTGCGAGCAAAGCAAAGTGTAGGCCTCACATGCACATGATTAAGCTGAAGGGCACACTGTCCTTGAGCTCTGGGGAAAGTCCCTAGGGGCTGAGCTGTGGTTGAAGACCCTTGTAAAAAGGGACCATATATGGGAGGGGAATGTAAATGAAACCGTTCAGAACTAGCCAATGCTGTTATGACTAGTAGGCATAATTAACACTCTGAGGATATAAGCAATGTGCGACACGAATAAAGTAGAAGCTTGCTTATCACTCATATTGGGTTGTCTTGTCTTGCTTCTCCTCGCCGTCGGCAGGTGGCGCCCGAACAAGGACTCTGATAATCGGGACCTGAAGCCGGGAACGGCGAGTGTGAGCGGCACCGGCGGCAGCGGCCGGGGGGCGCGGGCAGTACTACTGCGGTGGTGTGAGTGACCCGGGTGCTTGGACTGCCCGAAAGGAGTCCGCCGCTGGGGCGAGCCAGAGCTGCAACGGGAGGACAATGCGCTGACGGACGATCCGGAGACCGTGGTTACAGGACAATCCAGAAAAGGACGATTCGGAACAGGCAACAAGCCGGCTGAAGAAAATGGACCAAGAGGTAACCCTTGATTTATTACAGCGCTTTTTAGAAAGGCGGGGAATTAAGCCTGAAACTATAAAGCAGCTAGCAGGTCTAGTGGCTGTAGGGAAGGCTAAGGGATTCTTTGTGGATCCTAATACGGTTTTTGAGGAGAGTGGCAAAAGTTTGGTGATGAGTTATTTGACTTAATGCTTACTGATGATAAAGCGGCAAAGAAACTTGGTAAGCCGTGGAGAGAAGTAATAAATTGTATAAAAAAATATAAGGCTGAAAATTGCCTTGTAGCAGCGGAGAAACTAGGGACAGGGACAGACGTCCCCGGTCGGTTGAAGCCGGGAGAAGATCACAACTTGTTTCCCCCAGCTCGCGGGGCACTCCCTGTGCTTGGAGCACGAGGTTTTTTCCCCCCTCCTTCTTCATCAGAAGCCTGCAGCCGTTTGGGAAACAGACAGAGGAGCGTGAATGGCTGCCGCGCGCAGACAACAATTGCGGCCCCCGTTCAAGCCTCTGCCCAGTGGTCAGCCCCAACTGCAACATCGCCGGCCGGGAGCTGTGGCCCACAAGCCAGCCTACGGCCCACCACAACAGGGAGCCTCGGCTTGGACCTGGCAAATCAATGGACAGGTCCATGGGGCGTCGCTGCGTGGACGATCCTCCAGTGGACTGAAGGGTCTGTTTGTTTTACCCGGACTGATTGCAGGTATAATTCCCTCCACACTTCCCGATCTACCAATTACCCCCTGAAGTTGCCCACTTTAGTGTTTTTGATCTGTGGCGATCGAGCCTGGCCTGGTATTCCCTCCAAAATAAAAGGGGGACCTTGCTCCATTGGAAGGCTGACATTGTTGACCCCCAGCACCTCAATGATTCTTAATATGTTTTGACAGCACCATTTAAGGCACTTGAAACGCTTTGCACATAGTTTTACTGTTGATTGTAGATCTGATGTAAAATTTTGGTCGCCTGACACTATTATAGCAGCTTCTTTTTTCGCCCCAGGTGTGGCCTCGGGCGGGGCCTTGGCTCAGTTAAACAAGCTAGGTTGCTGGCTTGCTAAGCAGACAAATGCTACATTGAAGGCAATTTCTGATTTGTTGTTTGATGTTGACTCTGTGAGACATGCAACACTGCAAAACAGAGCTGCTATAGACTTTTTGTTGTTAGCACAAGGACATGGATGTGAAGAATTTGATGGAATGTGTTGTATGAATCTTTCTGATCATTCTAATTCGATACACGCCCAGATGAAAACCCTGACTCAGCTTACCCAACAACTGCAAGTGAGTAATGACCTGGGGATAACTAAATGGTTGTTCTCATGGGGCATTACAGGTTGGCTTAAAACGCTGTTATTTGAAGGATTGCGCTTATGTATCATTATTTTAATCGTTATAATTGTTAGACTTGTTTATGGTTGTCTAATGAAACAAGTGAGCAGAATGACCAACAATGTTTTGCTCGCACAAAAGAAAAAAGGGGTAATTGTTGCAGAATGGCTCCAGGAGCAAGGCCATGGATCCTTGGAGGCCTTGTGCGAGCAAAGCAAAGTGTAGGCCTCACATGCACATGATTAAGCTGAAGGGCACACTGTCCTTGAGCTCTGGGGAAAGTCCCTAGGGGCTGAGCTGTGGTTGAAGACCCTTGTAAACAGGGACCGTATATGGGAGGGGAATGTAAATGAAACCGTTCAGAACTAGCCAATGCTGTTATGACTAGTAGGCATAATTAACACTCTGAGGATATAAGCAATGTGCGACACGATTAAAACAGAAGCTTGCTTATCACTCATATTGGGTTGTCGTGTCTTGCTTCTCCTTGCTGTCGGCATGGAATCACCAAAATCGTCATTGTTAAAATATCTGGAGGTGGTGATGAGAGCCGTGATTCTGGGTATCCAGACATAACTTCCAAAGCTAAGA
Organism: Neopsephotus bourkii; assembly: GCF_033783945.1. Classification (NCBI taxonomy): domain Eukaryota; kingdom Metazoa; phylum Chordata; class Aves; order Psittaciformes; family Psittacidae; genus Neopsephotus; species Neopsephotus bourkii. The sequence goes on along the minus strand of NW_026900756.1, from coordinate 2,025,913 downwards.
ATCTGTACCCTTAGTTTGGTAATCATAGTAACCAACCCCAAATTCTCCCTTTTTGATAAGGGTCTCAGGATAAAGCAAGACAAAGGAAAATTTGAGAGGCAGAAAATTCTTTCTAATAACTGCTGTTTATTTCTGGGTGTTTCAAAATGTTAAATATTTTCCCCTAAAAATGCTTAGTTTGTGTTTTAAAGCCATTAGCCAGTGTAGATGAAACTGCTCTGACAGTAGTGGTGGACACATACAGAAAGAAGGAGGGGAAAGCGGAGTGTCCATCCTTGGGCCTCTGTTATTCATGAAGATGGACACTTGTTGTGTTTGTCATGCCAGTGTGGGAACTATTTCTTAATCTCCATAAATCTGTCTCAGACAGAAAGGAGGGGATGAAGCTGTATAAAATGTATCAGTATGAACATTTCACAGGTAAGAATGATGACTGGAAATTTGCTTTGAAATTAAGATTAAAAGGCCTTTGTTATGAAATAGGTGGTCAGACTGGTAACATGACACTAAATAAACATACGGTCTTTGCTAGCATCAGAATTAGGTGAACTGAATTCTGTGATACCAGTTCCTCTGGAATGCCTCTCGTTTAAGTGATGTCCTTATAGGCACAAATATATGAAACATGTTTTTTTTCAGGTGGAATTAATTGGGATAGTTCTGCTGTTCTCTAAAACCAGTTCTCAATAGAGGAAAAACTTACATCCAAGTAAAATGTGAAGTTGAAAGTCAGAGCTGAGACAGAGCTCGCTGCATCACTTGATCTCTATCTGAATGTTACTGGCGTGATTATGAAAATGCACTGGCTCAGTGGGGGGGGAAACTGCTGGCAGCAGATAGGAAGTACATTTGTTGGGGGGGGGGGAAGTGAAAAAATTCTCAGCAATTACTGTGGGTCTTTCTTACTAGAGTTTGTTAATGGTTCATATGTACTACTACAAAGCTTTTTTGGTACTTTGAATTCTGGGAAAGGAGAATGTGTGGAAGAGAGAATATGCAGGGATAAAAATATGGCGGTAGTCTTCAAATTCCTCTGTTAAAATGGTCTGAGGCATGGGGAAGCATAGAAATAGAAGGCTGTTTCTCCATTTCTGCCTGTCCCATAGCTCTTTGGAAAAGTGAGAGAAGAACCTTGATCTCACATTATCTAGCTTCTTTTTATGTTCTGTTACTGTAGCAAGTGACTGGTACACAAGGTAAATTGGTTCAGTCAGGGAAACTTTGTTCTGACAAGAAAAAATCAAGATAATGAAAGAGGAAACAGTAATTAGAGCAATGGTGGGGGGATTGCTCTTTGCGATCCTTGATCTGTCTGGAGGAGCCCTGTCCTGAGAGAATAAAATGGACAGGATGTCATTAGGCAGGAGAGAGAAAGACTTTAGAACTTGCTGCAAGGGTACTTGCTAGTGCTGTGATTATTCCACAAGCAAGCAGGAGTGAAGGATAAAACTAGTATCTTACTTACAGAAGCCCTTCAGAGAAGTCTCTTAGGGCAGATTAAGTTCTTTGGTTAACAAAGATCTGAACGTTTTCTGAAAAGCTTTCATATATTTTCCCCAAGTAACTCTTATGTCAAGACTTAAACTATGTCCCACTTCCCTCCCCAATATAACATAACCACAGAAAGTTCATTGAGGCTGACACTTTTAGCTCTGAAATCCCAAATTTTCTGAAAACTTCTACATTATAGTTTTAGGGTCTCTCATCTATGCCATGACTTATATCAAAGCCCCGCCATTTTACACTAATGCCCATTCCTTTGCTACCTTTCTTTTTCCACCACTTACACAGCAGCAGCTATAGGATTTGCAGCAAGAAAGGGTGTCACATACTGAATCAACTAAGTGAGGTATTTAATGTTTTATGAATTTATGTCCTTAGTGTTCATTTCTCTTGCTTTTTTAATTTTTATTTAGAAAAAGTGGAGTCATTCATGTTGCCTAATGTTTTACAGCAACAACTTATGTTATATCCCCCTTTTTCTGTTTTTGAGGATGTAGGCATGGCAGAGCTGCAGTTAACATAAATTACAGATGATGTACAATTTGTATTTGCTGCTTGGTTTTAAAAATAATTATTAGTGATTAATCCATGATCACCAGGGTTAATTTTTTTTTTTTTTCTCTGCAGTGGAGTCTTCTACTCTCTATGTTTATGTTTTCCCTCTGGTATAAGGTAAAATTGGCAGCATTTAAATCAAAAGAGAAATGTGTCACATTCAAATTTGGGCAGTATAAGTTTGTTTATCGTTTTCTGTTCTCTTCCACTAGGACTCCTAAACAGGCTCTGATAAGTTGCCATCTGGATTACTGCAGCATACTTGCAAGCTGCTATCAAAGCTGTATGACCCTCTTCCAGTGTATATGAAAATGCACCAGCTCTGTACTTCCTGCCTAAAATGCCTTTTCCTAAATGAACCTCATCTTTATGTCTCATCAGACTCTCATTTTATCCTGTTTACATCTTGTGTTACTCAGTTTCTTTCTTATAATTTTTTATTCCATTCTTCATATTCTTTCTACTTCACTGATGGTCATAATTTCTTTTTTTTTCTGCCAGTCAGCTGTAACTGTCTGTCATATTACTCTGTCTAGAGACTTTTTGTGTGGAATCATAGTGCTGCTTATCATTCAAAATCCATACTGAGTCCCAGTTCTTACTGAAGGCAATTCATCTACCTGTGGTGTTTCAACAAAGATAACGAGATAGTGCAAAATATTTAAGTTCCATGGATAATCATTTAATCTTGCTGTATTCCCAAGAACCTTCCCCTCTGGTCTTCTCAAATTGTCTTTTGTTAGCTAGCACATTGAGTCACAACCGTATTCTGCTGTGATTCTGAACATACTGCAGGTTTGAGCTTGTATTCATCTGAAATCAAGTTGACACTAATGGTCATATGCGTAGCAGTTTGCAGGTACATGTCCTTATGGACTTTTTGTAATATGAATTATGCATCTCTGTATTATGCTCTTCAGCAGTGAAACTAATAATAGAACTCATATTAGCAGAGAAGATATATGTTTTAGAAAAACAAAGTTAAACTTCTGAGATAGTAATACTTCTGACTCTGAAATGCTGTAATCTAAAAATGATATTTGTGATAATCCCTGATTCTAGGGGTTTTAGTACTGTGTACAGTTAAAATTTCTGATAAGGGATGAGTGAAGTCTAAATTTCCTGTGATGTTGAAAATGACACTAGTCAATGATTATTATATGCAAAATGCACAGTTTGATTTTGTACCCTCTAGAAGAGGGTGCTTCTGAAACTTTCACCTCTGCCGTACAGAACTGCCCTCAGCTAACACTCATCAATGAACTTTACTGCTCCACAGCCTCTTCTGCTTGGCTGTGAAATTGGTGCTTCTGTCTGCTGTTCTGGTGCTGTTGCTCCTACCAGTACCTTTGAGTTGGCTTTCATTGTCATATGAAATGAGGGGGAGAATTTCTTGCTTATTACATCTTAAGTTCAGTTAGTGCCCCTGGTACTCCATGGGAGGCCGTTACAATACCTGAAGTGCAGGGGAAAAAAATACTCTTGCAGCCTTCCCTTGTTTTCACTGTGGAGTATTTTCCTAAAGCCCTGATCTGAATTTAAATTCAGTTCACTGCAAATGTCACAAACCAGCAGTTGTTAGAATGCATTCTTGTCATGGTTTAACCCCAGTCAGCAACTAAGCACCACACAGCCCCTAGCTCACTGCCTACCTCCCTGCAGGATGGGAGCAAGAGAATTGGAAGGGCAAGAGTGACAAAACTTACTGGCTGAGATAAAATCAGTTTAATAATTGAAATACAATATAATAATTAAAAAATTGTAATGAAAAGGAAAATGACAGACAAAGAGATAAACCCCAAGAAAGAAACCTGATGCAAATTAAAACAATTGCTCACAGCCAACGGACTAATGCCCAGCCTGTCTTGAGCAGCAGGCCTGGGGCAACCTTCTTCCCCCTAGGTCATTGCTGAGCAAGGTATCATATGGAATGGAATAATGCTTGGGTCAGCCTGGGTCAGCTGTCGCACCTTTTTTTGCTCTCCCCCAGCCTCCTCACTGATGAAGTGAGGAGCAGAACAGGCCTTGACTCTGTATAAGCACTTGCTCAGCAGTAGCTAATACATCCCTGTGTGATCTACACTGCTTCCACCACAAATCCAAACTATAGCCCCATACTAGGTACTGTGAAGAAAATTAACTCTATCCCAGCCAAAACCAGCACAATTTTGAAGAAATAAGTGTTTATCATTTTGAGAAGGTGAATAATTTAGCTAGAAAAATTCCAAGAACATAAGCATGCTGCTGACTGATGATTTTTTATTCCTTGGAAATATGAGGAGTTGTTGCATGGTAAGTGAATATTGATCTGCTGCATAGAGATAAATGAAATTCTACTTACAATTCATTGGTTGCTCACGTCACAAATTAAAACTGAAGAGCATGGTCATGCACCAAAAACATTAATTAACTCTCCCCAGTTGCTGGTTATTTGCTGACCCAAGAGACTGTGGGCTGGCTTGGTGGATATAGCTGTGTCTGACCTTCACTCATGTGATTCCTTTTCCACTGCTCTTCATGATGATGATTAGCGGAGTATAGCCAGGTGAGAGGGAAAAAAAAAAAGAACAAGAATTACTAGTTCCTAACTCCCCCTACTTTCTTTTAGATTTATCCAGAATTGTTTCTATCTTACAGCCTCTGTTCCCATTACGAACTTCAGGGTCAATAGTCATTTAAAAGATGCCTCTTTCCTGTTTGTGCTGTCCTGTTTCAAGGTATGAACTGAAGAAAAGAATCCAGAACAGAGTAATAAATGAACTTCTAAGTAAAGGAATTTTTCTCTGGATTATCAGCTTTCAGAAATTCACAGGAGTCCTACAAGGAAAATAACTGATTGCTAGAAACCTGGCTAATATTAGAGGAAGCGGAGAAAATAAATGACAGAATGAAAGCTAGGGAGTAAGATCAAAAGGACTACTGAGTGTGCAGGGAAGGTTCTGGTCAGCACACCAGCTGAGTCATGATGTTTCTACCAATTGCCACTGTCGTGGTTTAACCCCAGCCAGACAGCTTGTTCACCATCTCCCCCCCCCTTCTTCTTGCCCTCCCCCTACTCCTGGAGGGACACAGAGGAGAATCAGAAAGAATGCAACTCCCATGGGTTGAGATAAGAACAGTTTAGTAACTAAGGTATAACACAAATCACTACTGCTACCACCAATAATAATAACGATACAAATCACTACTGCTACCACCAATAATAATAACGATAAAGGAAATAACAAGGGAAGAGAATACACCACCTCATCACCAGCCAACCAATAACTCACCCCCCCAGCCCGATCAAGCACCGACTGATACCTCCTTCAACCCTCCTAGCCCTTCTGGGTAACTCTCCCAGTTACATCCTGGGCATGACGTGCTGTGGTATGGAATACTTCTTTGGTCAGTTTGGGTCAGGTGTCCTGTCTCTGCTTCCTCCCGGCTTCCCCTCCTTCCTGGAAGAGCACGAGGCTCACAAAGTCCTTGAACAAACCAAAACATCATTTTTATCAGCTCTGTTCCCAGCCCAAAAGTCAAAACACAGCACTGCACCAGCTACCAAGAAAGAGAAAAATGACTGCCACTGCTAAACCCAGGACAGCCACAGCAAAACTTTACAAGCCTACAGGGAGGTTGGTCAGTGAAGAGTTAAGAAGCCGTTAACTGCTGTTCTAATAGAAGCCAGGTCTCTGACTTCTTACCTTCCCTCACAATTAGGGGTTCTAAAAATAATGACTTTAGAGAAATGGTAGAAAACAAATAGTGATGAAGCTGTATTTTGAGCAGTTTAATCTGCAAATCCTGAGTGATTCTGATGACATCCAATTATACACATGTAATGGAGATCATCAGCTAGGCCTTGATTTGAAAATGACATTCCAGTTTTCTGGCAGCTCTAAAAATAGACTATTTGTTGTAGCTGGCGGACATGAAAATATTGGTTGAGCAACAGAATTATTTTGTAATGCAGTGATAGTTGGCTGGATTCTGAACTGCAGCATGTTCTACATGTTTACAATATATAGCTAACAAGGAAGGAGTAACAACACTGAAATCCAAACCTGTTGATGGGGAACATTCCTGAAGGAATCAAATATGTCATCAACCTCTTGTGAAGTATTGCTACAGCTTTCTGACTGTAAATCCCATTACCAGATAGCTTAGAAAAAAAATGGTATTGGTAGTACCAGATCTGTTCTGTAGCTTAAGCTAATACCAGGCAGAGGAAGAGTCCCCCAGATTCTTCTTCTTAAGGGGACCTATTAAGCAAGCATATGTGAGTTCTTCAAATATTCTGCAAGCTAAATGGTAAAATATAATAAAATTCACAGCATTTGTAGAAATTAATATAGTAAAATACCACTGGAGAGAGTAGGCTTCCTTGTCACTATGTCAAAATTTGCATGAACCTGTGCTGTACAAAACAAAGCAGAAGCACTTACTGGTATTTACAGTACATGGACGATGTAGCTATTTTTTCATTAGGAGAGCAGCTGGGGGGGGGGGGGGACACTTGGGAAAAAATTGCTTAATTAATGTTTTTTTCAGAAAAAGGTTATTCACCAACCTCTTCCATGCTCCAGCAAATACTGAAGTAGATCAGTGCAGTAGAGGAAGAACATTCTGGGAGCTGGCATGCCTTTGTGTCTGTGTATGTCAAACTAACAGAGGCAACCCAGCTCAGTTTCTGGAACAGGCAATTTCATTTCTGTTGTCCTTGTATTCAAAGAAATAAAGGAGAGATGAGAGTAAGAAAGGAGTCCTTCACTGTGCTGTTATCATGCTGTTGTAACAAAATTTTACATAGACCATTAATATTTAACATGTTCCCTTTTATGCTGTACAAATCACTGCATTTACTGTTCAAGCGGGAGTATATTCTAAGCCTCTGTTTCCCTGCAGCTTTCTCCGCAACTCTTAGTCCATCCTGCTCCCACCCTGTCCTCTGTTTAATGTATAATTTGTATGTCTAGGAAGATTCCAACACGCCTTTTAATCCAGAGGAATCAGGAGGCTTTCCATTTGTTGCTTCTGAGAAGCTGAAGTTAGAGGTCCAGAGCCTTTGTTCTCTTCTGATTTAGTCCTGTCCTTTCTGGAGCTGTGACTTCAGAGAAGGGAGAGAGTTTTCAGGGTCATGGCAGTGCAATTTTGATAGAAAAGTTACTTTGAAACCGGCTGAACAGGAAATTTAAGACCAAGTCCAACACCAGCTCATGCAGTTGTGCTGGAGTCTAATTAGCAGAGCAGTTGCCCAAATCTGTTATTTGAAGATCAGTATTAACAAGGCTCTGAAGTCTGTTTATCCCTACATGAGCTTTGATAATATATGTAGTATATTATGTAGTAGGGAGGTGACAGAAGGGCAAGAGAGACAGGAGAGTGTGACTCAGCTCCTGTTCCTATGGTAATGACTAATCTCCCTGGTATCTGAACAACATGATTGCTCCCATATGAGTAATTTTAAACTTGATGTGCCATCAATGAAACTGCCTTCCAAGTAGCACACAAATCCAAAGTCAAAGACAATGATTCTAATGATCATTTCTTTCCTCTTAGAAGTTGTGTTTTGGGGAAAAGACACTTCTGCTACTGTGTTTCTTTGATACTGCCACTATAGTTGTGGAGAAAGAACTTAGTGCTTTTCCTTCATTCCCCATTTTACATAAGAACATAAGATCAAAAGCAAAAATGTCTCCCTCTCCTCCAAACTAAATGTAACATTACAACTTCAAAAAGAGAGTTCATATAAGCTGACTTTAAGGGCAACCATCTGGGTGGCATCTAAAGCTGTAAAAATCATTGTATTGTACGAGACAAAGAATTTCCCTTGTGCATTGATAGAGGCAATTTCAAGAGCTTGTCTATAAAATTTTACAAAGTAAAGTTCCAGAGGAAGTAATGGATACAAATTACAGAATCTGCATCAGTGTTGCTCAAATGAAAGAGACTTAGACTTCAAGCTTTTACAGCACTATCAGTTAGAAATTTCAGAGATCTACTTGCATCTTGTCACTTGAATGAACACTTGAAAACCACCAGAAATAATTTGGCTTATGACACCTAGCTGTTACATGAACTTTAACTGGGACAATTACTTCTCTCTTTCTATCCATCTTTTTGTCAAGAAGAGGAAATCACTGGGTGCATTCTGGAAGTTGAAGGACTTGGCCGCAAATCTTCTTTTGTCCGTGTGAGTTCATCCTTTCCTCTGAGACTGCTCTCAGCCTAGTGAGAGCAAACTCTCTGTGAGGCCCCTAGGATCTCAAGGTGCCTTTTTTTATAGGATATTTTTATTGTCTGGCTCATCATGTCTGCCCCTGTTTCTCCTTTCTCTTGCTGCATGCTCAGTTCTTGCCTATCTGGAAGGTGGTAGGTGTGCCTGTTCTAGCCTGCACCCTGAGTGTGCAGAGTGTAGAGATGCTTTTGTAATTAAGGTAGGAAAACCTGCATTTTTGGAAGGAAGAAATAAAGCAGGAGACCTTGTCCTCTTTTCTTAGTTTATTGTCACATGGTTCCTGTCCTCTCAAAGTGCAAGTGATCAGTTTTTGTGACAGGGTAGTGGCCAGGCTTTGGAAGGAAAGCTGGAGAGCTCCTTGAGTGTTTCTTCCAATCCTAAGACCTCTTGCTTTTTCAGCCCAAACCCTTTAATGAATAGCATATACCTCAATTCAGGTTTGATTATTCATGTGGGAATATACTGACCACTTCCAGCTTAAAGCTTTGGAAAAAGAAACTCCTCAAAAGTTGGAGAAAATGGAGATCCCAAAGGCTGGTCTCTACTGATGGGGTTGCTTTCCCCTTAACACTCATACAGCTGAGGGGAGGCTGTAGTCTTATACCATCTTTGCCTTTGTTGCAGTTGGAGTTGGAAACCCAGCATTCTTTTTCTTAAGAAAAAGTTTGATACTGAAGTTTCAATTGAACTTTATATCAAAAAGCAGGAAGAGAAGCCCTTTCACAAAAAATAACTTTCTCCCAGATGCCAAGGAAATGGGTTCAGAAACGTTACACGAAATTGAAATTTCTTAAAGTGCTTCTTAAATCTCTGCTGCAATTACTGTAATTCACAATAATAGATCCAATTTTTAAGAGCTTTTGAAGTTTGCAAGTAGCATCCATCAGTTGTGGATTGTGGGCAATCTAGGAAACCATAGGTTCCCAAGGCTTTTCTTTAAATGAGCAAGATGTAATGAAAGTAGCTATGGAAAAACATGAAAGTTTGTGTTGTGCTGAATACTAACAAAAAAAGGCTCAGGAAATGCCGGAGACTTTATAAAAATTGTCCTTAGTTTGCAGGTCTGGGATGAGCCTCTTTTAATCCAGTACTTCTTTCTATAGAGACTGGTTAAGATAGTAGCTGACTGTGGGAGAAACTGTAATGGTTGAGACATATGAGGGCAGATCTACAAAAGCCAGAGGAACCTGTTTGTAATTTTCTGAACTGGTACAGCATTCAATATTGAGGTGAGGTAGGTGAATGGATCATCTACATGTATCTTTTCCACTCCCATCCCCAGGCGATCTTCAGATGAGTTTATATGCCACAAAGGAGTGTGAAACCACTCATGGAAGATTTTGGTCCAACTCCAAGTGCTCAACCTCTCTCTCCATGCTGTAGGTCACCTGTAACAGACTATAACATTTGCTCTAATATTTGAATGCTTAGACTTACGAGGATGTTTTCTTCAGTCACCTCACAATAAAACTTACTCAACACTATAGAGCAATATGTTTAATTGATAAAAAAATGTATAAATTTATACACATCGTGAAGCTACTCACATTTACTTCCTTGGAGTTTCTTTCCTTTTAATCTGGGTCTTGGAATCACCTGCTTTACTTGAAGTCTTTTGTTAGGTTTTATCCCTTAATGGCATGAAGGTGGACCTGAGACTTAGGATAAAAATGAATCGTGGCTTAGCTGGGGAGGCATATAGAGGAATTAAAATCAGGTTGTTCTTTATATTCTAGGTAAGGTTACGGTCTTAAAAAAGAAGTGGTCCAGAATTGAATGTTTCCAAGAGAAGTGCCAGGACAAATTCTGCATTTCAAGGTAATTTTTTCTCAGTGTTTGGGGTGGGAGGACTGTGGGAGGAGGAGGATATTGGGAAGAAGAGGGGGAATTAGCACTGGTGGTACTCACAAAGGGCCAGCAATTGTAAAATGGTAAATAATAGCAGAAACTGCTGATCAGAGGGCTATCTTTTTCACTTGAAAAGCAGAGCACATGAAAGCAATGTGTATTTAATATGCTTAAATGAGAAGTCGTATCTCTAGGGCAAAGAACTGCTCTGGGAAAAATTCAAAGGAGTTGGAGGATTTGCCTGATTATTAGGCTCATCAGCCTTTCCCTGGAAACATAAGAAATTATTAGTGTTTCAACAAGAAAAAGAAGTACTAGTAGTAAAGGCTACTTGATAAGGATTCAGTGGCTGTTAAGAAATTCACAATGAAGGAATCTTATTGAGGTGCTGGAGGAAGTCCACAGGGTAACCTTAAAAACCTATTACATTGAGAGATTCAAGGAATACAGTCCGTTGTCTTTATCAAAGACAGATCTGGAAAAGAATTTAATTAGTGTGTATGTAAGGGTTGAGAAAACAAAAATTTTTCTTCTGCTGCATAGATGTATAGTGAAATACACACAGACTTTGAAATAAAGTGCATTGCTGTAATGGTACATGCAATTGACATCCTGAATTGTCAAATCCTCTGGCATCTTAATTCAAGTTTAGGAGTGATGTTCAAGGGATGCTTGGATAGGAAAATCCTAAGGATTTTCTCAGGCAGGAGGTCAGACAAGATAGTCTATGTTTGTCTTCATAATCTGCATAATCCAAGTATGTAATATATTTGTGAAGTGCTTTGTGGGTAGTGAGATAATGGAAACACCTAAGGTTGAGACAGTAGAGCTAAGCATTCAGATCTTGCTCAAACTCTGGAGAATACTTGGGCCTTCTGCCAATATCATGTGCATAGTAAGAACTGTGTAAAATGCTTTTCCCTTTCCCAGTATTTGAAAGCTCATGCTACTTGACAAAGCATTCCTAGAACTTCTGCTGAGCACAAGTTGCAACAATATGACCGAATGGGCTAAAATCTTTGTCTCAGGAAAAACACCAGTAAATGTAAAGATGTTCTGTATTTTGGTTTAATTGATGTTGTGTGCTAAGATGATGAATACATGAGGTACACATCAATCCTTTTCTGTATGCTAGACAATATTTATTTTCACCATGGCTTGTCCTTGTCAATTAGTTGCTTGATATTTCAATCTTGAGCATAAATTGCTCATCTCCCTTTTCAAACTGTTCCTGAAATAGTGTCTATAATTGTTTAGACTTCCACAAAAGCATCAGAAAAGTTCATCTTTATGAAGTGTTGTCTGATGCATCAACTGTCTGAAAAAGCAGAAAAATATGCAAAATGAGATTTTTTTTTTTGTGAGCATTGTAGGTGGCAAAAAAAAGACATGGGTAAACTCAGCCTCCTACGTATCATTATATGATTCTGACTTTGTTGTGGTGAGGAAGATTCTTAGCGTGTTGCGCATTTTGTGTAGACACATGAAAATAAATTCATGGCTTACAAAGCCTCACAGTACCTTCTATGTGTTAAAAGAATGTCAACATTTATTAGTACAAAGTCTTTACTTCTGTTTTACAAATTCCTACCTGTAAAATAGAGACTTGGTGAGGTCAGATTGTTCCACATCATTAACTTGGAGTTAGTGCTCCAGAAAAGTGAAAGTGGGAGACACCTAAAACTAGTATGGTGAGGAAATAGATATGGTGATTCAGAAGGGAAAAGTGGCTACCACCTGTAGGATTCCAAAAGGCATGCAGTAAGTAGGATAACTCATAACTGCAGCTCAGTGTTTCAACTAAATGAACCCTTTGTCAAAGAGTTCTGTCAAACAATTGTTTTACAATGCTGTCAAATAATTGTTTTACAAATGTGTATTTGAATTTGCATATTCTGATGACTGTAGTCCTCAACAAAGCATGTGGCAAATATGTGGAGTAGGAAGAACCTTTTAAATATCCTAAATAGAGCTTAGAAACACAAGCATTCTGATTTTTAATGGTTCTTGCAGAGCTTGGTCTTCTGAGGCAAGCTTGACAATCAGTCGCAGGTTGTAGTGGCACAATCTGGTCTGTAGCAACTCTGCTTTGGAAGAAAGTGGTTAAAAACAGTACCTTGTCCTTATGTGTGGATCTTTCACAGCCTTTGAATATTTGAGTCCTCTAGTCACTGTTGGAAAAGTTCTTAATTAACAGTCCTAACAAATGAAACTGTATTATATGATGTATTTGTATTCAGACTGTAAAACCAACAGATCAAGTTGAAGTGTTATGCAAAAGACCACGCGGGAAAGAGTAAATCAGGAAGACAATATGAAGCCTCACATAACAGCCTGCCTTCTGTTTGCATTTGGGAATTTCATATTAAAAGCTGGGATTTTAATAGTTGGATAATGGTTGGTGCGTAATGCTGTAGTACTGTCCTCAATTTTACTTCAAACAGTTCTATGCCATGTGACTACTTATTAATGGATAACAAACAGTAGAATGTATGAATCAGTGCGTGGTCTGCCAAGATATGTTGAAGAGCACCTGTGCAGCTTTTAGCAAGGAGAATGTATAGAGCAAAAAATAAAGAAATCCTGCCATGAAAACAGGTTTCTGAAAGCAGTATCTCTCTATCCACTTTGGCTAATGTGTTGTGTTGGGGTTTATCTTGTCAAGTTGTTGCAGTCATATAGCAAGGTATGAAATGATGTGACATAACTCAGTTGTTAAAAAAGCAGCTCCATGTTGAAAGCTGCAGCATTATCATGTGTCTTTTCTGACATGACATGAAAGAAGGGAGCTTTACTGGAGAAGGAAGAAGTGCTAAGGAGAAATGAAAAAGAAACTGTTGATTAAAAAGCGTATTTCTGTGTTGCTTGGTTTGCTGTACCAAGGTATTGCAGGTAATTAGATGACTCATTTAAAACAGACCCTGTACTTTAAATGTTTTGGTAGGTGGATGATTGCTCCTAGGCTTGTAGGTGAATGAATTACTCATCAGCCAGTTGGCATCCCAGGCAGTGGTGTAGATCTTCTGACAAGAAAATCAATTGCATTGCTAAGTTTCCCAATTTGATTACTTTATAAAAAGTCCCTAGATCAGTTCTCTGCATGACTATATAGACTTACTTCTGAACTGAAAGCTTAGTCCCACATGCTACACAGGTCTAAAAAATTTGTAGTAAATATTTTGATTAGACATACTGAAATGCTAAGGTGATGGCCAAATTATAGAGGAGAATATCCACAAAAACTTTAAAAATAAACAGAAGAAGGCTAAATTCAGCTCAAAAATTATTGGATGAAACTTTCTGAATCTTATGTTCTTGAGTTCAAATGCCTCGTCAGCTTGCTTAATTGCAGCACATGTTTCACAGTTGTGAAGAACCTGGGCAATAGTGTCCATTGTTAAGTCTACTCCTTAATCACAAGCTCATATATATGTTGCATGTCTGCCCTGATGGCCTGAAGTGTCATGGGCCCACCGGGCCAAAAATAATTCACCCTTATGTTGCCAATCTAAGTCCATCTGAGCCACTTCAATATTAGCAGCTTTATCCACTTGTTGGTTGTTCTGGTGTTCCTCAGTGGCCCGACTCTTGGGTACATGGGCCTCTACATGACATACCTTCACCACCAGATTCTGCACCCGGGCAGCGATATCTTGCCACTGTTCAGCAGCCCAGATGGGTTTACCTCAGTGCTGCCAATTGCTCTGCTTATATTGCTGCAACCACCCCCACAGGGCATTTGCCACCATCCATGACTCAGTATAGAGATAAAGTACTGGCCACTTTTCTTGTTCAGCAATGTCCAAGGCCAGCCAGATGGCTTTCACCTGGGCAAAATGACTGGATCCACCCTCTCCTGCAGCAGTTTCTGCAACTTGTTGTTGGGGACTCCATACAGCTGCCTTCCATCTCTGACACTTCCAAAGCGCTGGAGGGGCCCACTGGGTTAGATTCTTGCCCATATTGTCCCAGACACCCTGCCACTCATGACTGTCCAGCCTTGAGGAATATGTCTTGGTCCTCCTATATTATGGTCTAACCCTAAACAAGACCCAGACCCGACCCTGCTTAGCTTCCATGATCAGGCATTCTCAGGGTTTTCACACCGTAGGCAATCTGTAATCTTCAGAAATAATCCAGTTTACAGGAATACCACTCGAGTGGTTTTCTATGAACATGGTAGTAGCATGGCTAGCCCTTGTGAACCATGCTGCCTTGCAAAGTTTTTAAGGTTCCTGGGTTAGGTCTGCAGAAGAGTTAAGAGGGGCAGAAAGCACAAGATTCACATTTTTAGTATGCCCTTTTTGAGCATGTGTCCTTCACGGATTTCTGCCCTTAGGCAGAACTCCCCCCCCTTCCCCCTCCCCCAGTTTTCTTCTCTTAGGCTCCCCAGGTGATGTCTCAGAATGGGGTTCATAGAATCACATATGCTTTCAAGAAGTAAGGTACGATTACACTTTTACGACATAATCTCAGAAATGGGAGGAATTGGTCATAATCCCCTTTTCATTTAACAGCTCAATATTTCACAGTCCCTGATTGAATGCTTCCATTTTATGTTAAGTGGGTATTGAATCACATCCAGCAACTTTAACTGAAACAGGAACAGGGACTGGACACCTAGTCCTTGACTTCTCACCTCCCCCAGGGAACAGCAATATTCTTTGCTATTCTTTCTCTTACGGAGTGATTTGATGACAACTCAAATAGGTTCCACAAGAAGGGCATGTGGTACTCCTTCTCACATCCAGAAGTAAGTGAGAGCTTGTAATTAAGTCACTGTTGCATGAGATTAATCTTCCAAAGTAATGATAGGACATGGAGCTGGGAGGAGAATTGAGCCCAGTGTTAAATTTTGTGTGGAGCCCTTTTCTTTAAAGATTTTCTGGGAACTGGCATTGGGAGTCAAATGTATAAGCTGAACAACTTTGTGTTAATGGAATAAGTGGGATAGGTAAATGGGGATACAACCTGAGCTTCTCAGCACTGGTAATATGGATGCTTTCTGCACATACTCAGTGTGAAAAAGGTTTATGCTGAAACACTTGCAGAACTGGTGCTTGAATTGTGTATGGAGGTATAAACATACTGTCTTAGGTACTTGCTTCTGATTTGGTTTTCCATATGCAAGAATGATTGTTGCAGAGCTAGTGCAGAGCTGGTAAGTAGTTCCTTTGATCTTGCACAAAAGTTCTCAGAAATTTCTAAGGGAAAATGTTTGGTTTTCTTTATTCTTCTCAAAGATTTTAGGTAAATTTGGTCAAAATCTGTAACACACTACAGCACATCAGTGAATGAGAGGATTGTGTTGTGTGCTGTCATCCTTGATTGCACTGTAAGTTGTGTGATGTGGGACAGGAAGCTGGAGGTGAAATTAATTTGTGGGAGATGTAAATTAGATGGGAATTGTTGTCTGAGGTCCTACAGCAGTACAGGCAGATTACAAAATAGTATTTAATTAAATTAACTAAAATATTCAGATTTATTTTCAAAACACTGTTTGGAATAGCATGAGGAATAATGAAGTATTTCAGGAATGTCAAAACGAGTTTTGTTCACTCTGTTTTTTTTTTTAAAGGAGAACCTATGTTACTTAGGTTCATATGTAAGCAGTGAATGAAGCTCTTTCTCATCAGACAATGACTTGGAACAATTTCCCTTCAGTCAAACTTCGTAGAAAGAGCATTAAGTTCTAGTTTTAAGTCTGGTGCATCTTGCTTTCTGTCATTTCAAAATTTGCATTCACTTGATGCATTGAGTATCTCTTCTTGTTCTGTTTATGATGAGAAGATGTGGGGAAGGCAAAAATTGCAATAAAAAGGTGCCAATGATCCCAAACCCCAGCAGGGGATACCTGTGACAAACATGTTAATTATGAACAGATTACCAGTTCTAGAAAGATATTTTTCTGGTTTAATATCTAATGTTTGTAAACTTATAATTTACATTTATTATTTGTAATAAAAATAATAGCATATTATTATTATTATTAATGTTTGATGTCTCTCTTTTATCATCTGTACCTTTTAATGACTTACTCGGAATTCTGGTTGACATTGCTTCTAGCCATCAGGTGGTTACAGTGAAAAGATGGGGTTGTTCTCTTTGTGATTATCATTCTTTTGTTTTAAATACAAAATAAAGAATTATGTATAGCTTGTTACTTACTGGTTACTTCTTAAACTCAATTAGGATAATTTTTTCATGCTATATGGTAGAAAAAGAGCTTCTAGCAAGTCCTTTTATCACTTCCCAATATTTTTCAGTGTACATTATTCGCTAGCTGTAGAATATAAGCCATTAGTAAAAGACCCTGTTTGGCTGGTGAAGTTAGGACAGAGAATAGCAGGAAATGAATGGGAGTTTGCAGGATTGGGCAGCTGGAGCTTTTGGAAAAATAACCAGTCTCTGGACACTCTTCACATGACAGAAGAGCATAAATTAGAGGATTCAGTTTATTTATGGAGAAGTTAGAAGGAGATTCATCAGAGAGGTACATGTGGTAGGGATGAATGGTAATTTAAGCTCATCAGAGATAAAGGGGAGAAAGTTCATCACGAGAGTAGTAGAACAGTGGAATAAGGGCCCAAAGACATTTTTGAACATCAGTCTAGGAGATACCAAAAATTCAGCTGGGCAAGACCCTAAGCAACCTGAACTAACTGGACCAGTTTTGAACAGGGGAACGGGCTAGAGACCCTCAAATTTCCCTTCCAACCTTAAGTGTTGTTCTAGGGTTGAAAAAGATTGTTTAACAAGAAGGAAGAGCACTTGCCTGCAAGAAAATCAGTTTATTATATGCCAAAAGACAAAGTAATTGGTACTTTGGATGTAACTTATTATTTCTTCTTTCTTAAAACCTCTTGAAATCTTTCAGATTTGATGTACAGATCCTGCTTTGATGAAAAGAATCCACAAACTGGTTTTAAATCATACCTGATGGTTGTATTGAAAAATGGCAGAAGAAATGGCCAGGGCTGGGGTAAGAAGTGTATTCATTTTAAAGGCTATTTTGTTTAAGGAATGTGTTTTAATGAATGCTTTCACCCAATTCTATTTATTTCCCAGCAAAGACATCAAATTCACGATACCAAAAAGATACAGACCTTGGAAGTCTGATACAAAGTTGAAGATGGAATGAATTTTCAGAAACCAGTGAGGGAGCATTAGTTATTTTAGGTGACAACAGTGTTGTTTAATTAAGGTCCTATTTTCTCAGCACCGTGAGAGACTGTCGATATTACAATGCCTGCGCATTTTCTGTCTCCTTTGCTTGAAGGTTGCACTCAGATTTTATTTTATGTGTAAGAGAATGAGCCTAGTTTGAATTTATGACAAGTTCTTTCTTCATAGTAGTCTCGCATAAGGCATAGTTTTTTGCTTTCTCCATATAAAATTCTATGTGTCTACCTTCTATATTTCTATTTTTCTTTCCCGTACTTTGTAAGAAAGAGGGCAACTATTGTTCTTTATTCAGAGGAAAGTTCAAATACCTTTCATTCTTAAAGGTGACATTGGTGGAAGTGTTAAGTGATTTGGAAGTGAATTACAGTGATGTAGATTGACTGTTATCAACAGATTTTTTGAACCATCTCTTAATATTCTTTCATGACAGTTTATTGTGGTGTGGGTTTTTTTAAACTGTTATTACTATATTTATTTTTAATATTAGCTCCCACTTCAGGTGGGTCCAGACTTGCCCCTGACAATTGTCTGTGAAGGAGGTAATCATTTTAGTGATCTTCCTCCTACACTGTCACAGAATGTGCCTGTTATTTGTTGTTAAATAATAACAACTGTGTGTTTTCACTGAGTGTCTCTAAGAAGACCTCCCTTTAGAAGGAGTTAAGCTCTTACTCAGTCTAGTCCTGGGCAGTGGTCTGCATGGGCTCTCCTTAGCTGGTCACACTCTTTCTATTGATAGATGGGACTTCCAAGATGTCTAGATATGATTTTACAGGTAGCACTTCACCATTGGCACATTGCTTTTGGCACTGAGATAATAAAACCAGGTTTTGATGACCAAAAAAAATCTAAATTTTCTGTGGAAATATAAATAATATCAAGACAGATCTGGGAAGAGGTCCATTGGATCTGAAATTGTATCCTATAACAATGCAGTATTGTATAAAAACCAAGAAGAGGAATACAGAAAGATGTTCTTGATCTGATTATAAAATGGCAAAAAACATACATAAAAAATGCTTAGATCTAATCAGGTTAGTATTTTCCAATGATTTTTTTTTTGTTTGTTTGTTTGTTTGTTTTGTTGGTGCTTTTCCAGACAGCTTCAGTACTGAAACTCAGTCTTGGCTCTATCTATCACTGATAATTTGACAACATTCACTCTGCGGAGTGGCATGTTTCTGTTGCAGTCTTATCAGAGAAACAGGAATATCCAGACACTAAGACACAGATGTGGAGGAAGAGTATAAAGGAAATACAATTTTAAAATTTCCTTTCTTCCTGTTAAGAGGCCTGTTCACCTTTCTTGCATTTCAGTGCAGTTCTAAAAGGCTAGAAAAATGTTAATAGACTTGGCAGGTACAGCAGGGTAGGTAATGTATGGGGGCTTACACCATTACATGCCTGTAAAGCATGTTGTACATCCACTAACAAGACTGCCATTAATTTTTTCTATAAATCCTGCACAGAGGTATTAGGGTCTGTGAACTGACGATTTACTGCCTGGAAAATTATTCTTTATTGATTTATATTACATGGAGGCAGCCGCAAATCTATAGTGGCCTTATTCAGAGAGAAAAAGCTGAAGTTAGTGTCATTCTTACTTAGGGAAGCGATTAGAAGTAGGAAAATTGATTTAGTACCTCTGGGTGACATCTACATGTTATGCAATTATGAATCTCAGTAATCTATGAATTACAATACATAAAAGCATGTGAGATCTGGTTAATTATGTTTTTGTAATGTGGGCAATGTTCTTTGTGCAAGGTGTTGTAAATGTCAGCCTAACATTTTTATGCAAAATTTGGCACCAGAACCTAATTTTGATTTTCTTTAATGAAGTTTTTTGGGATCTTTACACTGCCTGGTATTTTTCTGATATTTTGTATGAATTTGACAGACTCAAGAATCTGAGACTATTTACCAGATTTGTATATCAGGTGTTGTAAAAATGAGTAGATATTTCAGTCTTTTAGATTCCAACCTCAAAAAGGTGTGTGAGAAGATAGAGCCATTCATAGGCACAGGGACAGTGCTCCAGGACCAGACACCCTTGAACTGTCTGGACAACAGACTGAATTCAAACAGCAAAAGCCCTGAGCTGTGTGTGGACTAAGCTGAGTTTTGCAGCTTACCTTCAGTTAACTATGTCTCAAATATAACTGCATATACATGGCTCTCTTTCTCTGCAAACCCTTCACTTCTGTAAGCTGGAAAATTGAGGGGTGTTGGACAGACATGTACGCAGTGCACTACCAAAAAGATCTGCAGAAGAGGGAACTGGTACTGAGGAACTGGAATCTAGCAGCTAGATATAAAAACTTCTCAGTTGTGGGGTTAAGATCTTTGGGATTTGACTGAAAAGCTCTGGGAACATATCTGCAAATATTAATGCAGCTTTTTTCCCCTTAGTTTTCCTCAGAAAAATATATGAAAATATGTTAGTAAAACATAACTCTCTGTTGTTTTTTGAGACATCATAGGTTATTTGCAAGGTATTTTCCTTCTTAAGGAAGCAAGTGGAGAGTTTAGAAAAGTAAACCAGACTGTGTTGTATGATGTAAGACTTCAGATTTTAAAATTATTTCTCATGTTAAGAATATTGGTGAACTTACTCTCTATTCATGAATTTAGCCCTTTATGTAGTAGATGAAGGATATTTTCCTGCTTTGCAGGCACTGGTAATATGGTATGACCCAAGGCTTTCTATGGAGTTTGTCCTCCTGGCATAAAATAGTAATTGAAAGCTGTTTAGGAAAAAAAATAAGATACTGGTTTAGGGGAGTGAACTGCCCATCTCTGTGATTCATTGTTCTGAGGCATTTTTTTCCAGACAGAGTGGAAGTGCAGCTCCTTTTGGGGCTATTTCTATTAGGTATTTAAGGTACTCACAAGTCAGTCTGTTTTGTCACTGATTGCCATAATTGGGAGTCTTAAGAATATTCTGGGCCCAGGTATAAGTGGCTTTCTGGTCACTGTGAAGACCCTGATCCAGAGAGCAGCACCAATAAAATATGAGCCAAGTTTCTGCTGTATGAGGCTTTGGAAGTAGCTGGGCAGGAGAAGCACATAGAAATGAGGAGCTGGAATTTCCTGCACATCCTGTGCTTGGCTGGCATGCAGCAGCTTCAGCTACAAATCCCTTGCTGCTGCTTCTGCATTGTGCTTGGCAGTTCTGAGTAATGGCTAATTCTCAAAATCTCCATGTCCAGACCATCTTTTACGTCACAATATGCTGCCATATACAATGGTTTTTTTTCATTCTATTGCTTATTTCAAACACACTGGCTTTTTAAAAACAGAAATTTAGAAGGGAGAATGACGATTGTTGTTGTAGACAAGCAGCTTAATGAAAATGCTGCTAAAACGCCTCTTCTTGTATGAAAACTAATAAATTGATTACCAAAGCAGCTTCGTAACCCAGTGTGATTTTATTGTCTTTGACCAGGGTGTTTGATAAGTACTAATTCTTGCCAAGAGCAAAGAGTAAATTTTATGTCAAGTGTTGCTGTTGTGTTTGGAAAAGAGCAGTACCAGAAGGGTAGCTAGATATGTAGGTCTGATCACCGAGTTCAGGGAATGGTGGCTCTGCAGCAGACCCTTGGTGGACAGCCTAGTAGTAGTAGCTTATGTACCTAAAGCCACAGAAGAGTTTTCTAAAGATATTTAGGCATCAGTCTTTAGGAATTTGTTTTAAAATATTTCTCAAAGTTTTTACCTAGTTTTCTGTGTTCATTTTATCTCTTTACATATTTTTTTTTTTGTTGGAAATTCTGCTAGCTCTTAGGTGTTCTGCTGAGTTCAGTGTAGGAAAAACCTACATCTAACTGAAAAAGTATATACCTTAAGTCATGTTCCTCCCACCCCTTGATAACATGTTTTTGCACAGAAGTGTTAAATGCTGGATAGCCATTTATAGTTATATGATATTGAAAGGTATGCAGGTAATTTTGCAGTCAGGCAAGGACAGAAACAGCAGGCATATGTTCTGATTCATGGGAGGGGTGTAAAAGGATTTTATAAGGAGATGTAAGAAAGCTCTTTTTTCTGAAGATGTGCATGGAGAAGTCACTGGAGTAGTGCGTACTCATCGCTACTGGACTTCAGGGGGACAAACAGATGTACCTGTGATTCATCTCTTGTTAATGGTACCAGAATCTGAAAGGTTAGCAGAGCTGCTGTGTTCTGTTCCTTTATCACACAGATGTAAAAGCACTGAATCCCTCGATCCTCTTTTTGCTGGCTGCATCCCTACCCTTTCCTGCTATCCCACTCAGCCTGGGCTAATGTCACTAACCTACTGCCACCTCGTTACAGAAGGAGCAGTTACGTACATGTTAATAATTGTTTCAACATGAATGTCTCTGGGATCCCAGTGCATTTGTTCCAGTGGTGAGCTGCTGGGGAGTGATGGGCTGTGTCCCTTCTGTTGCAGTCCCTGTCTCTAAGCTAAACTGAGTGGACATGTAAACATGCTCTTCATGCTTAGAGAGTAAATATATCATCAAAGCATGAGCAAGTCCAATTATGGGAAGTGTGGCTTATTGTAAAAGTATCATTAATTGATTTGTGCTTTTAATGTGTTTTTGTTTACTGAGTTGTAAAATAATAAGCAGGCTATGTTGGGGGTTCAGAATGAATAATTCCCTAGAACCAAATTTCAAGACATGCAGAAAATCCCAGCAGACTACTTTGCTTGCTAAAAACCAAAAAAAAGCTCTTTTTTCTTTTTTTTTTTTTTAGTTGATAATTGAATTTCTTTGGCTTTTGGGGATGATTTTTATGTTGAAATGTTTAGTAATACATGTCACAGGATAGGTCAATAATGGGTCTGTATAGCTGTCTCAGGTAGGAAAACACTTTTCCTCCCTCTGTACCCTTTTTTCTGTTCAGACTGGGCTTTAGGCAAATACTTCTTAGGAAAATCCTCTTAGCTGCTTCTTCCTGTAAAGCTAATCATTAATTACCTGGACTGTGGATTCAATAAAGGAATAAATATTAGAGATTTTTCTTGGAACTAAGAAGCAGGCAAGTAATGGCTTTGTCTCATGCTATCTAGGATGGAATTGCATCCCCCAGTTATGGAGGGAACTATCGGTCACTCAGTATAGAAATGAAATATTTGCAACAGTTGCTATTAAAATTTTAACCGACTGATGATGCAGATGGTTACTGCTGTGCCCTCTCCTTTCAAGGCTGTTTGGAAAATTGGGATTTGGGGTCATAGTTGCTTTTCTGACAATGCAGTGGGGTAGGACAGGGCAACGAGTCATCTCCACTCCACTGCAGCCAGCACACAGCAGAGAACATGCAGCATGCAAGAGTCTGTGATGTGTCAGCTTAGTGAAACTCTTGTTTTTAGAAGCTTGTTGATACACTTAAACTATTCAAAGTCCCAGAAGTATAACACTACAGTAGCTTGTTGTAGTATTTAAAACTAGCAAGCAAAGCTATTGCTATACATAGGCAGTTTTTAGTTTGGCTCAGAGGCTTTTCTTTTTTGCCCTTTCTGAAGTACAGAGTATAAATTGATAGAGTAATACATGCTAGTTGTCCTTAACAATGTAAATAAAAAGACCACCCTCTGCATTTAAGATAGTAGCTCTTGTTTTCAGTGTACCTTTCTTTGCTAATAATGATCCCCCAGCCACCTGAGAGGGCCCTTCCACCGTGAGTGTTATCAAGTAAGCGCTGCAACTTGATGGATGAGAGGAAGTGTGGTGGGTGTAATTCAGCTTCCTTGATTCTACTGCTCATGGATCTCAGTGCCCCATGAATTAACAAACAATTACACAATAACAAGAGATGGCCTTTTTCATGAGTCATCACTTCACTACAACTCATTTCATTTTAAGCAGCAGTACTGGGCAGTGTATTAATACTAGATTAATTTATGATCATTAATATTAAAATATTACCAAACATTTTATTCTAGCAGTTGTTTTTTTATTCTGAAAAGCTCCTGGAGAGCAGCACACAAATGTATAATTCAATCACATGTAGATGGTGGCACGATTAGTTTCTCACAATCAATAATGCTTCATTCAGTCATCTGGACAACTTTGGAGATGCATTTCTATTAAAAATAAACCCCCTTATTATTATAGATAACTGCATTTTGATCTCATTAACATGGATCTTTTTCTCTAAGCAGAACTAGACTGTAGTGTAGCAGTAAACAGCTCCTTTTAATATAAATTAAAATATTTTTCTTCTGACCTGCCATATAATTAAGATCCTGTTTATCAAAGTTTGTATTAGAACACTAATTGCATTACAGGCACACTTTCTTATTTCTGAACTGTTTATGATTTAATTGACTCGTTTAAACTAATTTTCATGGCTGTGGGAAAACAGATCATTAATGGAATTTATTTACACATGCAAATACTAATACATCACTCCATTATTCTAGTAATGATTAACAAACCCATTAATGTCTTAATTGAATGAGTTCTTTGGCGTGTATGTGCAATCTGATAGTACTGCAAGTTGATTTAGGAGTAATACCATTTTAAAGAGTATGCCTTGATGCAATGAACTGAGATTTAAAACTCAGGGCAACAAGGAGCATGGCTGTTGTGTATAAATATTTTTCCTGTGTACAATGAAATTGTAATCTTAAAGAAAAATATCTGTTAATTTTACTATTTTAGCAAGGATATACCAAATTTTATTTGAATGATCTTCTCATTACTGTAGAGACTGGATCGTAATAAAGAAAGATATAATAAATAAATAATAAAGCATAATGTGATATATAAATATTATCTCTATGTATTGTGTCTAATATATACATATTATTTATGATGTTTCTGAATTGGAGAGACATCAGTTTGATAGGTGGACCACTCTGTGGGTAAAGAACTGGCTGGATGACCGCACGCACAGAGTTATGATCAATGGCTCAATGTCCAGCTGGAGACCAGTAACAAGTGGTGTCCTTCAGGGATCGGTGTTGGAACAGGTCTTGTTCAACATCTTTGTCAAGTGACATGGACAGTGGGATTGAGTACGCCCTCAGCAAGTTTGCCGATGACACCAAGCTGTGTGGTTTGGTTGATACGCTGGAGGGAAGGAATGACATCCAGAGAGACCTTGACACGCTTGTGAGGTGGGCTGATGCCAACCTCATGAAGTTTAACCATGAGAAGCTCAATGTCACACGCTTGGGTCGGAGAAATCCCAGGCACAGCTACAGGCTGGGTAGAGAAAGGATTCAGAGCAGCCCTGCGGAGAAGGACTTGGGGGTGTTGGTTGATGAGAAAATGAACATGAGCAGGTTTCAGTGTGTGCTTGCAGCCCAGAAAGCCAACTGTATCCCAGGCTACAACATCAAAAGGATCATGGCTAATAGGTCGGAGGAGGTGATCCTGCCCCTTTATTCTGCTCTCGTGAGACCTCACTTGGAGTACTGCGTGCAGTTCTGGTGTTGTCAACATGAAAAAGACAAGGAACTGTTGGAACAAGTCAAGAGGAGGGCCACGAGGATGATCAGGGGACCGGAGCACCTCCTGTATGAAGATAGGCTGAGAAACTTGGGTCTGTTCAGCCTGGAGAAGAGAAGGCTGCATGGAGACCCCATAGCAGACTTCCAGTATCTGAAGGGCAGCTATAGGGATGCTGGGGAGGGACTCTTCATTAGGGACTGTAGTGAAAGGACAAGGGGTAATGGGTTAAAACTTAAACAGGGGAAGTTTAGGATGGATATAAGGAAGAAATTCTTTCCTGTAAGGGTGATGAGACAGTGGAATGGGTTGCCCAGGGAAGTTGTAAATGCTCCATCTCTGGCTTGGGTGGCATGGTTTAGAGCGAGGTGTCCCTGCCCATGGCAGGGGGTTGGAACTGGATGATCTTACAATCATTTCCAATCCTAACTATTCTATGATTCTATAAAGGGAGCTTCTTATAAGGTGTAATGCAAAACCCAGTATTGACAATTGTTTCTTTCCACTGACTTCAAGTGATTTTACTATCTGATGGAAACTCAAGTAATTTCTCTCTCTTGAGCAAAAAGTCTTTGATGCAATAAAAATCTAATTCACAGTGAACCTGGTGAGAGGTGTGCTTACCTTCAGCATATGCTGTGCTGCACTGACAACAGAGGTGTGTTCTCTGGACAGCTGATGAGGAACAGAAAAAGGAAAAGAGGACAGGAACTGTTGCTTTACATTAGTGGGCTTTGAACTTGTGAGTTTTCCAACTTTTACTTAGTTATTTACAACCAGAGCACTGTGGTGATGAAGCTAATCCATCAGTTCTCCATTGTAACGTCTTAATGAAATTAAACTTTGTTTGAGGAAAAAAATACAAGAGTAAGTACTGAATTAAAAATATTAAAGTAAAAATGTTGCTGTTCATGCAGTTGATACCTACTGATAGATTTAGGAGTAATGGTACTGATTTACATGAATAGTCATGTATGAAATAAGCTTAAGGTAGAAATTCAGTAATACCGACCTGTGTTTGTATTTATTACTATAGGGTGCTGATCAGTATTCAGTACTCTAAAGTACCCAATGACAGGAAAACAATTTTTACATTTTATTTTTTATAGATAATAAGAAGGCTCTGTTCACAAAACATACCTCACTCACCAGAGAAACTCATATAGTATGGCACACAGGCTACTTGTGATAATCAAATACCGTTTTGAGTTATTTTATCACAACATAGAAATTAATCTCCTGCACTGACAATTGGATACTTAAACTAATTATTTAGTGGTTTTACCAAAAGTAAAATGAATCTGCAATATGGGCTGTCTTTGAACTCTGGAAGAGTATTTACATGAAACTTCATGTAAAACTTATGAAAGCTTTTGTTTTCAGATGACTATCACCAACTCCATCTTCAGTTGGATAAAGTTGATTAACAAATGCAAAAATCTCATTCCAGGCTCCTGTCTTCCTCTTCACTTTCCATCAGGAAAGGTAAAAAAAAAAAAAAAAAACAAACAACCCAACAACAACCTTAACCACCTCGTGTATATATCTGTGTCAAAAAAGTGGAAGACTTAGACGTGGGTGATAATGTGTGAGAATAAGTCTGTGTACAACAGAACAGAAAGTAGGAGTTCATTAAGTCTACCTGAAAAAAAAAACAAGTTTCCTATTTTAACTTAAGACTGTGTGAAATGTGTCAGTGGCCTATATTTTCAGAAACAAAAAAATTATTTACATGCCCCAAGGTGAATTTTAGGATTACTTCTCTAAAATATTTGTTCTTGCAAGATCTAGTAAGTGGAGCAAGATTCTAGAGCACAGATGGTGATATTTAAATGTTGGAACATGAAAAAACATTACACAGAACTGAAGTATAGCATTTATTGGGTTGATTTTGCAATTAACTCTTCTTTCACAATCTTTTTTAGTTCGAGGGATAAGGATCTTACTGGGACCTGAAGTTCCGCTTATTCCCAGCTCCCAAAGAGATTTTAGATCCTACTCTTCTAATATGACAAAAAGAAATAGTGGCCTTAAAAAATGTGACACTATTCAGTACACAGAACCCTTGGCACAAAGAAGTACATTCTCTTTAATCTCTTATCTCTTTTTAAAGCCTCAAATATGCTTCCTCTTTCATGTTTCCAGTCTTTATGTGCAAAGACTTGCTCAAATGACTGAATTCCCTAAACAGCTACAAAGCTATTGTCATAAGAACATGAAGTATGCTTGACATTATTTTATGTACTGAATACAACCCACCAACTACTTTAGGGTGCTCAGGATGCAGTTTCAAGATATGATTTAATGATTGTAGTGGTTTGCACTTTTATTTTAGCTTTCAGCTATGGATTATAAAAAAAAAAATTAAAAATAGAATCCCTAAACTGCATTTCTGCTTTAAAATTTTGTTTGCTTTTAATGGTTGAAACACTGTTTATGCATGCAAGATCCATTTCTTAAATTAGTATATTACTGAGAAGCAGATTTACTAGCAATCTGTTTTTTAAAAAGTTAAATAATGGTTTTCCATCTATGAAGAAGAATTTTCTCATGAAGATAATCCATTAAACATTTTCAGTATAAAACTTCACTTTATTTTAATTAGTTGTCAGCGGTGCCACTATATTAATGTGGAAGTGGTAGTCCTCTGTAAAGTTCAGGTCCATTTAAAACTACTTAGAAAAGTGGTACATACTTTTAACGTTTTAAAAAGATGTTCAAAGGTTCTTTTAAAAAATTAATCATATCTAGCCACAGATTTACCTTAAAAGAAAAATACAAGTAAAATATGTTGGAATTTAAAGCAGACCTGACCCACAACAATACAAGGTGATATCTCATACTAAGTCAGTTTAACATAGATTATTTCTTTAGCAACTTTTTAGCATTTTCTCTCTGGATTAGTCTTTCAAGTGCCAACCTGTTCCACAGAGGCTGTTGTGTTCTTCCTGCAGCAAGTACTTGTTATAAAGTTATATCTTCACATGTGACAATTTGCTTCTCTTGGCTTAAATTGGTATGTAAAGCTGGTATAACATGGACCAGTCTACTTAACATACCACAGAAAGTAAAAGCTTTTCGTTTGCTCTAACAGTTTTGTTTGATCTCTAGGTTGAGCCTGGAATCTCATGATGTTCACACAAGCAAAAAACCCTGTTCACTTCTCACTCGTTATTGTTTTTACAAGGTTCTCATGGAATTGAATGGAAAAGATAGTCCAGCAAAATCTTCTTCAAATCACCTAGCACAGAGAAAATCTCTTCAAGACTGTCCATGCAAGTGGTTTCAGGTCAGTCAGAGATTCTCACTGCTTAATATTTCAGAGAATAAGTTTTAAGAGTCATAGGAAGACCACAGTGAAATTTGTTCTGTCTCTTTTCCTTACTAAGGTATGAGTCCAATGTTTCATGCATTGTTGCTCACTCTGACTTGTCTTCATGGTGGTAAGACCTTCAGACACAGTACATCAATCTTTTACATATTTTTATAGAATTTGGTGTATTTTCCAACATTGCATACATAAAATAATAAATCTGTTTTATTTTCTGGTAGATGTGGGACATGCTTTTGTTGTATTTTCTCTGTATCTGAATGCCTCTTCTATCAAATGCACAAAGTTTAAAAATGCTGTAGCTGTTAAGATACAGATTGAAACCTTGATGCTTCTAATTTGATGTGGTAATGCAGTGTGGACTAAGCTGCTCATACCACCACACCATCCAGCTCCAGAATTATTTTGCAGTGTGACTGCTAGTTGTCCCTGAGATTAATTCTAATATAGATAACTTAACCTAGGGTGCACTGTTTGCTGATTATGATGACAACTGCTATACTGTACCATGCCTGCATTTACTGTTGGGTATTTACTTCAGTATACCATCTTCAATAGTGGAACTTAGTCTTTTGGGAAAGGAAGGTTATTCTTAATCTCCTATTGCCAAGTATCTGAACTTTAAGCCTCAAAATTCAGATCCTGACTGCAGTTCAGCCTGCAGGTGGAAACCCTGTTGAATTTTCAGTTCGATGTTGACCTGTTTCTGTTCACTCCCAAAGTCTTTGTTCTCTTATGAGGTTGAATTTTAGGGATGTTGCAGCAAGGAGCCCAGCAACAGACACAGCAAATTTGTGTACGGAGGGTTAGGAAGTATCTACTTTCGTGGAGGGATACACGAGGTACACTTCTGTTGGGCTCAAAGAAAGTGGAATCCTGCATAGATGCGCGTCATAGTCTCTATCAAATGTAGGTGGAAAGGCAGTTCAGTGTGTCTGAGTGCAATCTCAGGATTAATCCTAAACATCCTAGATGTGTGTTGGCATAAGTAGCCCTGTAAGAGTGTCAGGCAAGATCATGCTGATATGGGAGCTTGAATCCCTTCCAAAAAACTTGCCTTTTTTAATTCTGCCACTATGGAATTCTCATTTTCTCTGTAGGTACCCAGTCTAAACACATATAACACCGAGGCCTTGTTTCTAGCAATGTCTTGTGGCCATGGGTTTTACAAGACTGTTATTTTTTTTGCATGAATGAGATTAAGGATACAGTTTTGTTGGTGGTTAATTATATCTTTCTCATCCACAGGGAAAATAAACCACAACCCAGCTCTGAGTTTGTGCTTCCACCATAAGATACCAGACCTATCAATATTGCAGGGGAGCCTTTTCCAGCTTCTTAACTGCACTTACAGAGAAAAAAGTGCCAAACAAGAGCAAATGTTTTAATTGCAAAAAGCAGTTTTCTTAGGTAAGACACACTCTATGTTTGCAGAATGAATTTAATATGCTACACAGTCTAGCGGGTTTTTTAATAAATGTTAAGTCTGAAAAAACCTGCATGAAACAGCTATGGTTGTATTTGCATATTTGCTCAGAATAATTGATAGAATTGTTTATTGTAAAAGGAAATAGTCTAATATACTCTGTAAGAAAAGTAAAACTATGAGATTCAGTGATTTATCTGATTGCATTCTTTGTAAATTTAAGCAGTAAGTCTCAATAAGCTAGGTGTTTCCTGGTAGTTTTAGCTCGGCTTAAGTGGTAATGGGAACTTCATGATACACAGGTCTGAGAAAATTTTTACTAGATACAAGCTTCAGTTAAAACTCTGATTCTATAAAACCTTAGCTCTAAATAGAAACTCAGGCTTGGCATCTCCCTCTCTAGAATTATACCGCAAATGTACTATTCAGCATATGTTAGTATGTACTATATATGGTATGTGGTATCTATTGAACAACATAGTAATGATTGCTTTAATCATTTGTCGTCTTACTCTTTCTGACCTCCTAAAGAAGATCTTTACTGGGACAGTGGTTGTGCAGGTGGTTTCAGTGATGTATGATCTCGTTTTCTTGTAACTGGTAGAGTTCTGATCCTGCATTGTAGAGGTTAGTACAGGTTGCTAAACTGCAGATGTCAGTTTTGGAGAAGCACAAAAACTTCAGGTTGTGCAATTGTGCTTCAGTTCAAATGAATTCAAATGAAGTCAGTGGCCTTAAAATAGGTGATCTAAGTTGAATCAGTTGTCAAAATATTTCTAATT
Source organism: Neopsephotus bourkii (assembly GCF_033783945.1). Classification (NCBI taxonomy): domain Eukaryota; kingdom Metazoa; phylum Chordata; class Aves; order Psittaciformes; family Psittacidae; genus Neopsephotus; species Neopsephotus bourkii. The sequence goes on along the minus strand of NW_026900756.1, from coordinate 1,995,615 downwards.
TAGAACCCAGTTAAGCACACAGGAATTGGCATTAGGAATGGAGACAGTGTTTTGTAGGGTAAAGACAACAGCTCTATTTAGTTTTGTAAGGATAGAGATGCAGGAATTGTGAAGTGATTACAGCCCAAGGTCAGCAACATAGGTTAGACCTTCTAGAACTGTTTTTGCAGTTAATACTTTGTTTCTTGGATGTGTTTGCAAAAGAAATTATAGATAGCATAACTGGGAATTTATTATGCTGCATCAGATTTATTTTTGATTGAAGCTACTGTTCAGTTACAAAACAGGAGCTCTTTATGGATTGAATGCTTTTTGGAGACTCTGCTTTTGAAGATTTATGGACTGTTTAATAACAAGTATAAGATTGTATCTTTAAAACAAGAAATGAATGACACAAACATTTTTTGCGAAAGAGATAAGTTGCCCAATCTGGTGTATTTATCAGGTTACAAATATAAATTTTCTTTGAGACAGAATGGGTTTTTTTTATTAATAACTCTATGTTGTGACCATTTTTCTAATGCATATTTAGCTTGGAAGAAGGAAAAGAATGTGTGCAGTCTATGAGTGATTTCACAATTCCCTGGTATGAAAACGATTGTATTATTATTTTTTCTCAAAGAAGAGTTAATTCATATTCCAATGGTTTCTTAATAGACAAAGGTGAGAGACATTTGCCTAACTCTATGCTAGGTTATGTCTCATGAGAATATGGAAATTCTATATTTTTATAGCATCACTAAGACACCCCTAAACATACATGTTATTTAACCTTTACATTATGATTTTGGTGTACAAGTGGATGTGCTCCTGTTTGATTTATAGTTGTTGCAGCCTGCAAGTGGGTGGACATACAAAGAATACAAAAAATGAACGGAGATGATTTAAGCATTCTGAGCTGAGGGATGCAATTTCAGTATTTTTCCCATCTTTTCCATATAAAGAAAACATACTCCAGTATTTGGGACAAGGGAAAGACCAGTGTACTCATAGGTGGTTATGAATCATTTTATTATGTCTGTGACACTGTAAAATATGTGTCTAGTAAGAAAGACCATTACTTCTTTTCTAATGACCTATAGCAGTAAATGAAGAATTGAAAAAGCTATCAAGCACTTCCTGTTTGGAGTACTGCAGAGAAAAAAAATAGATCTAGGAAAATATCTCCAGGAATACAATCTGCTCAGACTCTGAGGAGTTGGAATTAAATCTGGGGATATAGGGTAAGGCTTGAGAAAGGATCTGAATTACTGTCAGGAGATTCTTAATAACCATGCAGGGACTGTCAGAGCTCTGGAGCTCTGGCTGCCTAGACACTGCAGAGAGCTGGAGAGTAAAAGGACAGAAAAAGCAAAGTGTAGTGAGTGCTTGTCGTGGTTTAACCCCAACCAGACAGCTTGTGCACTCACTCCCCCCCCCTTCTTGCCCTCCGCTATTCTCGGAGGGACGGAGAGGAGAATCAAAAAGAATGCAACTCCTACAGGTTGAGATAAGAACAGTTTAGTAACTAAGGTATAACACAAATCACTACTGCTACCACCAATAATAGGAATGATAAAGGAAATAACAAGGGAAGAGAATACAACAACCCATCACCAGGCGACCGATAACTTGCCCCCCCAGCCCGATCAAGCACCGACCGATACCTCCTCCAATCCTGCAGTCCTCGCCCTTCCAAGTAACTCCCAGTTCCCCCCTCGGCATGAAGTGCTGTGGTATGGAATACCTCTTTGGTCAGTTTGGGTCAGGTGTCCTGTCTCTGCTTCCTCCCAGCTCCCCTCCTCCCTGGCAGAGCATGAGGCCCACAAAGTCTTTGGCCAAACCAAAACATTATTTTTATCAGCTTTGTTCCCAGCCTGAAAGTCAAAACACAGCACTGCACCAGCTACCAAGAAAGAGAAAAAATGACTGCTACTGTTAAACCCAGGACAGTGCTGCTGCTGTTTTTCGGGGAAAGGGAAGTGCATTTGTCTTTTTGTATCTGTCTTCAGCCTTTGTGAACAAAACTGTAAGTAAAATGTGCAGTGTTCCAGTAGAACACTGATATAAATAGATTTCTTTTAGTGCAGCAGTGACTTCCCTGCTTTCATAGTCACCCTACAGTGTAGTTCCTTCTTCTGCAGTCCCCAGACTCTGGTTTATCTGACTTAACCTGTAAAACTATGTTTTCTTTTGATACAGTGGCTAGTGCACTGCACAAGCAACATACATTGCTTTCCATAGGTTTATATATATCACTGATCCTTAGGCGATCGGTTCTTGAATGATGAAGTGGGATAGCAATTCAGAAATTGTAGTAGTATTCATTTTACAGTTGCAGTGTAAAATCAGCAGTATGCTGATTTAGTGTGTTTAATATATATAAGTATAATTACACTGACTATATGCTTTCCCTTCAGTGAATTACGAAACTTAAGTACATAGTCTGATACTTGATAATTCTGTTAAAGAGTGGAAGATGAAGCTGGTTGGCTGCTTTTTTGTATTTTGGTGATTGCCATCATTCACTTGCTAGTACTGCATGTTTTAGGGGAGATAAAATCCAAAGCGTAAGAGAAAGGGACAAATGTGTGCTGTCATAAAATCATAGAATCAACTCAGCTGGAAAAGACCTTTAAGATCACCAGGTCCAACCATCATGTCAGTACATATTTGAACAGACTGGGAACTGTAAAAATGGCAGTACAAACCTGTGCTGCCATTATGACGTTCTGCCAAATCCAGATGTATCAAAGAGCAATTGTACATAAACATACTTTGGAAAACAAACCTATTGGACTGAATGTAATGACTACAATATGCAGCCCTGGGCTTCTTATATATCACTGGGTAAATTTTTTGATCAAAATATATAAAACTGTATCTTGAGCTTAAGGTGACGTCTGCCTATTAGGGAGGGACTGGATGGAAAAAAAAACACCCAAAAACTCAGAAATGCAGACAGCACCAGGAAACTTTCCACTAGGCTACCCTCTTTGTGTGATGATGAGTTTTTGTAATTGTGAGGTTAAGTATAGTGTGAAGGTTCATTTTTCAGTAGGTTTTGCCCTTTAAATCTTCCTCATTTCAGTTCTCCTTGCTTAACTCTAAGCCCAAAGTTATAAACTACATGTTTTAACCTGTTCTTTTCACCTTTACAAACCATACATACTCATACCTGGCTAAAAGGAAATAATGCAAAACAACATGCACCTAGCTTGGGGAGCCATAATCCTCTTGAAAATTTACACTTAATCTATAGCTTCATGGTTCATTTTTTGGGAATACTGAACAATGGCTTTTTGTTTTTAAGGACTGGAATATTTTCCAAAGAATATGTTGGCAATCTTTTAAATTGTAGGAACAACTCCTGAATGAAAACAGAAGAGACACAATTAATTTGCAAATTCAAACATGATGATTGAAGTGCAATTATCCTTTGATTAAGAACAATGCAGAAGACATTTTAATGCATAGTTTTTCCACTTTTTAACAATTAAGTCTGTCATTGTAAGCAGTGAATTGAACATTTATGTTAAACTGCACTGTTTTAGATGTTCTGTGACATTGCATTTGGAAATCTTTCTTTGGAATTACAATCATGGCCATTGACTGGATAGTTAAGTGGCAGAATAATTTTTGCTGAAATAACCATGGCCATAGCTTTTTTAAACATATCACAAACAAATGACTCAAGAAAGGACTGATAATGGATTGGTACAAGAAAATCTTGGTAAAGGAAGCAATCATTCAGTGAACAAGTTGATCAAACAATTAGGGTTTCTGCCTCAAGCAAATAGTGTCTCTGGAAGAGATGGGAGAAGACAACATAGCAAATGATTGTGTTTGGATTTCTGCCTCTAAAAATACTGTTCACTAGTGAAATGGAACAAAATTATACATGGTCCAATGCTGTTTTTGTTCAAGTAAAGAAAACTTTTACTGATTTTGTCCTCTGGCAGTTCTGACATGTGCACGCACACACACACACAGAGGTGTCTGCTGTGTAGAAATATTTGTGTGTATGACTATACCTGTATGCATTCCTCCAAATACTGTGCTGTGCATTGTGATGTCAGTGTTTAGACTAGTAAACAACTTACTCTGTTATTGTAATTTAACTTGAACAAATCTGTATAAAACAAATTATTTAATGTGGTGACTGACAAGCTGAAATTCTGACACATGCCCAGTGTAACATTTTGATTGCTGTGGTGTCTCATAGGATGCATGCTGAGTTATCTGCATGATTTCTGTGGTCTGTAATCCATCTTTGAATTAGCAGCTTTTTAGCCTTATTTTGCCTTTTCTTACCTCTTTTTTCTGTACTTATTCACTTTTTTAAGTGTCATTATACCACCTTCTCTAATGACAGTAAAATATCTGCTGGAAATGAGCTTAATGACTTGGAAGCAATTAGAAGAGTCGGCGAACAAAGATAACTGCCACATCCCAAATGGAACTGATATTTTATTCACACAAGCTTCTAGCTACTGCAGTAAACTTAGATCAGCTACTGTACTCATGAAGAGATAATTAAAACTCGTGGGAGTCTGGATAAACCACCTGGTAGAATGACACCTTTTCTAAAGGGAGACAGCAGGTTTGCAGGTCTTGAGAAGGCTTTATTGAAATGAGTGAATGCTACTTGAAAGATTTTTGTACACCACCATTATTTTTGCTTGAAAGGGCTGTATATTGTAGTGGGGTGTAAGAAAAACTTGTGCAAAATAATTCAGATCTGTGAGGTATATCAGCTCTAGGTTCCATTGTATATTTCTTATTTTTAGCTATGTGAGACTAGTTTTGCCTTTTTTAATTAACTAACTTTGCCATTCTGTGGTGGCTGTACTGGGTTTGTGTGACAAGCTTTTGGCAGTGGGAGGGCTACAGGGATGGCTACTGTGAGAAGCTGTTGGAAGCTTCCCCCATATTTGACAGAGTCAATGCTGGCCAGCTCCAAGACAGACCAACTACTGGCCAAGGCTGAGCCTATCAGTGATGGTGGTAATGCCTCTGTGGTAGCATATTTAAGAAGGGGAAAATGTTACTGTGCAGGAGCGATTGAAGCTGGAGAGAGGAGTGAGAATATGTGAAAGAAACAACTCTGCGGACCTCAAGGTCAGTGAAGAAGGAAGGGAGGAAGTGCTCCAGGTGCAGGAGCAGATATTCCCCTGCAGCCCTGTCCTGAGTTCAGCAGCAGCAGTCATTTTTTCTCCTTAGTAGCTGGTGCAGTGCTGTGTTTTTGACTTTCAGTCTGGAAACAGTGTTGATAACACCGATGTCTTTAGTTACTGCTCAAATGTTTAGTCTGGCCAAGGACTTTCTGAGCCTCATGCTCTGCCAGGGAGGAGGGGAAGCCGGGAAGAAGCAGAGACAGGACACCTGTCCCAAACTAGCCAAAGAGGTATTCCATACCACAGCACATCATGCCCACTATATAAACTGGGGGTAGTCACCTGGAAGGGCTAGATCACTGCTCAGTCGGTCTGGGTATTGGTCGGTGGGTGGTGAGCGGTTGTATTCTCTTCCCTTGTTATTCCCCTCACCATTATTATTACTGGTGGTAGCAGCGGTGGTTTTGTGTTATACCTTAGTCACTGGACTGCTCTTATCTCAGCCCATGGGAATTACATTCTTTCGATCCTTCTCCCCATCTCTCCAGGAGCAGGGCGGGTAGGAAGATGGGGGGAGTGAGCAAGCAGGCTGCATAGGTCTGAGTTACTGACTGCACTTAAACCACAACAGTGGTCCAGACTGTAGTGATGCAGGTTGCCTCCCTGCAGCCCATGAAGGTCCATGGCTGAGCAGATTTACACCCACAGACAGTGGAGGACCCCACATGGGAGCAAAGGGGTGTCCGAAGGAGGCTGCGACCCTGTGGCAGCCTGCACTGGAGCAGGCTCCTGGCAGGACCTGTGGCTTGTTGGAGAAAAGATCCCACACTAGAGCAGGTTTGCTGTCAGGAGCTGTAACCCCATGGGGGACCCATGCTGGAGCAGCCTGTTTCTGAAGATGCAGCCTGCTCCTGAAGATGCAGCATGTTCCTGAAGGTGCACCCTGTGGAAGGGACCCATGCTGGAGCAGCCTGTTCCTGAAGATGCACCCTTTGGAAGGGACCCATGCTGGAGCAGCCTGTTCCTAAAGGGCTATATCTCATGGAAGGGACCTAGGCTGGAGCAGTTCATGAAGAATTGCAGCCTGTGGGAAGAAGTCTGCTATGGGAGGGTCCCCATGATGGAGCAAGGGAAGAGTGTGAGGAGTCATCCCCTGATGAGGAAGGAGTGGCAGACTTGTGATGAACTGACAATCCCCATACCCTTCACAGCTGTGAAGGGGAGATAGAGAAAATCATGAATAAAGTTAAGCCTGAGAAGAAGGGAGGGTAGATGTTCTTATAGTTTGGGTGTATTTCTCATTACCCTACTCTGATTTCATTGGTAACAAACTGATTTCTCTACATTGAATCATGTTTTGCCTGTGACAGTAACTAGTGAGTGATCTCTGTCCTTAGCTCGACCTACAATCCCTTCATTGTATTTTCTCTCACCCTATCCAGCTGAGGAAGGGAGTGATGGAGCAGCTTTGGTGGGCATCCAGCCAGGATAAACCCTCCACACCTTGTGTTGACAAGTAATTGACACAAGGGTAAGGAAAATCTGATGTGATGATCTGAACTGGATTGGATCCAAAGTCATGTCAATATATTCCTTCTGCTCATTTTTTTTCTTTCTGATTCCTTATGGAAGGGAAGCTGTTTGACTTTCTCTCTTTCCCTTTCTCTCTCCCTGTGCTTGTCACAAACCTAAAGTGATGAGGTAGGAAAGATTCACTGCCATGCAATAGCTTTTTTTCCCTGATTGCCTATTCACTGACATTCATAATCTTAATACAGATGTATAAATAAATATAAAAATAACTACTAAATGCAGCAGTTAATTGCCAATTTAAATACTGGAGGAACCACCTGTCTTTTTGGTAGCCGAACCTCTTATGTGTTCAAGGGTAATTTCAAGTGGGGCTCACATTACTTCTTATGAAAATATTTTGGTGTAATTTCTATTATAGTATAGGACTTGCATTGACTTTAAATGACCCTCAAATCTCATGAAACAAGAAACTTCTACAGTACAGAATGTAGTATCAAGAATCACTAGGTGGTGTGGTTAGAGAAATTTTCTGAAATTTTGTTATGTGAATTGGATAGTTCTACTCAGAGTACAAGCAGATATTGTCGAAGATAATGTTAGAGAAATCATTGTTGTCTATTCTTATTTATTTATTTATTTATTGGTGTTTGGAATTTTAGTAGGGAATTGATATAATGACAGTACAAAAAATGCAATTGCATGGTTGTTTTTCTATTGAAATGTCTCATTGCTTTTCTTTTTTTTTTTTTTAACCTCCTCAATTAGTGAAGTATATCTTTGATATACTAAGTGAACTGAGTGTTAATATTTCTGAGCTCTGTTCACATCATCAGTAAAATCTCTGATTTACCAAAAACATTTTACTTGCTGTCAAGTTTCTGTTTTCAGTCTATGTCCATGCAAAGATAAATTGAAGAAGTATATGGTGTGAAAAAATTACTGCGTTCCTGGTTTGTTGTGGCAGTACGTTTAGAACTGTGGCTTGGACCTGTGTGGTCAGTTACAGAATTACTTTAGTGTAAACAATCCTAGCACTTTAATGTCAATGCAAAATAATTTTGCCATATGAGATCTTTGGTTTGGTGCATTTGCCACTCATTTGCTTTGTGACCAACTTAAAAGGATTTGTAAAACCAAAGAAAATTTTCTCTCATTCAGTGATACAGTCTGAATTACAGGCAAATTTGCAAACTACATGTCCTCCATTTTAAGATAAGGATATGATGTCAGTGTTCTAATCTATCTTTACAGATACATATGTGCATCTTTATTGTCTGCAGCCTGCTGGGAAAGCTGGAATATTTAGAAAATTAACTCTTTAAAGCGGGAACATTTACAAAATTAGCTACTTAAAAAAACACCCCACTTACCTACAGGCTTAAACACTATTTATTAAATCATGGGAGATAATAGCAGAAAAGAAATTTTGTATGTAAAAAAAAAAAAAAGAAAATTTGTATATAAAATTTAAGAGAAAAATCTAACCCTAACCCTAACCCTAAACATTTCCTAACCCCAACCCTAACCATAAACCTAACCTTTACTAAACCTAACCCTAACCCTAACCCTTTACCTTAAACCTAAACCTAACCGTACCCTAACAGTAACCTGAACCCTAACCCCAAACGCTAACCCTACACCCTAACATTAACCATAACCCTAACCCTAACTCCGAACATTAAACCCTACTCTTACTAACTCTAACCCTAACCCTAACCCTAACCCTACTAAACCTAACCATAACAATAACCCCTAACCCTCACCCTAACGCCCTAAACCTAAACCTAACCCTTCCTAAACCTAACCCTAACCCTACTAACCCTACCCCTAACCCTAAACCTAACCCAACAATAACCCTAAACATAACCCCTAACACTAACCCTAAGCCCTAACCCTAACCCCTAACCATAACCCTTCCTAACCCTAACCCTAACCTTAACCCTAACACTTAACACTAAAAAAAAACCCTAAGTCTATTAACCCTGAAACGAAAACGCTAACCCTAACGCTAACCCTCACCTTAACTCTTACTAACCCTAACCCTAACCATACTAACCATAACCCTACTAACCCTAACCCTAACCCCCTAAACCAAACCCGCACATTAACACTTACTAACGCTAACCATAAACATAACAATAGTAACCCTAACACTAACCCTAACCCTAACCCTAATAACCCTAACCCTTCCTGACCCTAACCCTAACCCTACACTAACTCTAACCATACTAACCCTAAACCCAACCCCCTAACCCTAACCCTAACTAACCCTAACACTAACCCTAACCCTACTAACCCTAACCCTAACCCTAAACCTACCCTAACCATAACCCTAACCCCTAACCCTAAACCTAACCCTTAACGCTAAACCCTAACCCTAACCCTCACCCTAACCCTTAATAACCCTAACCCTATTAACACTAACACTAAGCCTAAACCTAACTCTTACTAACACTAACCCTAACCCCTGAACCTAAACCTAAACCTAACCCAACACTTACCCTAACCCTAACCTTAACCCTAACGCTAACTAACCCTAAACCTAACCCTAGAACGAAACCTACCCTACCCTAACCCTAAAACTTACTAACCCTAACCCTAACAATAACCATTACTAATACTAACCCTAACCCTTAACCTTAAACCTAAACCTAACCGAACTCTAACGGTAAACCTAACTCTAACCCATAACCCTAAACGCTAACACTAACCATAACCCAAACCCCTAACATTAAACCTTAGTCTTCCTAACGCTAACCCTAACCCTAAACCTACTAACCATAACCATGACCCCTAACCCTAACCCCTAACCCTAACCCAAACCCTAACCCCATACCATTACCCTAACCCTACTAACCCTAACCCTAACCATACTAAACCTAACCCTAACCCTAAATCTACCCACTAAACCTAACCCCTAAACATTAACCTAACCCTTACAACCCTACTCCTATCACTAGCCCTAACCCTACTAACCCTAACCCTAACCCTAAAAACTAAACCTAACCCCTAGACCATACCCTGACCCTAACACTTACTAACCCTAACTCTAACTCCTAACCCTAACCCTAACCCTAACCTTAATTCTTACTAAACCTAACCCTTAGCTTAACCATACTAACCCTACCCCTACCCCTAAAACTAACCCTACAAACCCTAACCCTAACCCTAACAACTAACCGTACTAACCATAACCCTACTAAACCTAAACCTAACCCTAACCCGAACCAATAACACTAACACCTAATCGTAACCCTAACCCTGACCCTACTACCCTAACCCTAACTCGAACCCTGTCACCATAAAGCTAACCCTTACTAAACCTAACCCTAACACTAACCTTAAACCTACTAACACTAACCCTAACATTAACCCTACTAAACCTAACCCTAAGCCTACCCTAACCCTAAGCCTACTCCTAACCACTAAACCTAAACCTAACCTTAGCCCCCTAAGAGTAACCCTCACCCTAAACCTTACTAACACTAACTCTAAACCTAACACTAACCCTAACCCACTAACCATAACCCTCACCCTAAACGCTAACGCTAACCCTTACCGTAACCCTTACAACCCCTAACCCTAACCCTACTAACCCTAACACAAAGCCTAACCCTAACGATAACAACCAAAACACTAACCCTAAACATAACCACTAACCCTAACCCTAACCCCTAACCCTAACCCTACTAACCCTACCCCTAACCCTAACCCTAACCCAACCCTAAACCTAACCTTACCCATAACCCTAACAATAACCCTTACTAACACTAAACCTAACCATAAACCCACCATGCCCTAACCGTAACCCTAACACTAACCCCTAACCATAACCCTAAACCCTTACCCACACCGCTACCCCTAACTCTTACTAACCCTAACCCTAAAGCTAACCACCTAACACTAAAGCTAACCCTCACCCTAATGCTTACTAAGCCTAACACTACTAACCCTAAGCCTAACCCCTAACCCGAACCCTAACATTAAACCTTACTAACCCTAACACAAACCATAACCATAACACTACTAAACCTAACCCTAAATCTAACCCCCTAACCCTAACCATAACCCTCACCCTAACCCTAACCATAACACTTACTAACCCTAACCCTAAACGTAACCATTAAAACAAAAAGTAACCCCTAACCATAACCCTAAACCTTACTAACCCTAACCCTAACCCTAAACCCCAAACCGTAACACCCACAGGAACCCTTACTAACCCTAACCCTAACGCTAACCCTAAACTTATCACTAACCCCAAACCAACTAACACTAACCCTAACCCTAGTAACCCTAACTCTAACCCTAACCACTAAACCTAACCCATAAAACTTACCCTAACCCTAACCCTTACTAACACTAAACCTAACTCCTAACCCTAACCCTAACCCTAACACTAAACTTAACTCTTACTAACCCTAGCCCTAAACGTAACCCTACTAACCCTAACCCACCCCTAAAACTAACCCTACTACCACTAAACCTAACTTAAAACCTAACCCTACTAACCCTAACCCTACTAAACCTAACCCTAACCCGAACCAATAACCCTAAACCCTAACCGTAACCCTAATCCTGACCCTACTAACCCTAACCGTAACTCTAACCCTATCCCACTAAACCAAACCCACACCAAAACCCTTAATAAACTAACCCTAACCCTAACCATACACATTAACCCCTAACCCTAACCCTACTAAACCAAAAGCTAACCCTAACACCCAAACATAAACCTAACCCTCACCCTAAACCTGACTAACCCTAACTGTAACCCTAACACAACCCTAAGCCTAACCATAACCCTAAACCTAACTAACATTAACCCTAACCCTAACTCTACCCTATTCTAACCCTAACCCTAACCCTTACTAACCCTACCCTAACCCTAAACCTACCCTGCCGTAACCCTAACCCTAACCCCTAACCCTAACCCTAAACACTAACCCTAAACATAACACCTACCCCTCTTACTAACCCTACCCCTAAACCCTACACCTAAACCTAAACGTAACCCCTAACCCAAACCCTTACAAACCCTAACCCTAACCCTAAACCCAACACTACTAAACCTAACCCTAACCCTACTAAACCTAACCCTAACGCTACCCTAACCCTAACGCTAACCCTAACCCTAACCCTAACCCTAACCCCTAACCCTAACCCTAACCCTAAACCTAACACTAATGCTAACCACTAAAAAAACCCTAACCCTAACCCTTACTAACCCTAACCCTAACCCTAAAACGTCTCTACGACTAACACGAGCACTAACCCCTAAACCTAACCCTAACCCTAACAAACACGCTAACCCTTACTAACCCTAACCCTAACCCTAACCACTAATCCTAACATTAACCCTAACCCTAAACATAACCCTAACCCTAACACTCACGCTAACCCTTACTAACCCTAACCCTAAACCTAACCACTAACCCTAACACTAACCCTAACCCTAACCCTAACCCTAACCCTTACTAACCTTAACCCTACCACTATCACTAACCCTACCCTAACGCTAACCCTAACCCTAACACTAACACTAACCTAACCCTAACTCTAACCCTAACATTACGAACCCTAACCCTACCCCTCAAACTAACCCTACTAACTCTAACCATAAACCTAAACCATAAACCTACTAAGCCTAACCCTAGTAACCGTAACCCTAACAAATAACCATAACCCCTAACCCTAACCCTGACCCTATTAACTCTAACTCTAACCCTATACCCCTCACCCTAACCCTCACCCGAACCCTTACTAACCCTAACCCTAACCCTACACCCTAAACCAAACACCTAACCCTAAACCTAACCCTAACCCTTATTAATCCTAACGCTAACCATAACAAACCCCTAGTAAGCCTAACCCTAACACTAACCCTACTAAACCTAACAATACACCTAACCCCTAACCCTAACCCTAACCCTTACTAACACTAACCCTAACCCTAACCCTAACCCTAACCCTAACCCCTAACCCTAACCCTACTAACCCTACCCCTAACACTAACCCTAACCCAACCCTAAACCTAACCTTACCCATAACCCTAACAATAACCCTTACTAACACTAAACCTAACGATAAACCCACCATGCCCTAACCGTAACCCTAACACTAACCCCTAACCATAACCCTAAACCCTTACCCAAACCGCTACCCCTAACTCTTACTAACCCTAACCCTAAAGCTAACCCCCTAACACTAAAGCTAACCCTCACCCTAATGCTTACTAAGCCTAACACTACTAACCCTAAGCCTAACCCCTAACCCGAACCCTAACATTAAACCTTACTAACCCTAACACTAACCATAACCATAACACTACTAAACCTAACCCTAAATCTAACCCCCTAACCCTAACCATAACCCTCACCCTAACCCTAACCATAACACTTACTAACCCTAACCCTAAACGTAACCATTAAAACAAAAAGTAACCCCTAACCATAACCCTAAACCTTACTAACCCTAAACCTAACCCTAAACCCCAAACCGTAACACCCACAGGAACCCTTACTAACACTAACCCTAACGCTAACCCTAAACTTATCACTAACCCCAAACCAACTAACACTAACCCTAACCCTAGTAGCCCTAACTCTAACCCTAACCACTAAACCTAACCCATAAAACTTACCCTAACCCTAACCCTTACTAACACTAAACCTAACTCCTAACCCTAACCCTAACCCTAACACTAAACTTAACTCTTACTAACCCTAGCCCTAAACTTAACCCTACTAACCCTAACCCACCCCTAAAACTAACCCTACTACCACTAAACCTAACTTAAAACCTAACCCTACTAACCCTAACCCTACTAAACCTAACCCTAACCCGAACCAATAACCCTAAACCCTAACCGTAACCCTAATCCTGACCCTACTAACCCTAACCGTAACTCTAACCCTATCCCCCTAAACCTAACCCACACCAAAACCCTTAATAAACTAACCCTAACCCTAACCATACACATTAACCCCTAACCCTAACCCTACTAAACCAAAAGCTAACCCTAACACCCAAACATAAACCTAACCCTCACCCTAAACCTGACTAACCCTAACTGTAACCCTAACACAACCCTAAGCCTAACCATAACCCTAAACCTAACTAACATTAACCCTAACCCTAACTCTACCCTATTCTAACCCTAACCCTAACCCTTACTAACCCTACCCTAACCCTAAACCTACCCTGCCGTAACCCTAACCCTAACCCCTAACCCTAACCCTAAACACTAACCCTAAACATAACACCTACCCCTCTTACTAACCCTACCCCTAAACCCTACACCTAAACCAAAACGTAACCCCTAACCCAAACCCTTACAAACCCTAACCCTAACCCTAAACCCAACACTACTAAACCTAACCCTAACCCTACTAAACCTAACCCTAACGCTACCCTAACCCTAACCCTAACCCTAACCCTAACCCTAACCCTAACCCCTAACCCTAACCCTAACCCTAAACCTAACACTAACCCTAACCACTAACCCTAACCCCTAACCCTAACCTACTAACCCTAACCCTAACCCTAACCCTAACACTAACACTAACCCCTAACCCCTAACCCTAAACCTAACCCTAACACTAACCCTAACCCTAACCCTAACCCTAACCCTAACCCTAACCCTAACCCTAACACACCTAATTACTAACCCTAACCCTAACCCTAACCACTAACCCTAACACTAACCCTAACCCTAGCCCTAACCCTAACCCTTACTAACCTTAACCCTACCACTATCACTAACCCTACCCTAACGCTAACCCTAACCCTAACACTAACACTAACCTAACCCTAACTCTAACCCTAACATTACGAACCCTAACCCTACCCCTCAAACTAACCCTACTAACTCTAACCATAAACCTAAACCATAAACCTACTAAGCCTAACCCTAGTAACCGTAACCCTAACAAATAACCATAACCCCTAACCCTAACCCTGACCCTATTAACTCTAACTCTAACCCTATACCCCTCACCCTAACCCTCACCCGAACCCTTACTAACCCTAACCCTAACCCTACACCCTAAACCAAACACCTAACCCTAAACCTAACCCTAACCCTTATTAATCCTAACGCTAACCATAACAAACCCCTAGTAAGCCTAACCCTAACACTAACCCTACTAAACCTAACAATACACCTAACCCCTAACCCTAACCCTAACCCTTACTAACACTAACCCTAACCCTACTAACCATAACCCTAACCCTTCTAAACCTAACCCTAACCCTAAAACCAAACCTACCCTAACCCTATCACTAACCCCTAACCCTAACCCTAAACCTAACTCTTACTAACCCTAACCCTAACCCTAACCCTAAACCTACTAACCCTAAATCTACCCCTAAAAAAAACCCTACTAACACTAACCCTAAACCTAAAGGTAACCCCTAACCCTAACACTTACTAACCCTAACCCTAAACCCAACACTACTAACCGTAACCCTCACCATAACCCTTACTAAAACTAACCCAAACCCTAACCCTAAATTATAACCCTAACCCTAAAGGTAACCACTAACCCTTACCCTAAACTTAAACCCTAAACCTAACGCTTACTAACCCTAACCATAACCCTAACCCCAACACTACTAACCCTAACCCTACTAAATGTAACACAAACCCAAACCCCTAACCCTAACCCTAACACTAACCGCTAAACCTAATCCTAATTCTTACAAACCCTAACCCTTAACTCTAACACTACTAGCCCTAACCCTAACCCCTAACCCTAACCCGAACACTAACCCCTAACCCTAACCCTAACCCTAAACTTACTTACCCTAAACCTAAACCTAACCCTAACCGAACCCTAATCCTATCCCTAATCCTAAACCTTAATAACCCTAACCCTAACACTAAAACTACCCTAACCATAACCCCTAACCCTAACCCCAAAGCTAACCCCTAACCCTAACCCTAATAACCCTAACCCAAACCCTTCTAACCCTAACCCTAAGCCGAAACGCTAACCCTAACCCTAAGCCGAAACGCTAACCCTAAACCTAACACTAACCCTAAAGCTATTAACCCTAACCCTAACACTAATCCCCTAACCCTAACCCTCGCCCTTACTAAACCTAACCCTAACCCTGTCCCTAACCCAACTAACCCTAACCCTAACCCTGAAAGTAACCCTTATTAATCCTAACCATAATCCTAAACCTAATCCTACATTAACACTAACACTAACCGGAACCCTAACCCCTAACCCTAAACCCTAACCCAAACGCTAACCCTAACCCCTAACCCTAATCCTACTAACACTAACCCTAACCCTAACTCCGTAACCCTAACCCTAACCCACACCCTAACAGTTACTAGCCCAAACCTAACCCTAACCGAAATCCTAACCCTTAATACCCAAACCCTACCCCTATAACTAACCCTACCCTAAAACTTACCTAACCACTAAACCTAACCCTAAACCCTAACCATTACTAACCCTAACGCTAACGAAAATCCTACGAAGCTTAACCCTAACCCTTACTAACCCTAACCCTAACACTACTAACCTTAACCCTAACCCTAACCCTACTAACCATAACCCTAACCCTACTGACCCTAACCATAACCCCTAACACTAAACATCACCCTAACCCTACTAACAGTAACCTTAACTCTAACCCCCAAACCCTAACGCTCACCCTTACCCTTACTAACCCTAACCCTAACCATAACCCTCCTAACCCTAACCCAAACCCTAACCCAACCCTAAACCTAACTCTAACCCTAAACCTACTAACCCTAAACCTAACCCTACCCTAACCCTAAACCTAACCCCAAACCCTAGCCCTAACCCTAATACTACTAACCCTAACACTAACCCTAACCCTCACCCTACTAACACTAACCCTAATCCTAACCCTACTAACCCTAAGCCTAACCCCTAATCCTAACTCTAAGCCTAACCCCTAACCATAACCCTACTAACCCTAACCCTACCCCTAACCCTAAACCTAACCCTAACCCTTACTAAATCTAACCCAAACTTTAACCGCTAACCCCTACCCTTAAACCTAACTCCTAACCCTAACCCTAACCGTTACTTACCCTAACCCTAACCCCTAAACCTAACCCCTAACCCTAACCGTAACCCTAACCCTACTACCCTAACCCTAACCCTTAACCCTAATCCTAACCCCTAACCCTAACCCTAACCCTAACCCTAGTAGTTTTCAAGATTAGCTCTCCATCTCCAGTATGTGAAAGTGGGAAGGTGTTGTAACGTGGAAAAGGAGAAATTTGCAGCAACTCTCTGCCAGAAGTTTGGAAGGTGCACGACAGAGTCATGAGACGGGCTCTCTGCATAAACTGTTCTCTGAAGATGGGGAATCCATTAATCTAAGCTTTCTCTGGTAAAGGGATTTACTTTTGCAGAGCCTTACACAAAGATCAATCTGCATACCTGTATACCCCAAAATACACCAGGTCTCTGGGTGCAAGGGTAGAGGTTCATTCTTTTTTTTTTATTCTTTCCTGGAGACTACATTATGTGCCATAGGTTATAGGTATCTTTCATTTACATTTGTATTGCATGAAGATATGACTCTTGCCCCTGGGAATGGAGTAGCCTCTCCTTCTTGATCAGTGCATACTCTTTGTTATGGCAGCTTCCAGGGAAACAGCCTCTCCAAAGGTCTCTTGCTGTTTGCTTGCCACCAGCCATATCTGCCTTCGAAGACTGCAGAGCTAGTGAAAGAAAAGGACATAGAGAACAGGCTGCTTAGGATGCTCTTGCACATCCTGATATGTATAATGGGATTGAGCTTAAGCAGCTTGTCTGATGGTAGTATATTCCGCCTCCCAAAAGGCAGACAGGCTCTTCCCTTCGGCACTGAATTTGGACCAGTAGATTTTCTCCTGATGTTAAAACCAGCATGCACAACGTAAAAGCATTTTTCACTCATGCTGGCCCTAAGGGTATGTTCTCATTTTAAATCTAGACAAGGTTTTTCTTAGTAACAGAATGAATTAAAATGAAAGAGATTCTCCAAGAGTTATCATAATAAGGAAGTCTCTGGCACTGTGCAGAACAGGAGCCTGGACTGCAGGTCAGACAGAACCAGGAGGTTCCTAAAGCATTAGTGTTTGAGATGGGCTTTTATTCCATGCTAATCAGAAGTAATTAGCAAGCTCTTTGATTTTCCCAGGGAAAGATAGCTTGTGTTTGAAAAACAACAAGGTGCTTGGTGACAGCCATCATGACTTCACTAAGGGGAAATCCTGCCTGACCAGTTTGGTGGCCTTCTATGATGGGGCTATGGAACTGATGGAGAGGGGTAGAGCAGATGATCTCATCTACCTGGATTTGTGTAAAGCGTTTGACACTGTCCCACACAACACCCTTGTCTCTAAATTGGAGAGACATCAATTTGATGGGTGGACCACTCCGTGGATAAAGAACTGGCTGGATGGCAGCACGCAAAGAGTTGTGGTCAACGGCTCAGTGTCCAGCTGGAGACCAGTAATATGTGGTGTCCTTCAGGGATCGATGTTGGGACCAGTCTTATTCAACATCTTTGTCGCTGACATGGACAGTGGGATTGACAGTGCCCTCAGCAAGTTTGCCAATGACACCAAGCTGTCCAGTTCAGTTGATATGCTGGAGGGAAGGAATGCCATCCAGAGGGACCTTGACAAGCTTGTGAGGTGGGCTGATGCCAACCTCATGAAGTTTAACCATTGCAAAATACAAGGTCCTACACATGGGTCAGAGCAATTCCAGGCACAGCTACAGGTTGGGCAGAGAAGAGATTCAAAGCGGCCCTGCCGAGAAGGACTTGGGGGTGTTCATCAATGAGAAAATGAACATGAGCTGACAGTGTGCACTTGCAACCCAGAAAGCCAACTGTATCTTGGGCTGCATCAAGAGGAGTGTGACCAGCAGGTCAGAGGAGGTGATCCTGCCCCTCTACTCTGCTCTTGTGAGACCTCACTTGGAGCACTGTGTGCAGTTCTGGTGTTGTCAACATGAAAAGGACAAGGAACTGTTGGAACAAGTCAAGAGGAGGACAATGAGGATAATCAGGGGACTGGAGCACCTCTTATATGAAGATCGGCTGAGAAAGTTGGGTCTGTTCAGTCTGGAGAAGGCTGCGTGGAGACCTCATAGCAGCCTTCCAGTATCTGAAGGGGTTATATAGGGATGCTGGGGAGGGACTCTTCATTAGGGACTGTAGTAGTAGGACAAGAGGTAATGGGTTAAAACTTAAGCAGGGGAAGTTTAGGATGGATATAAGGAAGAAGTTCTTTACTGTAAGGGTCGGGAGGCAGTGGAATGGTTTGCCCAAGGAAGCTGTGAATGTTTCATCCCTGGCAGTGTTCAAGATCAGTTTGGACAGAGCCTTAGTGATATGGTTTAGTGCAAGGTGTCCCTGCCCATGGCAGGGGTTTGGAACTGGATGATCTTAAGGTCCTTTTCAACCCTAACAATTCTGTGATTCTGTGTTCTGTTTAAACGAAAGCCTAAGATAAGCCTTGGTTAAGAATTAACTTCCATAACAACTAAATTTAAAACTATGGATTTTTTATCATGAAAATATTGCTGTGGTTTATTACTTTGGGCAGCTGCTTCCTAGAGAGGATTTGACTCTTTCAAGTGTATTCCTAAAAATAAAACTAGCTAAGTCTTCAAAGTTAACCAGATTGTTCCTCTTATTGTATGTATTTTTTTAAACAGTGTTTTCTCTTCTTCCACCTGTAATAGGTTGCCTTTTCTGTAGCGCCCCATTTGTCTTTTGCATACTTTGCATGGGTCATATTAAATTAAAGCAGTTGCCAGAGAGACTAGATAGAAGGCTGTGTTTCTTGAAGCAGTTTTAATCCTTGATGGGGTGTGCACTATGTTCAGCCTTATAGGAAAAAAACACAAGATTGCCATAATGCACAGATACTCTCACTGTTGTCTGCAATCCAGCCAAGTGAGCTCTTCTCTGTACTGAAAGATGGGCCTCTGGAAAGAACCTAAGAGTGGGACTGCATAAGGAGACAAACCTAGATGCCATGCAAGTCCTACTCCCCTCCCCACATTTGGCTGATTATCTCAACGACCCTTATTCGCAACCTTCAGAGGACTTCTGTGAAATTCTTGTAGTCTAAATAATGACCTTCACTGTACTTTAAGCCCAGCCATGCTTAAGAACCAGCAGTCAATTAGTCACCCCCTGGGTGGCATGGGGAGGAGGATCAGAAGAGTGTAAAACCTGCGGATGGAGATGAGAACAGTTTAATAACTAAAATAAAGTACAACATAGTAATAATGGAGAGAATATCATCAATAACAATAATGATGTTAATGGGAAACAACAACAACAACAATAACAACAAAAGCTCAAACAACGTGATACCTAGAACAATTGATCACAACCCACTGACTGATACCAGCCCAATCCAAGAAATATCCACCCCTTATTCCATAACATTTATGTTATGCATATGACAATGACCCACTCATCATGTGTAATGATGAATGTAAATTTCTGCCACATGGGTTGTGTACATTCAACTTCATCTGGATCTATGGGTGTTTCCCTGGCATCCGACTTATGACAGCTCACTTCTAGAATGGCTAATTCCTCAGGAGCTGAAGGCCTTTCTCTGGTGGTCCACTCTGTCGTGGTCCACTTGGCTGGGCAACACATAACATTGTCCTTGTAGGGATACCTTTCTTTCACAGCTAACAAGAGCCACCTCCAGAGGCTGGGGATTTGTTTCTCTTTCACAATCACTTTGTCAATTCCCCCTTCCCTAGCTAGTGATCAGAGCTGCTTGGCTTCCTTTCCTTCTAGTTTGCAACTGTTGGCCCCAATGTCCCAGCATTGGAGCATCCAGATGATGACGTGCTCATCCAGAAAATGGCTGAAATCCTTTCACATATTCTGCAGCTCAGTCAAGGACTGGCATCGAGAAGTTACCTCTTGTTGTGCCTCTTCCTTTGCTTCTTG
Organism: Neopsephotus bourkii; assembly: GCF_033783945.1. Lineage (NCBI taxonomy): Eukaryota > Metazoa > Chordata > Aves > Psittaciformes > Psittacidae > Neopsephotus > Neopsephotus bourkii. Next base: position 1,975,015 of record NW_026900756.1, on the reverse strand, counting down.
TAATGGTTCCTTTAGTTCTGGTATTGGCCCTTCTTCATCTTCCTTCATGGAATGAGTTGTTTTTTTGTTTCCATTCCTCTTGCATATAGGGGCAACTGATAATGACTCGGGTTGGCTCTCTGCTTCAGTTAGTTATACCACTCACCACCACAGTCTGTGTGGTGGCCATGCTTGTTGTCAGGGTCTGAGTAGCTGCAGTACTGGTGACAGGAATTAAACCAGCAGCAGTGCTTATTGCCAAAGTTTGAGTGGCCACCCTACTTGCCACTGGGGTTTGAATGGCTGCAAGTGATTGTTATGGGGGCAAAAATAACTGTGGTGCCTTTTGCTGGAGTTTTAGTAGCCATGGCACTGATCATCAGAGTTTGAATAACTACAGCACTTGTGGAGATTGAAGTGGCTGCAATGCTTGTCACCAGGGTTTGAGTAGCCATAGTTCTTTCCATTGGGATTTGAGTAGCTATAGTGCATGTCTCAGGGGGTGGAGTAGCCAATATCCTTGTCACTGAAGTTTGAGTCCCTCTTTTTTTCCTTTCAGTTGCAGTGCTTCTCATGTGGGTTGGAGTAGCCAAGTATTGCTGTTTAGCCCTAAGCAACATAAAAACCATATTCAACAACATACCAATTCCAAGAAATAGGGCCAGGCTGGTTTCAGCATCCCAAGAATATTACAAATTTTCAAAATTCTCAAATGGTGCTGTAAATAGTTTAGGGGGGGAGAGTGGGAGAATTTCTCCTCCATTTGTTGGCTATCCAAGGAGAATAGGCAAAAGGAATGACTAGATGGCTCCCAAAATTGTAGAGGTGATGGCAATGCTGAGTACACATAACAGACTGGTTTCATGGCCAGAATTTCTGTTGTTATCACATGCCACTACTATGAAGTAGAACAAAATGAGAACCTAGCTCAGACCTCAAGGGTGATAAACACCAAAACAGGGAAAGCATACTGCAAACAAGATATGACATAATGCCACTTCGAGACTTTGGGCAACAACGGAGAGAAAATTAATTAATATTGTGACCAGTGACTACTAAACCAAAACAAGGAATGTTTATAAAAAAAAAATGTTTTGACACACTCTGGTCAGATTCGTTGTTAACTCCACCCTTTGTACCCCACATTGGGCACTGAAAAGAAATTTTGTGGTTTAACTCAATCAGTAACTAAGTCCCATGCAGCTGTTCAATTACCCCCACTTCTTTTCCACTCCCTGGACAGGATAGCAGGAGAATTGGAAGAATGTAAAGCCCACAGATTGACATAAGTACAGTTTAATAACTAAAGTAAAATATAATGCTAATAGAAAGAATACCAACAGTAACAATATGATAATAATGGGAAACAAAAAAACAAACCCCCCCCCCCCCCCAAAGGCACCAAAACCAAAATCCCAAAACAAATAATCCCACCACCCACAAAGAAAAGAAAGCTCAGGTTTTAACAAGGCTGACCCCTTAAAACAGAGGGTTAGATCTGGAGCTGATCAAAATCAAGTCAGGTCAGTCCATCCCCAAACGTAGCCTGTGTGCTGTGAAACTACTCCTTAAGTACTCCTGCCTGGCAGTCTTCAAAAGGCTGAGAGTGGGGTTGGGGTGTGGGGGATAATGTGTTCCACTGTTTTTCTATCTTCAAATTTGGCTTTTTGTCTCTTTCTCCGAACCTCTTCACACAAAGAGGAGACAAGCTGGAGCTGCTGATGAGTAAAATAGGGAATTGTGTGGATTCAGTAAATTTGGGGAAGATCTTAGAAATGGGGAAATGGTCTCAGTGTATCACTGGTTGTGCTCATCAGGGAGGAGTAGGGGTGAAGACAAGCATATAGAGCTGCTTTTAAACAGACACTAGAGTGCTCAACACCGGGTTGAATGGAGTCTTGGGTGACACAGTTTAGTGTGTGGTGGGAGGGGGGTTGGAACTGTATGAGCTTTAAGGCCTCTCCACCTTTTTTTTTGTTAATATACTGTATGTAGAAAAGATGGAGACAGAAACAGTCTTCTCAGTATGAAAAAAATTATTACAGCACATTGTTTCATTCTAGAAACACCTCTATTTCCCAGCTCAGATATTCAGCAGCTGCATCCTCAGACATTCTTTGACCTCTTTAAGCAGATCTCTCTCCTTGGTGGCAGAGACAGCTGGCAGGTGGAGGCGAGTTGCAGCCCTCCTGTTCCCATATGGAGTCAGTCAGTCTCCACTTCTCGTAGGTGACCATGACACCCTGTTCCATTACCCAGGTTGAGCTGTGACCCCTTGCATTCTCCATCACTGGATGAAGGCACCAAGGAAGAGCAGCCCATGAGGGACCTCCCTGAGCCGGCTGGACAGAGGCTGGTCCTCCCCGCGGCAACTCCCAGAGCACCACTGGGTGCCCAGTGGCCATGAGCATGATGCTGCTGCCATCACAAAGCCGTGGCGGTCACTGTGGAGACTCCCACGGTAAGTGTGGGCTATATAAGGAGCAAGAGCCCTGCAGTAACCAGTGCAGAGGAAACACATCCCTCAGGAGGCTGCATCTCCCCTGGCTGCCCTGCAGATCCAGGTATATGTTACATCGAGAAGAGAAAAGAACAACTCCCCTATTTTATTAAACCATACAGATTGAATGTGCCCTCAGCAAATTTGCCTGTGACACCAAGCTGTGTGGTTTGGTTGATATGCTGGAGGGAAGGGATGGGATCCAGAGGGACCTTGACACACTTGAGAGGTGTCCAATGCCAACCTCATGTTCAACAACGCAAAGTGCAAGGTCCTACACCTGGGTCAGCGCAATCCCAGGCACACATACAGGTTGGGCAGAGAAATGATTCAGCCCTGCAGAGAAGGACTGAAGGGGTGTTGATCAATAAGAAACTGAACATGATCTGCCTTCAGTGTGTGCTTGTAGCCCAGAAAGCCAACTGTATCCTGGGCTGCATCAAAAGGAGCATGACCAGCAGGTTGAATGGGGTGATCCTGCCCCTCTGCTCTCATGAGACCCCTCTTGGAGTGCTGTGTGCAGTCCTGGTGTCCCCAACAAGAACCCTGTCAAGGAGGACATGGAGCTGTTGGAACAAGTCAAGAGGAGGCCACAAGGATGATCAGGGCCTGGAGCAACTCCTGGATGGAGACAGGCTGAAAAAGTTGGGGTTGTTCAGCCTGGAGAAGAGAGGCTGCATGGAGACCTCAGAGCAGCCTTCCAGTATCAAGAATGATGGGGAGGGACTCCTCATCAGGGACTGTAGTGATAGGACAAGGGGTGATGGGTTCCAAGTTAAACAGAAGTTCAGGTTAGATATAAGGAAGAAGTTCTTTACTGTGAGGGTATCATCCCAGATGGTAACTCAGCATCAGCAGCTGCTTGCCCACGCCCCCTTCTTCCTTCCCCCTGCTCCCAGAGAGATGGAGAGGAGAATCGTGAGAATGTAACTCCCACAGGTTGAAATCAGAACAGTCCAGTAACTAAGGTACAACACAAACCCACTACTGATACCACCAATAATAATAAAATTGATACGGGAAATAACAAGGGAAGAGAGTACAACGGCTCACCACCTGCTGATCGATACCCAGCCTGACCCGAGCAGTGATCTTGGCCTCCCGGGTCACTATCCCTGTTTCTGTGCTGGGCATGACTTGCTGTGGGATGGAATACCCCTTTGGCTAGTTTTGGTCAGGTGTCCTGTCCCGGCTTCCTCTCAGCTTTCCATGCCCCTCCTCACTTACAGACCATGAGACTGAAAATTCCTTGCTCAGAGTAAACATTACTTAGCAACAGCTAAAAATATCTGTATGTTTTCAGCATTGTTCTCAGACTAAATTGAAAACACAGCACTGCACCAGCTACTGGGAAGGAGAAAACTGACTGCTACAGCTGAACCCAGGACAGAGGGTGGTGAGGCACTGGAACAGGTTTCCCAAATAACTGGTAAATGCTCCACCTCTGACAGTGTTCAAGGCCAGGTTGGATGGAGTCTTGGGTGATTTAGGGTGAGGCCCATGGCAGGGGGTTGGAACTAGATGATCTTAAGGTTCTTTCCAGTCCTAATTATTCTATGATTCTATGATACAGAGATGTCTTTGTTGTTCCTAATAGTCATTTGACTTTTCAATTATATTTTAGTGTTCTCTTTAAACACATTTTGGGTCATGCTATAAAGGGAGGAGAACCTGTAAAAAAAGCCCGTCATCTTGGTCATCTTAGGATGACTTTTTCAGAAAATGGTTTACCTGCTAAGTCTGAATCTTCTCTGTCCCTACTGCATGAAATCAGTAAAGCATATACTTCAGTTGGCATAAGCATGTGAGTAAGTACTTTGCTGAATCAGGATGAACTAAAAACATTATTAGATGTTTTGTTGAACTGTGGAGCAGAAAAAGATTAAAAGACAACTTTGTATATGGTCAGTCCCATCACTTTTCTCTTTCAGAGATAGTCAGCTTCATCTCTCTCTCATTTGCCCCTTCCACCAGATAGTCTCAGTCATAAAAAAATATTAATGCCATTTCTCAAAAAAGGGTTTGCAAGGTCAGGGTAGCATCAGACTTAAAAACCATAAAAAATAATAAAAAAAAATGGTCTGAGCTTAATTTAGTCTCCAGTCTTGCAATCACACCTTCTATTTGCCTCAGTCACTGGAATAATTCTGTAAAGTCTGAGAGTAGTGTTCAAGGTGCCTTAGATTTATAAGATACTATTGCTGTATTGAAAGGCCACAGTAAAGTCTCCCCACAGCCTTCTCCAGGCTGAACAAGCCCAGATTTCTCAGCCTGTCTCCAGAGGAGAGGTGCTTTAGCCCTTGGAGCTTCTCCATGGTTCTTTGGACCAGCTCCAGCAGCTCCATGCCCCTCTTGTGGGGGAAATGACAACATTTTCAAAGTTCAAAAGAGTAAGAACCCTGTAGAACTGGAGCTGTGTTTACAGCTTGCTGCTGTGCTTGAAGCATTGCTCTGCATTGCATTTTAGTACTGCATCACTTCTGTCCTGGTGCCACTTAGTTGATCTGACCATTCCTCAGCTGCTGTTTCAGTGTTCCACAGAGCTCATGACGGACTCCTCAGCTCTCGTGGGACACCAGTGCTGCGGGATTTCAGCAAGTGAGTCTCTCTGCAAGAGAAATTCTACTCACCTCTAGGGTGTGAGATGAAGACATCCGCTGTTCAGATCCACTATGGTCTGTTGGTTCCCAGTTGCTACAGATTCTCTTGGGAGTTAACTGTGACAGGAGCTGTTTTGTCTGAGGACTGCAGCCAAAGCCATTCAGAGGCAGAAGAAGTTGCTTGCTGTGTTGGGGCTCCTGTGTTCATATGAAAACATCACAGGCTGGCTATATGAGAGCAGGCACGCTGCTGCAGGAGTAGAGTGTGCTGCTTTATCTGAAGAGCATCATACTTTAAAAGCAACACACCCACTTACCCATGGCTCTCACCTTCCATATGCATTTAAAGGATATGAAAAAATTATTTAACAGATTCCTAGTGTCTAGGGAGACTGTATTACAGGGTGGGTATCCTGTATTACTGTATTACAGGGTGGGTATCCCAGATGCCCTTAGCAACATCTCGAAGCAATCAAAACCCCATTAATTACTTTGAATTGTTTAATGTTCCAGATCTAATGACAAGCCTTTTTAAAATCCTGATTTCTAGCTGCAGTGCTTCTATGAACTCTTATTGCAAATGGCTGGTTAAACTTCATGAAGAGATGATTCACTTCAGGCAGCCACTTTCAGATACTTGGAAGAAGCTGTTTTCTTCGGCAGGTGCTTAATATTTCCTGGCAACAAAATCTATTGAGTTTGCTTCTCATAGGGGTTGCCAAAGGTGATGACAGGTTGTGTGTCACAGGCAGCTTTTGCAGATGATTGTCTCCAGCTGTGTTATGGTGGGTTTTTATTGTCCAGGGCATGGATTCTGTTTCACTTCATGCTGCTCCTGCATTCTGTACCCTGGCTGAAAGCTGCATCTGAATTTATGGGCCCTCTGCCTTACTACTGGCAGAGCTGAGGATGTCATAGAAGATGATACAAAACTTCCTCAGCAGACAAATCACTTTTTGTAGACCTGAAGAGGTCCTGATTGCCTTGGACTTCTGCTGCCACCTGGCAATGAGGGTGAGAAACTCGACATGTGTGGTGGCTGATTTTTGACTCCTGTGCACTAATAGCAACAGTTCCTAGCAAAAGCTCATGATTGCACATTTCTTGTCTTGAGTGCATTAATTTTGCATAAGGATGAATCTGTGAACTAGGACTCTGGAATAAGGATTAGAGTGTCTGTCCCCATAAATCTTAGGGCCTTGTTTGTTATGAGCTTGGGCTTCTATTCTATTTCTTGTTGAAATGCAGGGTTAGGAAAAACTTTTCATGTTCAGGGGTACAGAAAAGAAATTGTCACATCACTTCCCTAAAGCATTTCATGTTGAATGGAGTATAGTGTTCTGTTAGCCTGGCAAGAGTATGGGCTTCTGTTTCTTGAGTTAGAGTATCTATTTTCTCTCCCTTGTCTTTCCCCCAACTCAATGTGACTGTAGGAAGGTGACTTAATCTGACTTGGCTTAGCTTTTTAAAGGAAGAGCTGCCAAAGCCAAGGAAGGGAGGCATCCTGCAGTCTGCAGGAGAAGCCTTTCTTTGTATAAGAACAGCACATGGTGTAATTTGGGCAAGGGCTCATAGGTGATACCATAATACAGACCAAAGTAAAGCAGGTCTCTCTGATCAGGTCTTAAGCATGCTGTATAACTTCTCATAGCTTGTTTAGGGCATACCAGTTATCTTCCTGCTTGTTTAGTTTGAATGACTTTCAGTGAAGCCTTTGCTGTTCCTTCCTAATACAGATGAATACAGAGTGCCTTTTCCACAAATATATAACTTTATTCTTTTCTCTGTGCTTCTGCAACTTACTCTCAGCATGCTAGCATATGCTGTGGGCACAAAGATTCCAGTTGAACAACACTGCTCCTTGCTTTTCTGTTTAAGTCTAGTCCAGCTTTTGTTTCAAGGAGCTGGTTATCAAGCTCTTGTTATTGTGCACAGTAAAGCTCCTAGTGAGTAAGTCTTCATGGTGTTCTCCAGATACCTGCTTAGTCTTTGTGCTGCCTCTTTTCTCACTGTCTCTTTGTCATGGTTTAACCCCATCCTGTAACTCAGCATCAGGCAGCCACTCAGTCACCCCCTGGACAGAATGGGGAGAAGAATTGGAAGAATGCAAAGCTACAGACTGAGATAAGAACAGTTGAATAAATAAAGTACAATATAGTAATAATAATAAGGGAAATATCAAGGGGGGAGAATACAAAACTAAAAGGGGAAAGGAAAATAAAACCAAACAGTAAACACAAGTGACGCACAATGCAATTGCTCATGACCTGCTGACCCAAGCAGCGATCTGCCCTTCCAGGTACATCGCCCAGTTTATATACTGGTCATGATGTGCTGTGGTGTGGACTACCCCTTTGGTTAGCTTGGGTCAGGTGTCCTTTGCCTGGTCCGTCACAGCTTCTTGTGCTCTTCCTCACTGCAGAGCACGAGACTGAAAAACCCTTGATCGGGGTAAGTGGTGCTGAACAACTAAACTATTGGTGTGTTATCAGTGTTATTCTCAGACTAAAACAAAAACACAGCGCTGCACCAGCTACTAAGAACAAAAATGACTGTTACAGCCGAAACTAGGACGCGCCTTAATGCCAAGTTCATTTTGATGGCACAGGAGAAGGCTGAAAAACACATCTGCTATTTGTTCAAATAGTTTTCACATGCTTCTACTTTAACACACAATACCATCTGTTGAGCCTTTCCGCAAATGGAATTTTTTTTCTTCGATCTGCTCACAAATCTAATTATGAATGTGAGGATTGTAGACGTTACCTTTTTGCATATACAACCAGAGGTTCTGTAAAAAACAAAATACATCTGCAGCTCTTCTTTGTCTGAATTATCTAACAGATGGCAAAAGTGCATTTCAGTTCTTACAGCTATTCCTACTGTGTAGAGCAGTGTTTAGTAAGGCTAGAGTCCAGTGTTGACAGCATACCAGATCACTTGGCATGCTTAAAAGCAATGGGGGCTGATCCGCAACTCTTTCTTATGATTATTTATTTCGTAATACCTATGATAAAGTGGATAATGAAGCCAAGAGGCTTCATTATTTTAGTGAGGGCTAAACTACATGAAATACCTTGGAGGGCATAGGACATTTTCATAAAGAGACCTTTTGAGGATAAGGTGGTTCTCTGTAACCTGTTGACCCATCTAAACCCTCAGGCTGTGAAGCCTGAATTGGTCAGACTCTTTCATGGATATCGATCTTAGTGTTATGAAAAAAAAAACAACCCAAACCAACAAGATACCCGAAGGCCTTAATAAAATTCCTGCTCTTCTTCTCTGAATAATTTTTGTCTCACTGTATGAGTTTCTGCAAAGTTGCTTTCAGCTCAAGTGGTTGGTTAGTTTGAAGGTTTACTGAAGCATCTTAATTTTTATTGCCACCATGCTTCCTCTACCTGATCTAATCACTATTGTTTAAGCTCTAATCCAGCTATTATATACCTGAGGTTGACATGAGAGTAGAGAAGAAGAGAGCAGACTGTCAAAACCAGCTGTCAGTGTAGGCAGGAAGAGTGTGAAATTGAAGCAATAACTGGAATATCTACATCATCTGTTCAGAGATTTTGGAGTATTTGACCAGTTGACATCCTCCTAGCCCCAGCTGAGTGACAGGATTGAGTATCAGTCAGCTATCTTTGTCTTTTATCTGTATACATGATACAATGTCAGGTGCTGGTAAACAGAGGAAAAAAGCTTTAAAATTATGAAGGAAGATTTTAATCTAACAGTTGAGCCAACAAGTGATTGGTAATGACAGTAGTTACTGTATTCTGAGGACAAGAATGGTTAAGCTAATAGTTAACTTTGGCTCTTGTAGACTAAGAGGTTTATCATTAGTATGATGTATTTGTAAACAGACAAGCAAATAAGGTCAGCAGAGGTACTGCATCACTAGATATCATTGCTAAGTAACCCGTTCCTAACAATGGCAGGTGTTAAAGAGGACAAAGAGTGTATTTTCTGGAAGAATTTGAAGTTTCACAAAACACTCTGGAAAATGTAAAAGATTTGGGTTTGTAAAGCTCAACTATGAGAAAGCCAAATTCATTTCCCGCACTCTTCTGTCATTTCCAGCCTTTGGTAGTAAGAGGCACCTGATTTATTCATGCATCATCAGAAGGCGAATGAAAAGCTTTTAGAAATTCTCACAAGTTATGTAATGCTGCATTTGGCCTCTTCTGGAGTCCTGGTTTGAGATTTGCATCTAGCCCTATCTTAGCTCATCTGCTTCATTGCCTTTGGTTGATTTTATTTCTTCCTGTTAAAGTGTAAGTTCCCACTCCTTTTAGTACATTTCTTATCTTCCTATTAAATCATTTAATCTGTCCTTTTTGACTTTTTTCTATTATCTAGTCAATAAACCTTTCCTCTCCTTCAGCACCAATTTATGCACAAACATTACCTATAAATACATTTTATGCTGTAAAGTGTTAGTACAGAATTATTCTACACCAATTCATTCTGTCCGTGGATATTGACCTTTATGAGAATTTTCTTCATTACTACCTCATTTAGCTTTCTTAGCAATAGCATAAAGCAGCCTTAATGTTGACAAAGCACAATTTATCTATTTTGACATCTGAATTGGCTGTGAAAAGTTAGAAGACAATTTTCATCAATATCAAAAAGCTCTGCTCCAATTGTTGTCTTGCGGAGGAAGGAAAGTGTTATGCAAAGTGGATATCAAGTGGGGAGAGTGGGGAGTTTCCTAGAGTTATAAGTTATGTAACCTGTGAATCTTGACAAGTCTCAACAGTATGTGGAAAGAGTTGTTCTCTTTTCCAGCACAAGAAGCTGGGAGGGACCAGAGACAGTTGTGCAAGATTCACCTGAGTGGTTGCCCAGTTCTATGTCCTTCAGCATATGCAAGCTATCGTAATTTATATTTGTCGCTGTAATGCAATGACTAGTAATAAAAATAAGGCAATGGACATAGGATATGGGATTTTTTTTAGAACTTTTAAACTGTTCTCAAAGATATTTCTACCATTGGTCATATTTGCATTCAAACCCACTCCATCTTGAGCCTAAAGGGTAATAAAGCACACATCACTCTTGTGTATATGTGTTTTCTGCTTCAAATGATTTGACAGGTTTTTTTTTTTTAAAACCAAACTTTCTGCTTGGCAAAATGACTGCTTCATGCCTCACAGCTATTCCTGAATATTGGGAACGAATCTAGCTGGGATTTATCTGATTCCGCTGACATCTTGCTGACAGAGACATTGAAAGGGCTGGAAAAGATGTCATAATCTTTGGTTAAGTAAATATCTGAATCAAGATTGCTCTGAGGCAAACTGCAGAGCAGATGATAATGTAGCCCTCCTTGACTACATCAACAATCATTTTGACAGATGAATTTGAATGCTAATTTTTCATGAATAACATTTTTTGGGGGGGAGGAGGCTTTCTATGCAGTATGGAAACTTATCCCCAAAATACATCTTCCTATAAGCAAACTATGAGCATTTTTTCAGCTCTTTTTAACAATTTGTTAAGGAAAATCAAATTGCTTCCCTAGTCCCCTGCTTTTGAGAAATTGTACAAAAAGCAGAGAGGAGTGACATAATTTTGGAGTGTGACATAGCAGCATCATGGCACTGCTAATGTCTGCATGACATTTCTTTCAGGTGTTTACTGGTTTGGGCATTATTCTGAGGACAATATTCAGCTGTTGAAGGATTTCATCTGAAAAATTCACTTACTTCACAGTGAGACCTCAACACTGCCAGTCCTTCTCTTCATTGTAAGGGGTGTTTGTTTTCCATGCTGCAATACCTTGAGAAGGGAACTGTCCCAGGTTCAGCAGTAGCAGTCATTTTTCTCCTTTTAGTACCTGATGCAGTGCTGTGTTTTTGACTTTCTGTGGACGGATTTTTAGCAAGGAATGGCCATGTTCCCAAGTCAGCAAGTACCTGCATGGAGCTCGACATGAATCGAGGATAAGGAGGACGTCCGTAAGGAAGCAAAAGCAATGGTGCAAGCAAGATAAGAAGAAACTGGAATGTGCTAAGATACAAAATATTGAACTGTTAGCAAGTTTTAAAGGTTAAGTTCCCATGCACTTGTTTGATTAATTGTATGCTAGTTGCTGTGTGATGCAAGAATATGTATCAAAACATAATATACTAAGCTATTGTATATGTATCCGTCTATAATCAAGCAGGCTATTGTGTATGTAGCTGATTATAATACAGCAAGCTATGTAAGCAGATGCAGACAACAGTACAAAAAGGATAGATGCTTTATATTAAATGGCTTTGGTGTGATCACATTGATCTCTGACTGAGTCCGTTTTTTCAGTGACAATTTTCAGCTGGGGAACAGTGCTGATAGCACCAACGTTTTTAGTTGTTGATGAGTAATGTTTACTCTGACCAACGACTTTCTGAGTTTCTTGCTCTGCCAGGAAGGAGGGGAATCTGGGAGGAAGCAGAGAGAGGACACCTGACCCAAACTAGCCGAAGGGGTATTCCATACCACAGCACGTCATGCCCAGTATATAAACTGGGGACAGTTACCCAGAAGGGATAAATCACTGCTCAGGTCGGGCTGGGTATCGGTTGGCGGGTGGTGAGCAGTTGTATTCTCTTCCCTTGTTATTTCCCTTATCATTATTATTATTGGTGGTAGCAGCAGTAGTGGTTTTGTGTTGTACCTGAGTTACTGGACTGTTCTTATGTTAACCCATAGGAATTACATTCTTTTGATTCTCCTCTCCATCCCTCCAGGAGAGGAAGGGCGGAGAGTGAGTGATCAGCTGCATGGTTCTGGGTTTCTGGCTAGGCTTAAGCCATAACAGTTCTTTGTGGTGCCCAATGTGGGGCACGAAGGGTTGAGATAATGACAGATTAGACCACAGTGTGTCTAATTGTATTTGTGATAAGCATTCATTGCTTTGGATTAATAGTCATCACAATACTGATTTATTGGCTCTCAAAGTTGTTGCACTTGGTCTTGGAGTTTCAGCATGTCGTACCTTACTTACAGCTGGTGTTTGCTGTTTTAGTGTTTATCGGCTGGGGGGCTTGGACTAAGGTTCTTGTTTCATTGTACTGTATGATAATGACTTCTAATACAATAGACTCATTGATCATGAAACTGATCTGGCTTGCGCTCCCAGTGTGGTCATCACCTCTATACTTTGGGAGTTATATAGTGGAAGTGTTTAGCAATTACACATCTTTTTTTCCCTCTTCGGGTGGTCAACCTAGAAGGATACGTTCCCTTATGTTCCCAGCCCACCCACCAGACTAGAAGTCATCATGGACTAGCCAGAGGGCAAAGATTTTAGAATGTTACCAGAGAAGGAGTTGGTGGGTGCTGAAGAGGCCCCACCATAAACAAATAGTCAAAAAGTGAAAAGCAATATGCTGTGTTTACTGATGTATTCTGCTGTATTGTGGGAAAGCATCGGAGATGGAAGGCAACTAACTGTATGGAGTCCCTGATGACAAGCTGCAGAAACCGTTGCAGGAAAGGGTGAATCGAGTCAGTTTGCCAGGTGAAAGCCATCTGGCTGGCCTTGGACATTGCTGAATGAGAAAAGTGGCCAGTACTTTATCTCTATACTGACTCACAGATGGTGGCAAATGCCCTGTGGGGGTGGTTGCAGCAATATAAGCAGAGCAATTGGCAACACAGAGGTAAACATATCTGGGCTGCTGAGCTGTGGTGAGATATTGCTGCCAGGGTGCAGAACCTGGTGGTGAAGGTATGCCATGTAGATGCTCATATACCCAAAAGTCAGGCCACTGAGGAACACCAGAACAACCAACAAGTGGATAAAGCTGCTAATATTGAAGTAGCTCAGATAGACTTAGATTGGCAACATAAGGGTGAATTATTTTTTGGCCCGGTGGGCCCATGACACTTCAGGCCATCAGGGCAGAGATGCAACATACAGATGGGCTTGTGATCAAGGAGTAGACTTAACAATGGACACTATTGCCCAGGTTCTTCATGACTGTGAAACATGTGCTGCAATTAAGCAACCTAAATAGTTAAAGCCTCTTTGGTATGGAGGATGATGGCTGAAGTACAAATATGGGGAGGCCTGGCAGATTGACTATATCACACTCCCACCAACCCACCAAGGCAAGTGCCATGTGAAACCATGGTGGAAGCAACCACTGGATGGCTGGAAACATACGTTGTGCCCCAAAGAAGTGCCCAGAACACTATCCTGGCCCTTGAAAAACAGATTTCCTGTCAACATGGCACCCCAGAGAGAACTGAGTCAGACAATGGGACTCATTTCTGGACACTTGGGCCAAAGAGCATGGCATTGAGTGCATATGTCACATCCCCTACCATGCAACAGCCTCTGGGAAAATCAAATGGTACAATGGACTGATATAAACTACACCGAGAGCAATTGGTGGTGGGACTTTCAAACATAAGGATACACATTTACCAAAAGCCACCTGGTTGGTCAACACCAGAAGATCTGCCAACAGGGCTGGCCCAGCCCAATCAGAACTTTCACATAGTGTAGAAGGGGATAAAGTTCCTGTGGTGCACACAAACAATTTGCTGGGAAAGACAGTCTGAGTTATTCCTGCTTCAGGTAAAGGCAAACACACTTGTGGGATTGCTTTTGCTCAGGGACCCAGATATACTTGGTGGGTAATGCGGGAAGATGGGGAATTCCGATGGGTACCTCAAGGGGATTTGATTTTAGGGGAAAACAGCCTATGAACTTAACTGTATGGTGTTACCTGCTATGTAGCACTTTTATAGCCCACCAACTAGATGGCTTTAGGTCACCAGCAACTGGCCCTCACTTCCCTTTGACCATCATCCCAGCAAAGAATGAACTTTGAAGAAACCAGACAAGGTCAGCAGTGACAATATGAGTTCCACAGTGTCATCAGCAGGCAACAATCCAATACTGCACACCATCTCTTCTGCTCTGAAAGACTGTTACAAGAGATGGGACCTGACATCATGGACAGAATGGACTCAGCAGCTTTATAGGGATTGGTCCATGCACTAAGGAATGATATCTCTCTCTATTTGTGTGTGGGTGGGTATGTGTCTCTCTCTCTCTCTATATATATATATATGAGATAAAAGTGATGGTATACCGAAAAATGTGGCATCTGAGCATGACGTGAATGGTATGGAATAAGGGGTGGATACTGGTCCTGGGTTCAGCAGTAGCAGTCACATTTCTCCTTCTTAGTAGCTGGTGCAGTGCTGTGTTTTTGGCTTTCAGCCAGGCAACAACGCTGGTAACACAGACTTTTTTAGTTGTTGCTCAGTAATGTTTACTCTGACCAAGGACTTTGTGAGTCTCATGCTCTGCCAGGGAGGAAGGGAAGCTGGGATGGAGCAGAGACAGGATACCTGGTCCAAACTAGCCAAAGGGGTATTCCATACTACAGCACGTCATGCCCAGTATATAAACTAGGGTCAGTTACCCGGAAGGGTTAGATCACTGCTCGGGTCGGGCTGGGTATCGGTTGGTGGGTGGTGAGCAGTTGCATTCTCTTCCCTTGTTATTTCCCTTATCGTTATTATTATTGGTGGTAGCAGCAGTGGTTTGTGTTATACTTTAGTTACTGGACTGTGCTTATCTCAGCTTGTGGGAGTTACATTCTTTTGATTCTCCTCTCCATTCCTCCGGGAGTGGGGAGAGGAAGGGCAGGGAGTGAGTGAGCAGCTGCATGGTTCTGGGTTTCTGGCTAGGTTTAAACCACGACAGGAACACTTGGAGGATCCTCTAGCTTATATTAAGAATGAATTGTGATTTACTGGAAACAAGACAATAGGCAGTGATTGTACACAGCTGTGTGAATGGAGGTGAAGCATGGTCAAGATTAAGAGAAGTTTGTGAGATGTTAGCAGTGCAGCACAGGAAGGAAGCATCTATTTGTGGTCTCATACTTGCTATTGTGTCTTTCAGTGATGCTTGGAGACAGACACCATAGAATATTCTTTCTGCTTGGTATAGCTGCCCTGCTTGTTTCTCCTTGGATACTGCTTCATGGGTTTTCCAGTGACCAAGCGATAGTATTGTGAGAGCGCATTTCTGCAAAAATTGTCTAATGGGAATAGGAATCAAACCTGCTTCCTTCCTCGTTCCTTATGACATGCAACCTGAATGCAAAAACAGGTATAAATGGTCTTGAGAGTTTGGTGATAACTGACGGGTACATGAATCCCCGCAGTAACTTAATTCAAAGCTTCTATGAGCTAGGAATAGGAGTAGCAATTTGAAGTTTGTAAGGGGAGCCAATTGAATCCTGTTGGTTTGCAAAACTGAGCTAAATAGTTTCAACTCTTTCCCTTCTTATTTTCCCTGATTCTTTTGTAAAACTTATATGACGAAAGATCTTTTACTATGGGAGTTAACGTTTTTTCCTGTGTTGATAACACAGGGTTGGAGATATGCCAAAAAACCTTTAAGCATTGTAGTCTGATCACTAGTTCATTCTTTAGGTGTAAGTGATGCTAGTAGTAGTCTGATCACTAGTTTATTCTTTAGGTGTAAGTGATAATTAGTACTGTTTGCCAAAAATATAGTGATTTATCAGCATTAAAGATTGCAAATTCTGTGAAATACTAAGAAGTGGTGCATTTTATTTGGGAACTTAGAAAGGTTGGTCTAGAACTATCTGGAAGCAAAATACAGACCAGGTAAAAAGCCTGGAAGAGGGTCTGACCCAGGACAAGGAAGAGGAGAAATGCTGTCTCTGTATCAGAAAGAATGTTCAGTTCTATGAAAGATGTTGTTGCAGTTCAGTAGTTTAATGTGGGACCCTTCTGTGTCTTTGGAAGTAAATACGTTAACCACAGTGTGTTCCAGTTAGGAGCAGATTTGTAGAACAGAGGTGGATAGTAAAGACCTGGTAGGAGTGCGGAGGATCTTACTTTACGTTTATTCTGATTGTGTAGACTAAATGACCCCTAGTAACAGAGTGGCCTTATTATGCTGTCAGTGAGCAGTTTCTCTTCAAAATCTCCTGAAGGGGAATCCTTATTACAATTCTGTAAGTCTAAGTGTCACACAAACCAAAGTAAGCTCAGGAGGACAGCTGAGGTATTTGCTTTTAAAATGCACTGCTGATCCAGGTTAATGTAGACGCCTTTCTTCTAGAGATCAAACCGCTCTGTAGACCTATCTGATGAATTGAACGTCAGCCTGGGACATGTCTGCCAGGGAGATCCGCCTTTGCGGGTTTCTTTTTATGGTAGCTGAGACATGATTTCTCCTTGATTGAGTTGCCTCTGATGCTGATCATGAAACACTTTCAAGGAACAGCCTGGAAGGTCTTCCAGATCTTCTGATTCTGCCACTGGGAGTTAATGAATAATAAAGCATTTTAATATGCAATTTGCAGCATGCATCTCCACTTAAGCTGCTAATGCTCATTCTTGATATCCAGGTAACAAAACTTGGTTTTACCCAGATGTTCTAGTGAGATAAGCTCTCTATACTAGACTCTCAGCAGGAAAAGAAGGACATTAGTATTCCCCTATGCTGAATTCAGAATCTACTGGAACACATAATTTTTATCAAGAGTACATTTAGTTTTTTATTTTTGCAGGTTTCATTATATAGCACTTCAGGTCTCAGATTTGCTGAGGGACACAGGAAGTTAAACTTGCTCTCTTACACTTTATTTTTGCCATCCACTCCGTTTACCCATTGATGTAGGTGACACCACTGGGACCTGCTGAACAAACCAGGATAAATGATGGCTATTTACAAAAAAGTGAGAGTGCTTACCTGTTAGGGAGATAAATCACATTGGATGCCATCTGTTCCCACAGGGATGCCTGCTATTTATTCCTACAGCAACTGTGTTTTGTGCCTCTGAGAGCTCTTTAAAATCATATCAATAAAGCATCTTTGTTGGAATCTATAAAGCATCAGAGATGTCACTGCCCTGGTAATGTCTTCTGCCTTTTAGTGCTTGTACAGTCATCCTTTGAAACAACAAATAAGATTGGGTACCTTGAAGGGAAAGTAAAGGGGTGATTTGACTGAGAAGGGATTGGCTTTTCCCCCCCCCTCCCCCCAATTTTTATACAATTTTTTTCACTGATATATCAAAATGGGCCATGGGATATTTGGTAAAAAGAAAACTTCTCCCCTCAGTTCACTTCCCAGTACTGCTTTTCTACATATGTGTGCTTGCTTCCAGGTCTAAAGTTCATGCCCTCTAGCAGCAAGGACATGCAGAGAGGATGTCACATCTCTTGCTTCTAAATGATAATGGGGATTTTTAACATAGGAGACAAGTCTTTGCGGATCTTCATGTTTTCTTTGAAGTCAGACTAGGGACAGATTACAGAAAGAGGGGCTGCATCTGAAAACAGATTTTGTTATTTTTAGATGTCAGTGCATATCCCACCTCTGTAATGGGTGATCTGAACCCCTGCATCACTTCACGTTTGAATAAATCTGCCGTTGTACAGAAGCCTGAGTTTTATGAAACCTGCCTCTTTCTGGTACTTCTTTTCTGTGAGAAAAAGACCAGACCTTCTGCACCACCCCCGTGCTCCCTATCTTCTTGTTAGTAGGCCATGATAGCAAGTGTCAGTGGGGTGTCAGAGCATCGGTGAAGTACTGATTATATGATTTTTCATTTCTTAGTAGAAGCATGTCCAGGCTGAACTGCTGTTTTTGTTTGCTACAAAAAGCAAATCCTTTGTTTAATTATTTAGGTGCCTGGTCTATTCCTAAGAATCAGTCCAGTTGACAATATATGGATATCTTGCAGTGGATACAAAAAAGAGCCAAAAAAATTATTTTTAGAAAAGGGAAATGTTCTGGAAGAAATTATTTTAAACATTGAAGTACTGACCTCTGTGCTACATGCTAAAACCAAGGCCACAACACTGAATGTAGGGGACAGAAAGGGGTTCTGCCTGCTTGAACAAAGTCTGGATCTTGAAGAATTTCCTTCCCACTTACTAGGACTCTTAACTTCAGCACCTCAAGGAGGTGCCTAATGTAGCAGCATTTGTTTTCTTCATGCATGATATTGAAGACCACGGTAAGCAGCTGGAGCACATGCAAGGACTGGGGAATTTAACTCTCTGGTACATCATGCAGGGCTTTGAGGAAGAAGAGTAGGGGTAGGCAGGTATGTTACACAGAGCCATCTGATCTTCCCTGGGGAACATGAATGTTCTAGCTGAAGGGAAAAGGTCTGAAGCACCAGAGGTGGGAGAGGGCAGAGGAAAATAATTTAGTTGCCTTGCAGAGACCTGAGGAAGACCTTAAATGTGTAGACCTCAGTCTATATGACCATGACTACAGTCATGGACAATGAGGACTAATTACTTGTCTCTACCTAATAAGGTAGCACAGTTTACACATTCTACAAATTCTTCTGTTTAAATAACCACTGCTTTTTGATTAGAGCAAAAGTCTGGAGTTTGATTTCCTATAGGACCTTTCTTTTAGAGGAGGAAAATAGTTTCTAAATCTGCTCTAAGGAAGCCTTCTTGTTCAAAAAGAAAAGAGATAAGATGTAACCCTGACATGGCATGGCTGAAAGCTTTTGCTCTTTTTTTCAGGACCATTTTAGCCATCTCCTGGTGGGTCATGTTTTTGATCCTGCTTCAGCATGGCTAGTTTACTTCCTTGCTGCTTTTTTTCTACCTACTTTGTTTCACAGAAATTCTTCTAAAAGGACATGTGCTGTGTGAGCATGGGCATGTTCTGCTTGTTTGGATGGAGATCCCTCTTTAGTTAACCTGCTTTTATAGAGAAACTGAACTAGGTTGAATGGATAGTAGCAAATCTGCTTCCCTCTTTCAGTTTCAAGCTGCAGTTATTTAAATCATTATTCAAGTATGCCGTGACTAATCTGATATTGGTAATGTTACTTCCACTTATTTAACTTAGCTGGAGGGTATTCATTTGTAACTGTAATGATTTTGTTTTTTTCCCTACTAAACACTTGTTGAAAGTTTTCATTTGCTGAAGGAATGGACTTACTGGGCCTCATGGTTACACAAAACTGTATTAGATTAGATTAGATTAGATTCCTGTTGCCTCTAGGAGACAGCTACACAGGCTAAAAGCATCTGAAAATACTGCTTAAATTATTCTTACATATTCAAGTAACACATGAAAATATAATGCTTTCTACATCTTTTATTTGTAGCAAATTTACTCTTAGTTACCATTGTTACAATTAAAGGAAGAAAATAAAATCATAATTGAATTTGGAATATATCCTCCATCAGGTCTTTTCAACTTAATTTATCAACATCTACATCTGAGATAAAATCACTGTTAAGTACTAGATATCCAGCTGAGTCTGAGTTTTATTTTAATGAACTATAGTGCATGTAAAATGAACAAACAATTATTGTATATTCAACTATTTCCTATTCAAATTAAAGTTGCTAAACCACTGGGAATAAAACCTGGATATTTACATAGGAAATTATAAGACTGAAAAGGTTTTGACACTTTCAAGGACTTTACAGAATTTGTCATGGGTTGTTTCTTTAATCTGCTTTCTCTATCTTTTTCCTTCTCCCCTCTTAGTAGCAATTGTGACTAATTGCTGCACAAAACGATCAGTGAGCAAATTATTTTTTTCCAGACAGTCCCAAAAGTCATTTACTGTCATCTTGTTCAAGCTACTAGAGCAAGAGCTCGTGGGAGAAAATTAGAAGAAAAGATACACTTGTGCTTTGACTTTCCGTTGGTCCACCCAGCCGCTGAAATGGAAAGGGCTGTTCTCGTATCTCCAGTGATGCTAAGTGCTGGTATCTGCCACATTTGTCCTGTAACCCTGGAGTCTCTGCTCATCTCTGCAGCAGAGATGTGTGGGAGCTTGTTCCTGGTGTTTTCTAGGTGTTCATCCCCTGAGAGATTTCTTTCCAAGCACCACACAAGCATTTGAGAACAAGACACCTTTTCATACTGCTGTGTCTGACACTGAGCAGAGAGAATGTGGGATGTTTTGAAACCTTCTCTCTTCATTTCTTCGTAAGAAAAGTCTTTAGAGATGAAGCATGCCATTTTCAGCCTCAAATTAGACATTCTTATCTTTCATTGCAAAAGCCAACAACTAAAGTGTAACTGAAGATTCCATTCTGCGCTGCTATGAAAAACTTCAGTCTGCTCATTTTTGACCATTAAGCATCCTTTGAAAAGTTCTTTGAATAAATTGTTGAACTATAGGGGAAGAAGTTTCTCCTAGCTTCAGCTCCACGGAAGTTCTTAGTGCAACCCATACGATGCTGCAGTCCGCCAGTTTGGTTTTAAATTGCCTTGTTCTGCCTTCACTTCTTTGAGTATATTGCTTCTATAGAGCAGTTTGACAAAATGTGTTTTGTATTTATGAGTACTTTGGCACTGTTTATTTCTTTCCATCAAGTACATTGATGTGTATAAGCAGTTATTGAAAAGAAGATAGTGGAGAAAATAGGTATAAAAGTAACAGTGGAAAGTTTTTTCTTCCTTATCTTTTTGAAATGTACATGGATATTTCAGGACAGAATGGACAATAGTGCAGCCTACTGGGTTTTTTCAAGCTCCTTCTCAAAATGAGAAAAGATGTAGTCACTTGGAGGAATGCTAGATATTTAGATAAACTCTGTTGCATCCAGAATGTGCAAGAATTTACTGTAATCTAAAATGCATGTTAGTAGGTGCTTTTATGGTCTCTTTATTTTTATTCTGTCTCTTAACTTTTCAAGAAAGAGTTATCTAAGAAATGTGTATACATATATATATATATGGGGTTTTTTTTTAACAGAAAGATAAAATTTACCAAAGTCAGACTTCCTTTAACAAAGCAGGGGAGGTGATGTTGCCTCATGTCAGTCAGTATTGATGTAATGCCATGCTAAATAAGTCAGACATCTTGAGAACTTACCTTTATTAACTAGAAGAAAGGCCATTTTGGGTAACATGTTACAGTGCATAAAATAAAGGAAAAAAGCAGCCCATCAGAGATAGAAAATACTTCATGTTGCTAGGATATGTCTTATTAAATTATTTTGTATTAAACTCAGATTCTAATCAGATATTGACCTTTAAAATAAAAGAAATAGCCTAACCTATATTCCCTGATAGGGATAAAAAGAAATCTAATCTTGCACTGCAACAGTTGTACTGTTTATCTGTGTAAATGATACAAGTAGATGAATTATTCCTGCTAGAGAATTTATCAAATAAAACACAGATCTTAATAGATGGTAATGTTCTTTAGTAATTAGTAAGTGCTGCATTTGTTACCCCTCTTGAGCAAAGGAATTCTAGAACGATTTATGACTTGCTCCTGTTTCCGTAGACCAGTGAATGTTTTCCAGTAAGACTCCAGAGCAGATTCTTAGCCATGTATTACTGTAGAGAGGCCTGTTCTCAGGCACAGAAAACCTTCAAGTTGTTATTTCATTTATCCGTATTTTTTTCTTTATTTTGTGTACTTTCAAGTTTATTTTAAAGTAGTTTATTTGTAATAAATTTGTTGTGCTAAAATGTTCTGAGGTGTATCCTTAAGTGGAAGGTGTGACTCTTCTCATCTAAGTCATGGATTTGAATTGATTTGAATTAGCACAGCTCTTAATGTTTGTTAGCTTATGTAACAGTAATATTTCTAGTTCTTTTGATTTGTAAAATGTTAAGTTAGCTAATAAAAATATCAGCTTCAGATTGGAGTTTATCAGTGGCTGCTAAATCTAACATTCCTTTCCAGATAGCTTATTCTGTATTGCAACATGGTCCTTTAATTTTTAAGTAGCTGCTTTCAACAGTTGGTGAGAATTTTGGGGAAAATTCAAGGGAGGCTTTGTTGCCTATTGTTTAAACAAATATTAAAGACTGCTTAACTCATGCTGGTGCTTTTCATCAGTTGTAAATGCACTTTTAACTAACAGAGCACATATTCCTGGAAATACCTATAGTAAAACAAGATACAAAGAACAAAGCCAAATATAGCACACTTGTTTTCCTTGTTTTGTTCATGTAAGAAACTGTCCAGTAAGTTAAAATCTAAAGGAGAGAGGTATCTTTGCCTTTCTATTAGTGATCTATTCTTAACCCCTCCTGTCTTCGTTGACTGTCCCTAGGCATCTAGCATTTTAAGATTTGAGGGCAAAGGGTTCTGCAATCATGAATTTTGTTAACCATGATCTCCCTCAGAGAAGACCTTCAGCCTTCTTGTTTCCATGTCCTAGCCTTTCCTAGTTCCTCCTGGTGAGGCAGATGTTCTTTTTCCTTAATGACTTCAAAGTGCTAAGTCATGAGCTCATTTCCGAGCATTAGAACAGAAAAGTCTAACTCATTTTCATCTAGTTGGTGTAGTCTGCTTTTATGTTATAAGCAGTTATGTCACTGTTGTGCTCAGCTTGATTCTGGTTAGATGTATTGCTTCTCTGTTTAATAGTCTGGATTATGAGAGCCTCTTCTTCTAATGAGAATTCCACTGGATTCAAAAGTAGGGAGTTTTAACTATACTTATTAGAGTGGAAATTATAAGTATGTCTCAAAGTAAAGCTTTTCTGGGAAAACACATTTGCAAGTGGCAGTTAGCATGGCAAACAGTAAATTGATTTCTCTGTTCATCTACCTAAACAATAAATGTGAAAATCATGAATTGTGGAAATAGATTGCGTGGGAAGACCGTGCATTCAGTGAAGGTTTCTATGAATTAGCTAAGCATTTTAACTGTTACCTCATAGCTGTGTGCAAGTTCTCTGTCATGTATGTCACATGCGTAACCATTTAGGTTCTTTGCTAGCTGGCACAGTGTGCAAATAATTCTAAAATACTCAAACATCACTAGTATTTGGAGAGACCTAATCTATATCTTGCACATAACTCTGTGTTCCTAAATGTGATTTTTTTTTTTTTTTTTGCTTTGTTTTAAGCTCTGGCTCTCTAGGGTTTGATTTTGCTGTGTTCTGGATTCTGATTTATAAGTCTGGCATTGTAAAGAAATTCTAAAATGAGTACTTATGAATGCTAGCTTTTAAGAATTTTTCAGGATTTCAGTGAAAGACTGATGTTTAAAAATCACACCTCTCAGCATAAGTTAACATAAGCATGTATATCAGGGGATACTTTTGAGATAGATAGAAATTTTAGAGGCTTTTTTGTTTGCACAACACAGGTGTAGCTCATTCCTCATGCACACGCTTGTGACAAGTTTGCTCCTGTAGCTTTTCCTATATTCCTAATATTGCTATCCATATTAACAGTTATTTTGAAAGACTCCCAGGTGAAGGGGACTGCTTGTGAACAGGCTCTACTAAGAGGAGCACCAATTTTGACACAGGTCAGAATCAATGTTTTGTTTCTGAGAGAAGTTCTTCAGTGTAGCTGTTTCATGGTGTTTTGTAAGGTTATGGGCACTGCCATTAAACATCGCCTCCTTGATTTTTTTCATAGTAACTGTGGATAACTGATTTGATGACAAATACTGGTAATGAAACCACCTACACTTTCCTCTTTTCTCTTCTTTAGTGACAATTATTGGCTTGGGATTAAGATAAGTTTTCAGAAAAGCTATTCTGTCTTGAGCAGTGAATTTTATTATAAAAGGATTGTATTTCAGAGAGACAAGCACATAAAGGGATATAAAGGGACATAGTCTGATTGGTTTTACTCTTGGTCCATAGACCAATTCTCATAGGAACCTTTGTCTTTAAAAATTTAGTTTATTCTGGCAATTCAAACCCCCTGATAATATTTTTAAGTATCTAAGGAAAAATTGTCATTCTCTTTTTTCATGTGTGGAGATTGATATTAAAAGTGGCTGAATAATCTGTCTCACAACATCAGACCTTACTATCTGAAGGCAAAGGAATATTTGCTTTCAGAGTACCATCTTCTTGCTACTATTTATTGTCCCACCACTAGAGCTGTTTTGCTTTTGTCTGAACAATCTGGTGTGAGCTAATCTATACTGTCATTTTATATTGAGATTAATAAACTTTACACCTTCAGGCATAGTCAGCAGCAAAGCCCAAATGAACTTGAGTACAAGGTCAATCAAGTGCACAAAATACATCACACAGTTATTCCAAGGCTTGTGCTGTGTTATAATTGCCCATTGTTCTGTCATTAGAGCTCCCCTACAAGTCATTATTTTCAGTCAGCAGAGCTGCAGGGAACAGTCACCCTGATGGTTAGTATAGTGCTGAACAGATAATATAAATAACTCCCAGCACAGAAATCCAAAGAGCAGGTATGTACATTAAACCTAATAAAATGTGGGGTTGTTAATGTCTTCTTGACTTTAAGTTAAAACAGTACTTACAAAACTTTGAATAAGATTGCTTCATCATTTGGCCCCTTGAAATTGTGATTTCTATTTTTTTTCACTGACAAGATTTCACAAAAAAAAAAAAAAAAAGGAAAATGGGCAGCAATTGTGAGGTGAGATTGAGAAAACCTTACTGAAGTAAGACTTCAGCAATGGAACTGCTGTCTTTGGAAGCACTGCTTTGTGGTTTCCCCATAATCTTAAAGTTTTAAGTCAGCTGAATAGGTAATGAGGAAAAAAAAGTGTCAGTGCTGTCCAGCATTACAGATGATGGAATTTCATTTGTTTCTGACACCAATCCAGTTTTAACCTGTGGCATCTAAACATTGTGTGGTGTGGTTAGCTGCTGTTCTGATGGTTCTTACTCTGCTATAGAGCCCTTTGCAAACACTTTCGCATTGCCTAGGTAGCTCTCCTGGATGGCTCCTTCTTTAGGGTTCACCTCTCAGGCTTTCTAAATGAAGTACCTTCTGTTAGTGCATCCCAATGGATGTACTCAGATTTGCAGACCTTACTTTCCAGAGCAGATGTGCACCTGAAGATACGTATTAGGTGAGCCTGTTCGCATAGGTGATCTTCACACTGCCTTCAAGCAGATGACAGGCTGGCTATGCCAGGTACAAATTCTGATTTTAAGTACAAATGCAAAGCAGTTATTGGTGAATGAAAGAAAGATGGCAGGTGGACAAAGTATCCCAAAGCAACAGAGTGATTTAAGAACTCAAGAGAAAGGTAAGCATGATGTTCCACTCTAAGGGAAACAGAGGGCCCCATATATTGACCTGACCTGACTCACTCAGGAGTGCTGCAACGAATGCCTACAGGCTCTTCATAAGGGATATGCAAGAGGTGGTGCAGTTGCATTGTACATCAGGGAGTGCATTGACTGCCTTGAACTCAGTATTGTTACTGAGAAGGCTGAATGTTTGTGGGTGAAGATCAGGGGGAAGGCCACCAAGCAGATATCCTGGTAGGAGTCTGTTATAGACCACACAGCCAGGATGAAGCTATAGATTAAATGTTCTTCAAACAACTGTGAGAAGTATCATAATCACTTGCCTTTGTCCTCATGGGGGACTTAACCAACCAGATGTCTGTTGAAAGTGCAACACAGCAGAGAAGAAAAAATCTTGGAGGTTCCCTCTTCATCAGGGACTGCAGCGATAGGACAAAGGGTAACAGGTTTAAATTGAAACAGGGGAAGTTCAGTTTAGGTATAAGAAAGAAGCTCTTTACTGTGAGGGTGGTGAAGCACTGGAACAGGTTGCCCAGAGAAGTGGTGAATATTCCATCCCTGGCAGTGTTCAAGACCAGGTTGGAGAAAGCCTTGGGTGACATAGTTTAGTGTGAGGTGTCCCTGCCCATGGCAGGGGGATTAGAACTGGATGATCCTAAGGTCCTTTCCAGCCCTAACTTTTCTATGATTCTACGATTCTTTGAGGGTGTGGAAGATAACTTCCTAACCCAGCTGGTGAGTGAGCCAATTAAGGCAGATGCCCAGCTAGATTTACTGTTGGCAAACAGAGAAGGACTGGTGAGTGATGTGATGTGATGGGTGGAGGCCAGCTTGGGCAAAGTGATCATGAAATTGAATTATCAATCCTTGGAAAAGTCAGGAAGAAGGACAGCAAAACCTCCACTTCAGACTTCAAGAGGCCTGACTTTGGCCTGTTTAAGATGCTGGTAGGCAGAATCCCTTGGGAAACATTATTGAAGAACAAAGGAGTGCAGGAAGGCTGGATGCTCTTCAAGAATGAAATCCTTAAGACAAAGGAGCAGAGGATCCTTGTGTGCCAAAAATCAAACTGGCTGGGAAGAGACCAGCCTGGCTGAATGGGAAGATAGTGCTGGAACTCAGGAAAATAAAGATAGCTTGTCACCTTCAGAAGAAGGGACAGTTACCCTATGAAAAAGATAAGGATATTGACAGGTTCTGTGGAGAGAAAATAAGAAAGCCAAAGGCATAGATGGAACTAAATCTGTCCACTGTCATGAAAGATAATAAAAAGTACTTTTTCAAATATATGAGCAATAAAAGGAGGACCAAGGAGAACCTCTGTCCTCTACTGTCCCTCTACGGGGAAACCTAGTGACTAGGATGAGGAAAAGGCTAAGGTACTTACCGTTGGTTTTTCTTCAGTGTTTAACAATCACACCGTCCATCCTCAGGGTACTCAGTTCTCTGAGCTGGATGGCAGAGATGGGGAGCTGGTTAAGTCCCCATAATTCAGGAAGAAATGGTTAGTGACCTCCTGCTCCACTTATATGTATACAAGTCTATGGGGCCACATGGGTTACACCCAAGTGTGCTGAAGGAACGGGCAGAGGAACTTGCTAAGCCACTCTCCATTACCTCTCAGCCATCCTGGTCTAGTGGGCAGGTTCAAGAGGATTGGAGGTTGCCTGTCATGACACCTCTCTAGAAAAAGGGCAGGAAGGAAGACCCTGAGAATTCTAGGCCTGTCAGCATGATCTCAGCACTGGTGAAGGTTGTGGAGCAGATGATCCAAAGTGAGATCATAAACCATGTGTGGGAAAATGGAAGGATCAGGCCCAGTCAGCATCCGTTCATGAAGAGCAGGTCCTGCATGACCAACCTCATCTCCTTCTACAGTAAGGTGACCCAGCTGGTTGATGAATCATAGAATCATAGAATAGTTAGGGTTGGAAAGGACCTTAAGATCATCAAGTTCCAAGCCCCCTGCCATGGGCAGGGACACCTTGCTCTAAACCATATTACCCAAGGCCTCGTCCAACCTGGCCTTGAACACTGCCAGGGATGGAGCATTCACAGCCTCCCTGGGCAACCTATTCCAGTGCCTCCCCACCCTAACAGGAAAGAATTTCCTCCTTATATCCCATCTAAACTTCCCCTGTTTAAGTTTTAACCCATTACCCCTTGTCCTACCACTACAGTCCCTAATGAAGAGTCCATCCCCAGCATCCCTATATGCCCCCTTCAGATACTGGAAGGTAGCTCTGAGGTCTCCATGCAGCCTTCTCTTCTCCAGGCTGAACAGCCCCAACTTTCTCAGCCGATCTTCATATGGGAGGTGCTCCAGTCCCCTGATCATTCTCGTGGCCCTCCTCTGGACTTGTTCCAACAGATCCATGTCCTTTTTATGTTGAGGACATCAGAACTGTGCACAATACTCCGAGTGAGGTCTCACAAGAGCAGAATAAAGGGAAGGGAAAGCCTGGGGACATTGTCTATTTGGACTTTAGTAAAGCTTTGGACACTGCCTTCCAAAGCATTCTCCTGGAGAAAATGGCTGCAAATGATGTGGATAGGAGGATACTTTGCTGGGTTGGAACCTGGCTGGATGGCTGAGCCCAAAGAGTGATGGTAAGTGGTAAAACATCCAGTTGGTGACCTGTCACTAGTAGAGTCGGTGTTAGAGCCAGTGTTGTTTAGTATCTTCATTGGTGATTTGGATGAGGGGATCGAGGACAACCTCAGTAGATCTGTGGGCAAAACCAAGTTAGGTCTGAGTATTGATCTGCTGGAGGGTAAGAAGCTCTGCAGAGGGATCTGGACAGGCTGGATCCATGGGCTGTGCCCGATGGTATGAGCTTCAGCAAGACAAAGTGTTGGATCCTGCACTTGGGCCACAACAACCCCCTGCAACACTCCAGGCTTTTGGAAGAGTGTCTGGAAACTGCTCATGGGGAAGGTCCTGAGAGTGGTGGTTGATGGAGCTGAACATGAGCAGCTTGTGTCCAGGCAGCCAAGAAGACCAGTGGCATCCTAGCCTTTATCAGCAATAACATAGCCAGCAGGACCAGAGCCGTGGTTGTCCCCTTGTACTGGGCACTGGTGGGGCTGAACCTCAAATCCTGTGTCAGTTCTGGGTCCCTCAGTACAAGAGAGACATTGAGGTGCTGGAGCAGGGCCAGAGATGGGCAACGGAGCTGGTGAAGGGACTGGAACACAAGTGTGATGGGGAACGGCTGAGGGACCTGGGGCAGGGGTGTGGTTTAGTCTGGAGAAGAGAAGGCTCAAGGGACCTTATCACGCTGTACAACTACCTGAAAGGAGGTTGCAGTGAGGTGGGGTTAGTCTCTTCTCCTAGGTAACAAGTGACAGGACAAGAGGAAACGGCCTCAAGCTGCACCAGGGGAGGCTGAGACTGGAGATTAGGAAAAAATTCTCCCTAAAGGGTGCTCAGGCTGTGGAACAGGCTGCCCAGGGCAGTGGTAGAGTCACCAACCCTGGAAATGCTCACAAACTGTGTAGACAAGGCCCTCAGTGACATGGTTTTGTCGTGGCCTTGGCAGTCCTAGGGTAAAGGTTAGACTTGGTGATCTAGAAGTTCTTTTCCAACCTGGTTGATTCTATGATTCTACATCTGTGATCCTAATTCATATAGAATAGGCTGCCCAGGGCAATGGCAGACTCACCGCCCTAGAACGGTTCACAAACCGTGTAGACAAGGCCCTCAGTGGTTTAGTGGTGGCGTTGGCAGTCCTGGGGTAGCGGTTGGGCTTTTCCAACCTGGTTGATTCTATGATTCTACATCCATTTCCTTAGAGAAGCTAATTCCCTTGTGTTCTTTTACAGTCAGCAGTTTCCTTCATGAAGGTATTCACCAAACACGACGTTACAGTCCGCCTTCCTCTGCTGACTGTGACTGTGAGGAAATACATATTTCTCACAGTTAAAACTAAACTGTTAAAATCAGTTTCATTTTCTAAAGGAATGTAGGAACTCAAACCAGAACATTTCAGGTATTATGTTACTGAAGAAATTCAGAGAATTTGCAGATAAGAGTTGAAGTTTTCCAGATAGGTGACAAAGAGAGTTATGTGATGGACAGGTCCTTACAGGTGCAGGACCACACATTTTTTTAACATCTATGATAGAGTCACAAAGTTGAAATGAATATGAAATATTCATCAGAAACTCAGCACCAGAAGAATGCGAATAGGGCCTATAGACTTTTTGGCAAAATTAGTCCCCAAAGTTCACTTTGGTGAACTGGGTTCCTATAAAAATTGTGAAACCTGATAAGTAAATCATTAGGGAAATCCTGCAGTTCTTCAAATTCCCATTTAAAGTCAATAAGCATAATTATTTTAAAATGCCAGGATGTTTATCTACTGGAAGGAAAGCAAGAGAAAGTTCTTACAGACCTGAGTTTCCATGATTAATTGAATTTTAAATACAGTGGGGTTCTGGGAAGACCATAGAATGTGGTTTTGTGTGTGCATTTTGAATACCTGTTTTGCCTTGTTGGCTCAGCAGGCATTAAACTCTGTATTTTGATACATAAGTGAAGTCTTCTCTGTGTCACTTTATTATATTTTTTTTAAGAGAGATTGAATAGTGCACGTATCAAGAACTGAGAATACTCTGCATTTTCTTTCAAGCCTTTGTGTACATTACGAGCTAGAATAACCTCCCTGAACTTAATTATCCTTCCATACTATGGTTCAGTGAGTATTATTATATTTCAGCACAGCTTGAGTGATTTTTAATGCCAAAAACATCAGCAAGAAATAGAAACATTACAAAAATATTGAAACAATACCATAACAACCCCCCCCCCCTCAAAATCATAAATACTTTACTTTGCAAGGTCTGGAAGGAAAACTTAGCTATAGTGTGTAAAATTAAAATGCTGTATGTGTGAATGTCTTTGGAGGGGAAAAAAACAAGCAAACAAACAAACAAACAAACAAAAAAACAACAACAACCCAAACCAGTGTTTTACACTAAAAATGCAAAATTTCTATGAGTCCAGTTAACAATAAAAAGTGTTTTTCTGGTAGGTGGAACTGATGAAGTTAGTTCATCCATGATTGTTTTGTGTTTGTCACCTACATGTGCTTAAATACAGCATAATTAAAGCAGCATTAAGAGATAATAGAAAATCAGTGACAGCTTTCATGCAAGTGATGCACTGCACCAGGTAACATACATCAGCTGAAGAATGTGGCAGAATGAAATGAAACATGTACAGGCAAGAAATGATGCTTGTGACAAGGTTTGAATTTGGATGCCTTCCCCTTTGCACCCAGGTATTCTGTTGATGCACAGCCAGTCTGTCAGAACACACAGGAACACAGTGAGGGGGGGAAGGAAAAACAAAGAAGTTCTGACACACGTTGCAGATTGCTGAGGAGGAATTGAACAATTAATATTTTACCCAATCTTCCTGCACTCTCGGTTACTACACTGCAACTGGAAACTTACCTTTGTCCATTAATCTTGTATCAGCAGCTGTTCTTTCCCTTGGAAGTCTAGCTCAGTGCCAGTGTTCCAGTGTTCACATGCTCTCTTGGCTTTTAAAAAGAGAAACCTCAAAACCTGCCTGCCTGTGCTGGGTTGTATTTCTCTATGTATGTTTCCATGTATCAGTGACTTTTGGATAAAGTGGTCTATGCTTGTTGTCAGCAATAGCCTTTCTGAGCACTGACTTGTGAATGTTTCACTTGTATATGGGTCTTAATTGATGGAAGGAATCTGTGATAGTGGGAAATACAAGGAAATTTTTATCTTAATCTGTTATTTTTAATTTAAATTGTATTGCTAGCAGCATCTCTTATGGATACTCACAATATGGATAAAATGAAATGAAATGGTTTTGCTAACATGAACTTTGTGATGTCTCCCACATGACATCCTTGTCTCTAAATTGGGGAGACATGGATTTGATGGATAGATCACCCAGTGGGTAAAGAATTAGATGGATGGCAGCATGCAGAGATGCATGGTCAATAGCTCAATGTCCAAGTGGAGATTGGTGACGAGTGGTGTCCCTCAGGGGTAGGTGTTGGGACCAATCGTGTTTTAACATCTTTGTCAGCAGCATGGACAGTGGGATTGAGTGCACCCTCAGCAAGTTTGCCAGTAACACCAAGCTGTGTGGTTTGGTTGATGCGCTGGAGGGAAGGGATGGGAATCCAGACAGACCCAGACACACTTGAGAGGTGGCTGATCCCAACCTCATGAAGTTCAACCAAGCCAAGCGCAAGGTCCTGCACCTGGCTTGGGCAATCCCAGGCACACACACAAGTTGGGCAGAGAAGAGCAGAGAAGGACTGGGGGTGCTGATTGATGAGAAACTGGACATCAATCAGCTTCAGTGTGCACTTAAGCCCAGAAACTGCCTGTGCGCTGGACTGCATCAAAAGAAGCGTGACCAGCAGGTCAAAGGAGTTGATCCTGCCCCTCTACTCTGCTCTTCTGAGATGCCAATTGGAGCACTGTGTGCAGTTCTGGTGTCCTCAACACAAGAAAACATGGAGCTGTTGGAGCAACTCCAGAGGAGGCCATGAAGATGATAATGGGCTGGAGTACCCCTGGATGAAGACAAGCTCCGAAAGTTAAGGCTGTTCAGCCTGGAGAAGAGAAACTCCATGGAGACCTCAGAGCAGCTTCCAGTGTCTGAAGGGACCTACAAGGATGCTGGAGAGGGACTCTTCATTAGGGACTGTAGTGATAAGACAAGGGGTAATGGGTTCAGACTTAAACAGGGGAAGTTCAGGTTAGATATAAGAAAGTTCTTTACTGTGAGGGTGGTGAGACACTAGAACAGGCTATCCAAGGATATTATGAATGTCCCATCCCTGTTAGTGCTCAAGGCCAGGTTGGACAGGGCCTTGAGCAACCTGGTTTAGCACATGGTGTCCCTGCCCATGGCAGGTGGGTTGGATGATTTTGGATCTATGTCCTTTCAAACTCTTAACCATTAAACACTAAAACATTTGATAGTCTTTTGGTGACCTCTGGTGGAATGGTTGAATGTTAAATCTAAAATTTTAGCCCATTTTCAAAAGCTATGACTTCCAATTAATGAAATTCCTGTTTAGCAGAAATTATTGTCAGTAGCTGGCCTGTTGAGCCTTTTCTGTGGAAGCATCTTATGACAATATCTATCTGAGAATAACATGCAATGAATGCACAACCATATAACAATTTTTTATGATCTTGTTATTACTTCATCCATTTTAATAACTCCCCTGCACTTTTTCTCATCTCCATTTTCAGTATTTTCCAGCTTCTTATAGCATAGAGTACTCTATTTTCAAAGAACATGATATTACAATGTCTTAAAAATTTTTACCCTGGGTGTTTTCTGCCTAGACATCCTAAGGGAGACCTATGAGATGGATTTGGGGTCAAGTCTATCAGTACCTTCATGTTATATCTTGGAACAGCAGCTAAATAAACTGTTGTACTCACTTCAGGAATTAGTAATTTTTATTTGCAGAATCAAAAAAACACAACAGATTGATTTTAACTTAAGGTTTTATTCTGAGTGAATATTTTTAATCAAAGGATACTTTTATTCAGACTTTGACTTGGTTCTTCATATGCAAATTCTGATTTCTCCACAACAATGTACGTAAACTTCACAGTGCTGTGGATGACAGGGCAAGGTTTGATCAGCCCTGAGGCTACAGGATATGAGAAGATGCAGCCATAGTCCTGTTCTCCATGCTGGCCTATGTAAGCATGGATACCAGGATGATGATATGGGAGCAGTGGTGGCAGTGGTACATAGGTCAGTGCTGTGTTGCTGGCATAGTAAAGGTACGTAGAGTGGATATAGCAATAAGAAGTTTCAATAACTTGCTTGTATGTCATTCTTCACCCTAGCTTAAGTATCATTGGTATGTTTTTCCAATCCTACTTTATAGCAATGAACAGGAAAAAAAACCAACAGTTTTGGGTAAAAAATAACCATAAAACATACTTCCTGAATTTGGCTGAATCCTCAGCCAGATTTGTAAGGCTGCCCTGCCTTTGTACATCAGCAAATTGGATTTAAAAATAGTGTGTACAGCTAGAACCATTTGCCAAAAAGTTTTTTTTTGTATTGCCTGGAAATTGTAAGGCAATTTCTTCATGAACAGAACTACATTAAAGGGAATTGGAAATGAAAGAAGTCTTTCTTGCCTCAGAAAAAACTTTTTTTCCTTTTTTTTGCCTTAACCTCCTCATAGTAGTACATTTTGCAATCATTAGGAAACTTTCTTCCTAAAGAACAGTAGGTAAAGAGCTGATACTGTAACATGGAGTTCAAATTTTATGTGGTTGCTTCTGTTCTATGTAATTATGCCATCAGCAGGAATAACATTTATGACCACTGAAAAGGTAAAAAGTCAGGGATGCTGTCTCAGTGTATGAGCTGGCAGAAGCTGCCTGTGCTGCAGAAGGCTGCACACTTCCCACAGGCAGCCCTTTGCCCTGTGGCAGGACAGACAAGCATATTAGACCAAGTCAGGTGACTCATAAATTTTTGTAATTTGTGAAGTTATTCTTCCAGGAGAACTTAGATACAGGTGGTTTGGGTTTTTTTCTCTATTTTGTTCCTATAAGAATTGTATCTGATTTGCAAAATAGAGTCATTTCTAAGAATGCCATGACAACTGTTCAGGTTGTAAAAACTGCCTTTTAACAGAACTAACTTTCTCACCTCTTGGGCTCATATTGGAAAATTTGATGCTTAGTAGCTGTATGGTGAAATTATTACACCAGCTGGTACATATTTCTTTGTAGCATATAAAATTCATTATCAGCTTTTTAGATCTTGAAAGAACACAAGCAATTACTTTGCATTTAAACCTTGTGAAGCCTGGTGAGTCATTAGGGAAATACTGCAATTTTTCAAATTCTCATATGAAAGCTGTAAGCATAATTATTTAAAAAAGACAGGATGTTTATGCAAATAAAGGGTCTGTAACCTTATCTAGGTGTTCCTGCTCTGGCAGGGGGATTGGACTAGATAATCTTTTGAGGTCCCTTCCAATCTCTAACATGCTGTGATACTGTGATACTGTGATACTGCATGGACAACAGTGATTTTAGTTTTCTTGGCTTAAGCACAACACACACTCAGAGGGGTTGGAAGTCATTGACTGCTGGTCATTACTAATTTAATAAGCAGCCCTCACAGTTCTTGTAGATACAAAGGAATCTGGCTTTACATGTGTAATATGCAGTGTGCAGAAAATACTCAGTGATGTTCTCTTTGAAATCTAGAGGACAGTTATTAAAGTTTTATGGTTCAAATTAAAATTTAAGATTAAAATATAAGATCAAAAGAATTGATGCTGTTAGGAGTAAGTCTTTTGGGATATCGGAGCTCAATGTCTTCTTCCTTCAGAGACCTAGATTAGAACTAATCACAGGTGACTGCAGGAACATAACTTTTTTTTTTTTTTTTGAGAAGAACGAACTTTTATTACTTTTTAATGTATTTTGTTATTGTAGAGTCATGAAGTAGTAAGTACTGCTTGGGAACCAGAGTGACAGTTTTTGGAGAAGCAGTTTGTTTCATGAGCAGAAGGGAAATCCACAGTTGCAGAACTGTTAAAATGAGTTGGAGGATGCCAGATGATTTGCTGTTTTGTCAAAGCAAAGGGGAGCAAGGGGAGGCTCACGCAGTAGCTTGGTCTGATTAACAGCTATCAGAGAGCTCATTCTAAGGTTCCATGCCATTAATATGCCTCCCAATGTCAAATCTGGTTGGCATTTCTCTTGTAAGACGCTTTAATAATAAACTGCAAAGTTGATGACACACAAAAACAACCTTAAAAGAAGGAAGTGCCTGCTATATCTTGAAAGACAAAGTCACAAATCTGCTTTCTAGTTTATGTATGACTATCCTGAAGCCTTACCATGGTGCTCTACTCTCTGCATAGCTCAGCTCTAAGAATCTGGTTTTGTTGTTCAGAAAC
Organism: Neopsephotus bourkii; assembly: GCF_033783945.1. Lineage (NCBI taxonomy): Eukaryota > Metazoa > Chordata > Aves > Psittaciformes > Psittacidae > Neopsephotus > Neopsephotus bourkii. The sequence continues at coordinate 1,939,991 of NW_026900756.1, read as the reverse complement.
AGCTGTTTGTCACTTAGACTTCACAATGAAGTCGTAACAGGTTCTGTGGTATAGATCACAAAGGAGGCAGCAGGTTGTTGCTTAATTTCATTGTGGAAGTGGCATAGAACTTACTAAGGTCACTAGAAACGCTGCTATTGACTTCAGTAGTATTTGTATAAGTCCTTGAAGGCACCACTACCATGGGAGGCTGTTGGAACATAACCTGTCTGACACTGACCACTGTAGTGATTGTGTGTAATTTTACTGTGTCTTGTATTGGTGAACTGACTAAAGCCAGAATGTGCTCAGGGGTTCTCTTAACCTTTGATAAATAAACAAATAAATAAAATATATGCATATACACACATCCTGACTTTTTGTTATGCAAAATTTACCTTATTGCTTGAAATTCATAAATGTTAACTCATTAGCAAAACTTCACCAAGCTCTGCCACCCATTGAATAGTTATTCACCTATTTCAATAAATGGATGAAATGCATTAGTTTCATTTTTATGCAAAATGTGTATATACTTCTGGTTTTTTCCATGACTTTGGGGCTGAACCATGACAGCTATAATTCTAGGATGTTTTTTAAAATGAGAGAAATTATGGGATTGATATCATGTAAAGGAAAACAGTTTTCACAGAACTGATGAAACAGAATTAAGACGTTATCCTGTCTTCTAAATTTTCAGATCTTAAAGCAATAGAAAATTATTTAATCTCCTTTTATTTCATTGAAGAGTTTAAGGTGAATAGATGACCAACATGAAATGCAACATAGCATTAATTGAACAAATGCAGAACTGGATTGCTCCAAATCTGTTGGAACAGTGAGAGAAAAGCACTGTGTGAAAGCCATAAGCTACAAAATTCATTAAGATAATTTTCAAATGAGGCCTGGGAGACTCTCTCTTATCACAGAAGCCAAACCATAGCAATTTTTGGTTATCAGTTTTTTAGACTTGTGCCATTGAAGTGAAGTTAAAGAAGAAGATAACTACACCAAGTTGGAGAGAGAGAACTAAAAAAAAAAGCTTTTTTCATGGAAGAAAAGGAAAAATGGATTAAGATCAATGAAAGAAAAGGAGCTGAGGGAACAAATATGAAAGAAAAAAGGTTGTTATATCCATAGATGGGGAAAGCAAGGGTTGACTACAGGAAAAAAGGTCAATTTCTGGGGACAAGATCAATATATTTACAGCTGACATCTCATACAGGTTCTCTGCTCATATGTATAAAGATAGGGATTGACATTCCTTTCTACAGGAGGACAAAGATGCAATGCATTTTCCTCAATATCTAGAAAATAGATACCTCTTACCAGAACTGAAAGATCACTGAAGCAGCTATGAAAGAATGATTTCTCTCTTACCAATGATCATGGAGAGGACATGCACCATGTAGATCAAGTGTCATATGTAAAATAAATCACAGATTCTGAGTCACGGTCCTTCTGAAGGAAATACAGAGGAGCAGAAAACTTGATTGTTCTTCTAGGTGTAACTAACTGTCATGGTATAAACCCAGCTGTAAATCAGAACCACGCATCTACTCACTCCCCACCCCTGTCTTCCTCCCCCCTCTCCTGGAGGGATAGTGAGGAGAATCAAAAGAATGTAACTCCCACTGGTTGAGATAAGAACAGTTCAGTAACTAAGGTATCACAGTATCGCAGTATCACAGTATGTTAGAGATTGGAAGGGACCTCAAAAGGTCATCTAGTCCAATCCCCCTGCCGGAGCAGGAACACCTTGATAAGATTACACAGGAACGTGTCCAGGCGGGTTTTGAATGTCTCCAGAGAAGGAGACTCCACAACCTCCCTGGGCAGCCTGTTCCAGTGTTCCGTCACCCTCACTGAGAAGAAGTTTCTTCTCAAGTTTAAGTGGAACCTCTTGTGTTCCAGTTTGCACCCATTTCCCCTTGTCCTATCATTGTTTGCCACTGAGAAGAGCCTGGCTCCATCCTCGTGACACTCCCCCTTTATATATTTATATACACTAATAAGGTCACCCCTCAGTCTCCTCCAAACTATAGAGACCCAGCTCCCTCAGTCTTTCCTCATAAGGGAGATGCTCCAGTCCCTTAATCATCTTAGTTGCCCTGCGCTGGACTCTCTCCAGCAGGTCCCTGATCTTCTTAAACTGAGGGGCCCAGAACTGGACACAATATTCCAGATGAGATCTCATCAGGGCTGAGTAGAGGGGAAGGAGAACCTCTCTTGACCTACTAACCACCCCCCTTCTAATACAACCCAGGATGCCATTGGCCTTCTTGGCCACAAGGGCACAGTGTTGGCTCATGGTCATCCTGTCGACCACTAGGACCCCCAGGTCCCTCTCCCCTACACTGCTCTCTAACAGGTATAACACAAACCACTACTGCTACCACCGATAATGGAAATAACAAGGGAAGAGAATACAGCCTCTCACCACCTGCTGACTGATACCCAGACCGATAGAGCAGTGATATAGCCCTTCCAGGTAACTGTCCCGGTTTATATACTGGCCGCTACATGCTGTGGTATGGAATAAGTCTTTGGCTAATTTGGGTCAGTTGTCTCTGCTTCCTCCTGGCTTCCCCTCCTCCTTGGCAGAGCATGAGACTCACAAAGTCCTTGGTCAGAGTAAACATGATTTAGCAACAACTAAAAACATCAGTATTATCAGCACTGTTCCCCGTCCGAAAGTCAAAAATACAACACTGCACCAGCTATTAAGAGGAGAAAAATGACTGCTATTGCTGAACCCAGGACACTAATGATCATAGATTTAATCACAGGCAAGTAGATGATAGCAGAAACTACTATCCACTTGGCCTTTGGTTCCTGATAGCAGATGATAACTGTCGGAGACTTTATGTCATCGCGATGCGGAGGGAACACAGCACAATCAATATGATTGATAAAGTGATCCGTTTATTCATCTGAGGTCCAGGGTATATATAGTGTTAAACTGCTACATACACACATTTTTGGAAGATTAGAAGCGAGCGCGAAAATTTTGCCTTTTGTTACATTTGCTACTTTTAGCGTGCTTCTTGCAACTTCACTATCCTGCTCCTACATCCTGCTAACCTTGAGCGACTTACCAAGTCTCTTTGTTTTACAACTTACTAAGACTCTGTTCTATTGCACGTAGCTGACCCTTAATAACCACTGTTAGGCCTTGCAGCCTGGGTAACTCCAGTACAAACCTCAGAGCTTGGCTAAGACCAAACAGCTGAGATTGCTTCTTATGTCCATCGTTACAGAACTGGTCCCTTAGTCAAGGAAACATGACCTTTGTCTGCTAACCATGCTTCCACAGATAACTATTTAGAATTCAGGCAAGCTCTGGTGTACTTTACCTTTTGACTTAACATATTTGCTTGTTTAGAACCCGAATGTCAGCAATTTTTAATCAGATCATTGCTACATGACCCACTTTACTAATGGAATATTTTACAATGATGACACAACACTTCCGAGTGCCACTTCTCTGAGTTGAAGGAAACTAATCAGATGGCTCAGTAGAGAGAAAATTACATTTAAATTTTTTTTCAATATGCTTAACAGAATGTCTTTCTCCACTGTTCTTAATTCTAGTGTTCGTCTTTGACTTGGTAAAAAAGGATGTCAAAGTTCATCTGGGTAGGCTTTGGATACATGATTGCTTAAGTCAGAGCTAGATAATCCAACCTGAAGAGCCCAGAAACATTCAAGAAGGATGTGATAGGGCCTGTCAGTTCCCTGGCAGCCTCGGTAGCTCTTTCTAAAGCTGTATTGGAAGGTGTTTTGCTGTGTTATAATGTATCTAATGAGGTACAACTTCAGATATCAGACAGTAATATGTTTATTTTACTTGCAGAGGAAAATCTTCATTAAAGTGATCTTTAGTCCATAAGAGTATTTAAGGAACTATTGCATGCAGTGGCAGCCTGTATAATTTGTGTTTCCCCAATAGCTATTTGGATTTAAATTTGGATACGGTTCTTACCGTTCCTGCAGCAAGAGACAGCAGCCAGGAGGACCTTACCAGCTGCAGTACAGTGAGTCTAAAGAGCATACTAGAAAACAGAGAATGGGTAGATGGCTCTGTGGCAGGATGAAGCTGGAGCTGGAACTCAGAGAGAGGACTTGGATTTCTGCATTTATTTGATAGAAATGAGAACAGAGGAAAACGAAAATGTCTGGGTAGTAGCATTTTCCTTCCTACTCAGAGGCTCCTGCTGTTTGTGTGGAGTTATGTGTTACGTGAAATGTGCTCAAGAGACATTCATGGCTATATTGAAGAATACCATGAACTGTTGCAGACACCATATAAAATCAATATGTAGATTGACTAAACAATAGCCAACCTGTAAGCCAAACAGTCTGATAACTGAACTGTCGTTAGCTCAGCCAGGTTTCACAACACTCCTGAAATCGCTGACTTTATATTAGTAGAAAATTAACCTACTTGACGTGGTACACAGTAGCTCATTCTTGTGATTTACACCTAATTATTTCCTCAGTAATAAAACATCAATATTATGAAATTTTAATTTAGAAAATATTCAATATAATAAACTATTCATTTAGGTATTGAGTTATTATTTTGTTTTATAGTTCTTTAGAATTTTCATTCCATGTATGCCTTGTTTTTTGTTGTTTTAGAAAAAAATCAGTTTCTCTTATTCTTTCTTAGACAACAGAATCTTTGTTGCTGACATAATATGCCCATCGTTGTAGCCACTAGTTAATATCCATAAACCTCAACTATCTGGGAACATCTGGTGAAGCCCTAGAATGTGTTGGTTTTGAAGATTTGCAGAATATGCATTTATGTTTACAGAATGCACTATTAAAAGGTATTAATGTAATTTAAAAACAGCTTTTACAGATGTTTACTAGAACTTTGGTATCAGTTGAATGAAGATTTCATATCTTATGTTGATAAGAATTTTACTCAGAACTGAGAATAACTTTAAAATTTCTCATTTTATGTCTATACTTCAAGAAGACTTCTAGGTTTACAATATCCTTGCAGAGGAAATTGTAGATAGAAAAACTAACATGAGAGCAATAAAAGCTAAGCAGGCTGGACACAGATGAAGTCCAAAAAAGACAGAGGAGGAGATACGTGAGTGACAGAAATAAATTGTTTGTTCTGGCAAAGGTAGTGTTAAAACATACCAACACCGGCAGAAGTGATCCATCTAAGCAGAACTCTTTGTAAGTCCACAATTAGCTGCATGACTTCTGAACGGCTCTTTCAAGGTGGTGGGCTTAAAACGACATGAAGTTCTGCTTAAGCCAAGATGCTCTCCTAGAAATAAGTCATTTAGGATGCAGTAGTGGCATGGCTGTGTTGTTCATAATTAGCTCTTCAAATCTTGTTGAGGTGTATGTGCACAGCATGTATGTTATGAAAATGGGCCTTGGTGAAAAGACTAGATTAACTGAACAACATCCAAAATAAATGTACAAGCACATTTGCAATTTCCCTGAAATCAGCAAAGCCTCACCCTTACTTTCTGTGACATATGATTCTAGAAAATGTATCTAGAAAAGAAAAATGGAATTCTCTGAGAACTGAATTTATTCTTGGAAATTCTTTAAAATTATATTGGAGTTATGTGAATAAATAAAGATTATCAAATATTTTTCTACTGCATTCACATAGCTTTTTATTAGAAAATATAGACTTCTGAAATAAATAAATAAATTATTGTCCTAAGACCACTGAACTACATAAAAATACTGTTGTAGTGAGGTGTCTATTTCTTCTCCCATGTAGCAAGAGTTAGGGAAGAAGAAATGGCTTCAGGTTGCACCAGGGGAGGTTTAGACTGGCTATGAAGAGAAAATTCTTCACCAAAATGGTTGCTGAGCAGTGGAACAGGCTACCCATGGAAGTGGTTGAGTTACCATCTCTGGGTTAAAAAACATGTAGATGTGCCACTGAGGTACATAGTTCAGGGTGGACTTGGGAATCCTGGGCTAATGGTCGGACTCAGAGATCTTAAAGGTCTTTTCCAACCTAAATCATTCTATTATTTTATGAATCAACATTTTAATTGGTCACAGTATCACACTATCACAGTATGTTAGAGATTGGAAGGGACCTCAAAAGATCATCTGGTCCAATCCCCCTGCCGGAGCAGGAACACCTAGATAAGGTTACACAGGAACGTGTCCAGGCGGGTTTTGAATGTCTCCAGAGAATGAGACTCCACAACCTCCCTGGGCAGCCTGTTCCAGTGTTCTGTCACCCTCACTGAGAAGAAGTTTCTTCTCAAGTTTAAGTGGAACCTCTTGTGTTCCAGTTTGTACCCATTGCCCCTTGTCCTATCATTGTTTGCCACTGAGAAGAGCCTGGCTCCATCCTCGTGACACTCCCCCTTTATATATTTATATACACTAATAAGGTCACCCCTCAATCTCCTCTTCTCCAAACTATAGAGACCCAGCTCCCTCAGTCTTTCCTCATAAGGGAGATGCTCCACTCCCTTAATCATCTTAGTTGCCCTGCGCTGGACTCTCTCCAGCAGGTCCCTGTCCTTTTTAAACTGAGGGGCCCAGAACTGGACACAATATTCCAGATGAGGTCTCACCAGGGCAGAGTAGAGGGGAAGGAGGACCTCTCTCGACCTACTAACCACCCCCCTTCTAATACACCCCAGGATGCCATTGGCCTTCTTGGCCACAAGGGCACAGTGTTGGCTCATGGTCATCCTGTCGTCCACTAGGACCCCCAGGTCCCTCTCCCCTACACTGCTCTCTAACAGGTCATTCCCCAATCTATACTGGAACCTGGGGTTGTTCCTGCCCAGATGCAGGACTCTACACTTTCCCTTGTTATATTTCATCAAGTTATTCCCCGCCCAACTCTCCAGCCTGTCCAGGTCTCGCTGAATGGCAGCACAGCCTTCTGGCGTGTCGGCCACCCCTCCCAGCTTAGTGTCATCAGCAAACTTGCTGATAGTACACTCAATTCCCTCATCTAAATCATTGATGAATATATTAAATAATACTGGTCCCAGTACCGACCCTTGAGGCACTCCACTAGATACAGGCCTCCAACTAGACTCCGCCCCATAGACTACAACTCTCTGGCTTCTCTCCTTCAGCCAGTTCACAGTCCACCTCACTACCCGATCATCCAGACCACACTTCCTCAATTTAGCTGCAAGGATGCTGTGGGAGACTGTGTCAAATGCTTTGCTGATGTCAAGGTAGACCACATCCACCGCTCTGCCATCATCCATCCACCGTGTTATTTCCTCATAAAAGGCTATGAGATTGGTCAAGCATGACTTCCCCTTGGTGAAGCCATGTTGACTGCCCCTCATAACCCTCTTATCCTTGATATGCCTTAAGATGGCACCAAGGATAAGGTGTTCCATCACTTTCCCAGGAATGGAGGTGAGGCTGACTGGTCTATAGTTACCTGGGTCCTCCTTCTTGCCCTTTTTGAAGACAGGAGTGACATTTGCTTTCCTCCAGTCCTCAGGCACCTCTCCTGTTTCCCAAGACTTGGTAAAGATGATGGAGAGCGGTCTAGCAATGACCTCAGCCAGTTCCCTCAGCACCCGCGGGTGCATCCCATCTGGACCCATGGATTTCTGGATGTCCAGATTGCTCAACTGGTCTCTAACCCATTCCTCATTGACTAAGCAAACCTCTCCTTTGACCTGTCTTCATCTGAGGTCTCAGCAGTACAGGGCTCTTCAGGACTGCCTCCGGCAGAGTAGACAGAGACAAAGAAGGCATTCAGTAACTCTGCCATCTCTGTATCTTCTGTCACCAGGGCACCCATCCCGTTCATCAGCGGGCCTACATTGCCTCTGGTGTTAGTTTTATCTGCCATGTATTTGAAAAAGCTCTTTCTGCTGTCCTTGACCCTTCTTGCCAGCTTTAATTCCAAGGAGGCCTTAGTCATCCTAGCTGCTTTCCTACATCCTCTAGCAGCAGCCTTATATTCTTCCCAAGTGGCCAGCCCTTCCTTCCATGACCTGTAAGCTCTCCTCTTCCACTTCAGCATACCCAGCAATTCCCTATTTACCTACGCAGGTCTCCTGACCCTCTTCCTTGACTTCCTACGTGTCGGGATGCTCTGATCTTGAGCTCGGAAAAAGCAGTCCTTGAATGTCAACCAGCTATCTTGGGCCCCTTTACCTTCAAGCAGCCTAGCCCATGGGATTTCCCCTAGCAATTGCTTAAAGAGGCCAAAGTTTGCCCTGCTGAAGTCCAGGGTTGTGATTCTACTTGCTATTCTACTGGCCCTACCACACAAGATCCTGAATTCCACCATCTCGTGGTCGCTGCAACCAAGGCAGCCCTCAACCTTCACTGCTTCGATCAGACCCTCCTTGTTAGTGAGGATGAGGTCGAGCAGCGCACCTCTCCTGGTTGGCTCATCCACCATTTGCATGAGGAAGTTATCCTCCTGTTTCTGCTTGTTATTCGGAGAAGGATGGTCCAAAGCTCACAAAAACAGTCCATGTCTGTCTGTTCATTGCAGCTGATTTTCAACTAGATCCATTGCAAAGCTGAACAGCAGAATAAGCAGCTGATGAGGCAAAGGAGAAATGGCAACATACAGAACCGGCAGTGTTCACCACAGATCATGGGCACAGTCTCCATGGAGAGCTAAAAAGAAAATTGGGATTTGAATTTTCAGCCAAGGAGCATTTGATTAAACAGAATACATTTGATTAAACAGAATATTTCACTTTGCTGTTTTAATAATAAATCATACACACTGAATAAATGTTATATTTGTAATACTATTAAAATGTAATTTCTTTTGTACTATGAATGAATTACATGATAGGTGTAGCACATTTTTTTCTTTGTTCTCAGTAGAGTTTTCGCATGTAATTATTTTCCATTTATCTTTCTTTAACATTTTAGTAACTTTTTGAAATGGCCCTGAGGAGTTTCATTTCAATAACAGCAAGGGCTTAAAACACCACCAAGGTCTTGGGCTTAGTCCTGAAATTTCTATAAGGTACTGTTTTTCAGTGTTAAATAGCTCTGAAATGTATGGCTCTCAAACACACCAAAAGATTATTTCCAGTTGTTGTAAAGCTGATACAATACTCTCCGGTGTTAATTATCTTTCCTTCAAGACACCAATACCTGTTAAGTCTGCTGAGGACAAAATTTCATGGTCCTGTTCCAGACTGTGTTCTGAGTTTAGATGTTCTGAGGTCAAGATATTGTGTATTCAAAAAGACTTAAACCTTTCTTCCTGGAAAGCCTTCATAAGTTGTGTTGTGCAGCTTTTAGTAATGTTTGCTGCCTTCCTGTTCTGCATCTTTTAATCATTTCAGTCAGTAGCGAGCAAAACAAAGAATGCTTGAACAGGCTTTTTTATTTCAATTGTTATTGCAGGGATGCAATTTGAAAGTGTTTGGTTGTTGTGTTAAGTTTTTGAAAATTCTCCCTCTAAACCTCTGAAATTAAGCCTTTGAGCTCCCGATGGTTAATTTAAGCAGGTACATACCAGTAAGTCTTCTCTTGTCTGGCATAAACGTAGCCTATGACCACGCACCTATTTAAAGGCTTTTGCTATCAGCTTTCTGTTGATCTTTTGTGAGGGGGCAAAAAGATTCCAAAATTTAAGAATTGCAGGTATAAAACTGGAATTGCACTGAAAGGCAGACTCTTCTGACAATGGAAATTTTATAGTGACCAGCAACTTTCTCTGCAGACCAATCTCTACAGCTCTCTTATGACAGTGAGCAGCATCTTTTTTCCAGGGTGAATCACTCATTACATAGCAGTCTGATTCCATCTATCAGCTATAATGAGTGTGATCTGATGACATCTTCAACATCTACCATCCTTGTCTAGCTTTTTGATGTCAGCTAACAAATGCCACATCAGTCATGCATGACATGGGTGCATCAGTGGCTGGTGGCATGGAATATAGATGGTGTGGGCTGGTTGTGGAGGTGTGGAAGTCACAGATGAGACCTACATGTTCTCATGTCTTTTTTTAAGGCTTCATTCACCTGCCAGAAGCCAAGGAGCTTGTTTATATCAGAGAAGTACCTGAGATGCGGCTTGGCAACAGACCTTTACCGGGTTATAAATTGCAGTAGATGGCAGTAAAATACGGTTTTCCTATTCTATGCAGTCTGATGATTTGAAATGAGTCGATGCTATTTCATCATAGCTCAGAATTTGGTAGGAGTGGGATTGTTGACAGAGTAAAGCTGGTAAGTTATGCATTACTTTATAAGCTTTATTTGCTTTAATTCTGCAATGAGCTGAGGGAAGAAGGACCTGTCTCCCAGATACAAGCCATCTTTCGTACAGCCCTCTATTTTAATTTGATACCTAATACCCCTTCATGTTAGAAAAGCTTCTGTCCTCCTTTTTATATCCTGATGCTTGTAGTGTGAACATGTTTGAGAAGACATGGAAAAGCACTATACTGTTGTGTTTTTGAGTATTCTTATCACACATGGCTATGAAATAAGCAGATTGTATTTCATTACCAGAGTAAAATAGGCCCTTGCAAATTCTTAATTTTATGTATGTGTAACAGAATTCTACAGAACTTTCACTTGTAAAGTTATAAAAATTATGTGTTTATAAACTAGTTAAAGTCATATATTCACAATAAAGTGTAAAAATTTTAAATTACAGAGCAAGGACAGCTATGGACAAAAGAACTATGTTGAAATAATAATTTTATTTGTAAAGATATCGAAGCAACTTATGAAAGAATAAAGCTTTGTCATGCCTATATAACCTTTAAGATAAAATTGTCATGTTTTTCAACTTTTTCAGCATTTATTCTTTTGCTTATATCTGTAATCGTAAAATTCCCATTTCTGTTACATTCTCATGGTAATTTATTTTCTCATTGTAATAAAAGAAAAATCATCTGTCTAGTAGCAAGTCAATGCTATCTAATAAATTTTTTAAAAGCAGTTCAATTTTATTTTATAAAATACTCAGTGGAGATTAAAGTGCATCTGTTAAACAAGATAAGGAAAAGATAAGTATTTATTTATTTATTTATTGTTCCTTTAACAATACTTCAGAGAACATTTTTCCAGTGTTAAAGGGCAGTCATTACTAGAATACATAGGTATTCTTTATTCTACTAATGAAAAATGGAAACTTTTTATGAAATTGACACTGTCACCACAATGACATTTCTTAAATAATTAGTGATTCTTACTGAGATGTGGGATCATTGACTTAGTGGATATCAAACTGACAAGTCATCCTGATAAATTTCAGTTAATTTCTTATTAAAAATTACTTTTATTTCAACATATGCACTTGTGTTTCTGATATCGGTTACACAATTGGAAGTTGGTTTTGCATTATTTCTGATTTATTTTACTGCAATTCACACGTTGAATTTTACCTCAGTACTTACCATGCCTTTATAAATAACAGTACTACTAGTTTTGATTTCACCTTTCAGAGAATCTCACTGCATTATACAGGCAATGAAAAAAGATTCTGTTGCAAAACTGCTACTTTTTTGTTTCCCAAAGAAGGATACTGTGCGCAGACAACTTAAACCCTGGGTGGATGCTGTTCTCAACCGGATTTTGGAGTGTGTGTGGCCTGGCATGTGTTAAGAACCAATGAAGACTTCTTAGAAGCCCCTTGTATCTCACAGAGAAAAAAGGTGAGAGCTTTGAGGTGGAGGAAGGTAGTAAAAGTCATGCTTCATGTATCCAGAAACTCTAAAGCACTATAGATTTATCTGAGGCTGAAATTTGTGTATGAAGGGATGAACTTTGATGGTCTCAGGTTATCATCTTTCTATATGAATTAGAATTACAGATGTGGAATCATAGAATCAACCAGTTTGGAAAAGATTTTTTAGATCACCAAGTCTAACCTTTACCCTAGGACTGCCAAGGCCACCACAAAACCATGTCACTGAGGGCCTTGTCTACACAGTTTGTGAGCACTTCCAGGGTTGGTGACTCTACCACTGCCCTGGGCAGCCTGTTCCACAGCCTGAGCACCCTTTAGGGAGAATTTTTTCCTAATCTCCAGTCTCAGCCTCCCCTGGTGCAGCTTGAGGCCGTTTCCTCTTGTCCTGTCACTTGTTACCTAGGAGAAGAGACTAACCCCACCTCACTGCAACCTCCTTTCAGTTAGTTGTACAGCGTGATAAGGTCCCTTGAGCCTTCTCTTCTCCAGACTAAGCCACACCCCGCCCCAGGTCCCTCAGCCGTTCCCCATCACACTTGTGTTCCAGTCCCTTCACCAGCTCCGTTGCCCATCTCTGGCCCTGCTCCAGCACCTCAATGTCTCTCTTGTACTGAGGGACCCAGAACTGACACAGGATTTGAGGTTCAGCCCCACCAGTGCCCAGTACAGGGGGACAACCACGGCTCTGGTCCTGCTGGCTATGTTATTGCTGATAAAGGCTAGGATGCCACTGGTCTTCTTGGCTGCCTGGACACAAGCTGCTCATGTTCAGCTCCATCAACCACCACTCTCAGGACCTTCCCCATGAGCAGTTTCCAGACACTCTTCCAAAAGCCTGGAGTGTTGCAGGGGGTTGTTGTGGCCCAAGTGCAGGATCCAGCACTTTGCCTTGCTGAAGCTCATACCATCGGGCACAGCCCATGGATCCAGCCAGTCCAGATCCCTCTGCAGAGCTTCTTACCCTTCAGCAGATCAGTACTCAAACCCAACTCGGTTTTGCCCACAGATCTACTGAGGTTGCCCTCGATCCCCTCATCCAAATCACCAATGAAGATATTAAACAACACTGGCTCTAACACCGACTCCACTAGTGACAGGTCACCAACTGGATGTTTTACCATTTACCACCACTCTTTGGGTTCAGCCATGCAGCCAGGTTTCAACCCAGCAAAAACTGCACCTATCCAGGCCATGAAAATATTCGTACCTTATTTTTTTATGTGTATCAGATGCTGCATGTAGGCTTCACTCTCTTAGAAGCAAATTATCACTTAAATTTTTTTTAATTGAGGTTTTGTAGTGCCAAAGCAAATTTACACCAAAAATCAGCATCCTAAGTATACAAGAACCCCACCATCTATCATTCAGACTCCCGTCACAGCTCAGCGTACAGCCTGGATCCATATGTCCTGTAGAAATGAAGTGCATTTCATTACAATAAAAATGTTGAAACAGAAGTCAGTTTTCTTCAGTGTTTTAAGAGTGGAGGGTAAGTTATCTCTTTACAAAGGAAGATGATTGGTATTATCTCATCAAGAATTTCCAAATCTTATTTTAACTGCTTCTTGTAGCAAGCTAAAAAGCATCAGAAATATATGCTGTTGATCCTGACAGCAGATTCTAGGAAATAGCTTCTATAGGAAGGAAAAGAAGGAACAGGAGGGAGCACAGAGGAGCTCTGTGCTGCAAACTAGATCAAACCATCACTGTCATCTGTAAGGCCTGAAGTGGGGAGAGATTTAAAGCGCAAACAACATCAAATAACTCCCCATTCAATGTTATTAAAAAAAAGGATTAATGTCTAAAAATAAAAAATAGAAAAGTGATTTTCCCTTGCTGTTCTCCCTATTATGTCTTCACAAATGTGGGTGATTAGCTGTGAGCTACAGGTGCACGAGGACAACTTTCCCAAAACGGCTGCTGTTCTTTTGTAGATTAAGTTTGCTTGTGTTGCATTTCTCTCCGTGATCTTTTGCTCAGTTCTGAGAATAAATCTAGCTACTTGGACTAACAATTTTTATGGATGTCCATAGTATTTAGCTTCCAATTAGATGCATGAAGATGCAAATTGGATGGTTAGATACACAAGTACTTTGATTAGTCTGTAAACCCATCTTGAACCTGGGAAGTCTCGGTATGGATTTTTTGTAGTTGGAATTTTTGTTTTCTTAAAAGGACACTGAACCTTTGAAATGCCTCCAGTTAATGGTTGGTTGGGTCAGTTGTTTATGCTGACTTTCTAGATGAAGAAAATATTACAAGCCTGAAACCCAGCTTGAAAACATATAGTTAAGCTAGAAATACTTGCAAAATAATGTAACAGATAAAGCTCTGAAGAAACAGAATTTATTTGACAGTCTTGAAATTTTTTTCAATGACTGTACAAAAGCGTTAAATGGGAATGGCATGGGGATGGGCACCAAATCAGTAAGCACGAGTAAGTCTGTGAAATCAATGTTTTGCTTTTCACATACACAAAACTTGATGCAGCCAATGCTATACAACTCCCATCAATTGCCTGGGGTGACAGAAGATTTGTCAATTGCTTATTGACTTCTTTGAAGCCATAGGGGGGTAATGGAAATAGTTGCAAAGTTAACTGTGTAATATAAAAGATACTGCTCCTGAGCTGATGTGTAAATATAGGCACAGTAGATTCTCTAGAGCTTACCAGTTTTTCTGCCATAATAGAATTTTGTTATTGACATTTCATCAATAGGAAGCGGAAACAATGTTGTTATAGTGGCAAAATTGCAAAGGTGTGCATAGGTAACATATTCAACAGGTAACATCATGAACATTTTGAAAGTATATAATATTAAAAACATTGGGACTTTCAGAAGTGGTTATCTGTTCTGCACAGTCTGCCCTAGCACAGACTTGGTGTCTCTAATTGTCTCTATGTACGGAATACACTGAAACAATTATAGAGACATATGTAGAGACAAAGAGGTCTCTATGTATGGAATACATGAAAATATTTGCCTTCAGCATCTCTGTTTTTCCTTGGACAGTTACCTGCCTTCCCACTCAGGTGACAACGTTTCTACAGATCTTAAACTTTATTTCGCTTTCTTTGGGCTGAATATGATTTCTCTTATCTCCTGGTTTAGATCAGTGCTTTGAACTGTTTTTATGCTTCGCATGCTTTTACTCTGCTTGCTTCCTTCCTTGACAGTTCCTCACTGTTCTAGCTTTGTTTTGTGGCCTTTATTCTTTTCAAAAGCCTAAAATACTCACTGCATTAGATGCTCTTGGAAGGCTGAGCAAGAAGATGCCGAAGTGCCAGTGGCACTAGTATTTTGCATCAGCATCCTCATGTGCTTGGCTAGTGAAAGCCCAGGGACTGTTTTCAAAAAATGAAACCCCAAAAAAACCCTTCCTGAAATGTATTAGGTAGAGAGAAGATGGGTCACAGTCTGAATGCATTAGACTGTTGTTCAGGTGTTTAGGAAAACGACAGTAAAATCCCTGTTCTCCTAGAGACTTGCTATTTTGTTGAACATCAGGTGCTTACACCTTGATTTTTGTAAATGTGTGCTTAATTCTAATGATTAATGCACATCTAAAAATGTCCATTTTTCTGGTGAATGTTAAGACCACAGCTAAAACTGAAGCATCTTTGCTGAATCAAACTTTGCTGAATTGGCTGCTTCCTTTTTGAGTTTCCACTCTGGAAAAACTGGGATGATGTGTCTTTCTTCTTGTTGCTCTCCTTTGACATATATGATTCTTTTGCACTAAGCTGTTCCACAGGAGTTCCTGTTCAATTTAGTAGGATGACTAGTGAAAAAGTTACTCTTCCCTGCAGCTAAAGGCATCTCCTCATCAGACTCTGAACATTTTTACTGGGCCCACAGGCTCTAATTCTTCAGTTATAAATAGCATATTTCACATTTAACAGCTGTAAAAGCAGCTATTTCTTCTTATGCTGCCTACTTAGTCTTCTTTCTTCCCCTAGGTATAAGGTATGAGAGATAGCATTCAGTTTCTGAGTCAGAAAAGTGAAAAGAGTAAATAAAAATAAATATATGAATTGAAAATACACTATCTGTGGTACAAACAGAGTACTCTCAAATGCTATTTAAGATTTACGTAATCTGACACATGATAAAAAATGCTGTAGCAGAAAACAAAAGAAGAAAAAGCTTTTAAGGCTAATAAACTTTCCACTGAAAAGTAACACCTGACACTTCAAAGCGAAAGAACCGATTTGTTTTCTATGTCTTGCAGAAAACAAATCAATGGTCTTTTCTTTTGAAACAATAAAGTACTTGAAAATGTAACATACATATGTAACCTACAGTGGAGCCAAGGGTGGGAGGAAGGTTTGACATAAGCTAGGGTTTTTTTTTTGTTTGTTTGTTTGTTTTTTTTCCTAAATACCACTTAAACAATTATTCCCAGTACTTCAGTGTCAAAGTAATCTTCTTCCTTTTATCTTTAGTTCCTGTTTGAGGAAGTAAATCCTTCTAATACCCTTAGTGTGAAGGCAGACAAGCATCCTGGATAATAAGTCAATCATGCTCTTGCTTTCTGTCTGTTCTTCCCTGGTTTTTTTAGCATAGAAGCCAAATTTCAACAACTGATTGAAAATTTTCTGTAACAAGATTTTAAATGGTAAAAAATTATGACTTTGTCATAAAGGTAAGATCACAAATGCACAATGAAGTAAGATAATGTATTCAGGGAAGTTAAATAGATATTTCTAGGTGGTGGTTACAAAAAGAGAATTAAGTGGTTTAGCATCAGTTGAAGGCATTCAGTTAGCAGTCACAGCACAAAGCCAAATGTAAATTTTACAAAACAGATAGCTAGTAAAGATCCATCATATATTTAAAAGTGAGTAGATACTGTTTCAATATTAAAAAACTAGTAATGTGATGCATCACCTGCAGAGATATGAATATTTTGCCTATATATGCCGTAAGCAGAAACTCTTTAAAACCTTGCACACTGAAAAGGACAGAAGAAATTTATGGGGAAAGAGGAAAAGCAGCAGATTTGGCAAGATGCATTTTGATGAGTTACTAGACTTAAAAGTGAGGAAGCAAGAGAGCTGCAGCTGAAAGCTCTATGAACCTGCTGAATACCTCTTCAAAGGAGCAGATTAAAAAAAAAAAAAAAATCCTCAGTTATCTTTGGAGATCCACAGCTGTGTAAATAGAAAGCCCTTCCCCTCTGATAAATGCTGTTTTGAATGTGCTTCTCAAAGGGTAATCAGGAGGTTGATAATGGTATGGGTGATGTCATTATTTTGTGACTGCTTGCTCTGGGCTCAGTACTGATTTGATTCCTACAGTAATGTGTCACACTCTTGTCTCTGTTCATTGGTCTCTGTGTGTACCTGTAAGTGAGGTGTGATGAGTCCTAGCTATGCCCAGGGCTGCTGCTGGAACAGGGCTACCAGAAGAAAGATGTTGGTGCCCTGGCCCCTGTGCATAGCTGGGCATTCTCTGTGATGCAGTGCTCAGCACATGGAGCCTCCTCCAAGCAGCCTCACCTCTAGGCCTTCATTCTGGATCTGTTGTCTAACCTCCCTGAGGTGGTGTTCTAGTTAAACAAAGCAGAAAAAGACCGGAAGTTCAACCAGCTCAGTCTGTGCCCCAAAACCTGTTAGCACACCTGGGGGGATGAGGTGTGTTGGTAAAGGGAACAAGTGTCACAAGTCTGAGATACTTTTTGGGTTGTAACAGCTATGAATGTATAGAAGTATTACGAGAGAGATGCTTTGCATCTCTCTCCTAATATGTGAAATTTTCCCCGAATATGTGAATTTTTTTCAAAATGTGAAATTTTCCCTTAAAATGAAAAAATAAAATAGGAGTATAGACTTTCATACACAAAAAGTGTTCAGCTTTTTGAGGCCGCACTGTCTTCCAGCAGTGGAGCTGGTCACCTACAGCAGAGAGCTTGTGTGACTCACAGAGGGTCTTGTAGGAGATAAGCTAGAGATAAGCAGCTTGAGAAAAGACCATACTTTTGTGGGTGTATCTGTACATTACTTTGTATAATGAAACCTCGAGATAGGCCTTGAATGCCTGAAACTACCAAAGGAACAGAATCTGAATAGCATGAAGCACATCGTCCCCATAGCCTTTTGGCCTTCAGAGTTGTATTCCTGAGCCTAGCTGCAGTTCATTACCCAGTAATGAACTTTTACTTGCTATTATAGAAACTTCTATGAACAAATTTGAGCCTGTGGGTCCCTGCTGTGGGATGCTATTAGACAGCCTTCACTTTGATTTGTAAATATGTGCTTGGCAAAAGTGATGTGAAAAGCTGTGACAATATATTTACAGTACATGAAAGATATGGGACTCGCTGTTGTCCTGGAACTGAAGCATCATATTTTAATAGGGAGATTAATTTAACCAACTGAAAATATACTGAGAAATGAGACAGAATATCATTCGTTAATATATCAAAGTGGGTATATTTCAAAAGGTATGATAGCTGGAATAGACATTATGGGCTCACTTCAGGAATAAATTGGTAAGAACCTGTGGTTGTCAATATGCAGGGGGTCAAACTGGATATGATAATGGTCCGTTTCAGTTATTAAAAATTGGTGAATCTAACAATTCCAGTAGAAATACTGGCTCTGACTGCCATTTGCACTGTGACATTTTCAAATCCATCTGGAAGCGTTAAGTGGCCTTAAAGCAGATGCAAGGTCTAAGGACTTTGTCTCTTCGCTAGTATGACTGTAAAAACAGGTTGTGTGTAAATAGGAACTGAAAGCTTTATTTCAAAGCTTGTCTGCAAGGTTTTTGGGGTGGGAGGAGAGAGTCCATCTCCATCTTAGCTCCCTTCTCAGGTTTCACAGTGAAAATAATATATTCTATGCTGACTGTAAAAGAAAGGTTACTCACATCATTTTTCATTGTTTTTATTCAGAGACAATGTTTCTGACCCAGAGATGAAGCAAGATTTTAAACTTTTGGGCCTTTTTTCACCTTGAATCTTTTCCTGTATTTTTTAAAGTATTCATACTTGCGTTGAGAAGCCAAATTTTTCAAGATGATCCTACGTGAACAGGATTAAGCAACTCAGGTCAAACTACTTACTTAATCACTGTATATTCTTCATGCAATTGGCAAGAAATTATATTTCATATAGCATTCTTTATAGTCTCAATGTTTAGTATTCCAAGAGATGAAAAATGAAAGGCAAATATCATGACCTTTTGTATCTCAGTGACCTGAAACTGGGAATGGGTTGCAATTTAAGTGCAAAATTCAATCCCACCTTTAAAGAATCTGTAGGGTCTTTTGAAATATGTCTGGGACATTCAGAATGGAAAGGATATAATGTCATAGCCTTCCAGGGAGAAGAGCTTTGAAAATTGCCATTTTCCCTTCACACATTAAGGCACTTATGATTCAAATTCATGGATTTGATTAAAAGAAACTCATAATTTGTCCCGGAAGCAAACCTGTTTTCCCTTTTAATTGTTTTATTTGTTCCTACTGCAGAAGAGATGACTCATGTTTCAGTTTATGCCATAAAAAATACCATTTTTTTTCTGTTTTCCTATCCAAAAGTGTTTCACTTTGTTAAATCATCATTTAATGACACAGCTATGCAATTTCCACTCAGTATTCTTTAATAGAATGAATTCTGACAGTCAAACAACAGAATTTAACCTAAGCATATTTTTGAGTATCACTCAGCAAAAGAATTAGGCCTTAGCAAAGGTCTAAGCATGTGCTCAGCCCCATGGAAATAAAGAAAGGAGAATTATACATGTCACAGAGTGAGTAAATTTTAGGAACAGTCAGACTTGAAAGGAAGATATGTTTCCCCCTGGAAAATATGCTAACAAAGAGTTTATTGAATATACTACCTGGTCCCTACATATTAGTGAATACGGTGAGATATGCCTGGCTGTTCCTGGCAGAGGAAGTTTGCATGGTGCAGGAGCCCCACTGGATGCCTGCACTTTCCATGCTTTAGCCTCTGATAATCATTTCTTGAAGAGCCCTGCAGCTCCAGCAGGAGAGTATGAAGACTCCTTTCTATGCTAGTTTTGCAAGTGAGGGGTAACATCTTAAAATCTGTCTTGAACTGCCTCATATTCAGAAGCATGTACCTTGATTACCCTTCAAGGGGTGTAGGTTTTAAGCATAGGGATTCAAGTTCCATTATTCACATCAAAACCCTGAGCAAGGGCAATATTGTTCTATCCTCTATATTGGATAGAAAAGAGAAAGGCCCAGCTGATCTGCAAGAGTGTAATGCAGCTGCAGTGACAAAGGCCTGCAGGGGGTGATGTCGAGTGATGCAGATGGTCCAGATACGTTCAGAAGTGGGTTTCAGCCCCTCATTTCAAGATACAACATGTATGTGACTGACAACCATTGAAACATAGCACTGCAGGAAAGTCTCTCCATCTGGCATCAGGCAGATTCTTAGACAGTGGTTTATACCAGATGTGCTTACACAGTTCAGCCCACAAGGAAATGAGAAGATGTTTCATGATTTTTCTGACTGGAGTGGAACTAAGGCAAACATCTGGATTGCTGCAGCAACAAAATGGACAAAGGGAAACCTGCTGGCTTGGTTTTTAAGGAGGCAAGAAATAGACTTCATGGCAATGAACATCAAATACGTGCTATGCTAGCTTGGAAACAGTATCTAAATTAGACTTCTATGTTTGGTGTCATGACTGATAGCTACAAATGTAAGCCAGTGATATGGATATGTGTGCCTTATAGAAGAAATCACTGTGTTGAAGGTGTTATAGTTCTTGCTGTTTGTTTCACTATTATTCCACTGTCTTCATCAGATAGACAAAGGTGCATTACCAGCTGTCATGGTTTAAGCCCAGCCGGCTTAAACCACGTAGCTGCTCACTCCCTCCCTCCCTTCCTCCACCACTCCTGGAGGGATGGGTAGGAGAATCAAAAGAATGTAACTCCCACTGGTTGAGATAAGAACAGTCCAGTAACTAAGGTATAACACAAACCACTGCTGCTACCACCAATAATAATAATGAGAAGGGAAATAACAAGGTAAGAGAATACAACTGCTCACCATCTGCCGACCAATACCCAGCCCGACCCAAACAGCGATCTAATCCTTCTGGGTAACTCTCCCCAGCTTCTATACTGGGGCACAACGTGCTCTGGTATGGAATACCCCTTTGCCTGGTTTGGGTCAGGTGTTCTGTCTCTGTTTCCTCCCGGCTTCCCCTCCTCCCTGGCAGAGCATGAGGCTCAAATTCCTTGGTCAGAGTAAATATTACTTAGCAACAACTAAAAATGTCGGTGTTACCAGTGTTGTTCTCAGGCTGAAAGTCAAAACCACAGCACTGCACCAGCTACTAAGGAGAAAAACGACTGCTGCTGCTGAACCCAGGACACCAGCCAAGCCGTAAGCAAAGGGTATTCATGCATAAGCTTTCTGTCAGTTTTGACCTCATCAGTGCCAAGCTTGTTTGTTAGTATTTTTGGAAGAAGCAGACAGAAAGTACCAGAGTTAGAAATGGGATCTTGAACAATGTTCTTAGATTTTTGTTACCCAGTAATCTACCAGTAGTGCCCACTAGCATGTAAATCCCATGAATAACCATGAAGACACCAGTGCAGGATGTGAGAAAAGAAGAGCCTGGTTGGACATGTTCGTCTTCCAGATTTCTCTAATAAAATTTGTCTCCTTTAAGGCAGTTTGTCTTGAATGTTCTCTCACAATTATTTCCCTAGTTCCTATTTCCTTGCAGTATTTGGTAGTATTTATAAAGCTTGAACTGCCAGGCTGATACAGCTTTGCAAGAGCCAACTAAAGTGCATTTTTCTGCTTCCCGTTGTTCCAGAGAGAATTTGAAAACATGAACCTCAACACCAAAAAAAACCCCACAACAACCCAACAATCAACCAATCAAAAAAAAAAAAAATATGACAACAACAACAAAAAAGAAACAACAAAATCACCAACCAAAAAAAGGCAAAGCAAAATAAAAGAATGAATACCAAAACCCTGAGACCTTTAAAAGCTTGCTCATATTTGGAGAAGGGGAAGATTTTTTTTTTCACTTGGAATTGCTGCATTTCTTTGAAAGTGTTGTGGTTTAAACCCAGCCAGTAACTCAGAACCATGCAGCCACTCGCTCATAGCCCCACCTTGTTCCCTCCTGCTCCTGCAGGGATGGGAAGGAGAATCAAAAGAATGTAACTCCCACTGGTTGAGATAAGAACAGTCCAGTAACTAAGGTATAATGCAAAACCACTACTGCTACCACCAATAGTAATAATGGTAAGGGAAATAACAAGGGGAAAGAATGCAATTGCTCACCACCTGCCGATCGATACCCAGCCTGATCTGAGCAGCAATCTGAGCCTCCTGCGTAACCCTCCCCAGTTTCTATACTGGGGCATGATATGCTGTAGGATGGAACCTTTGGCTAGTTTGGGTCAGGTGTCCTGTTTCTGCTTCTTTCCGGCTTCCCATGCCCCTCCTCCCTGGACTGAAAAGTCTGTGATTGGAGTAAACATTACTTAGCAGCAACTAAAAACATACATGTGTTATCAGCGTTGCTCTCAGACTAAAGTAAAAAACACAGCATTGCACCAGCTACTAAGGAGAAAAATCACTGCTACTGCTGAACCCAGAACAGAAAGGAAGAGCCATGTTTCTCAGCAGATTGCATCACAACTGTTGATAGGACCAGTGAGATCCATACTTCTTTTTCAACACTGAATAAAAGGAAGAAAAGATTGGCAGTAGCAAATTAAAGAAAACAAAAGGAAAGCGAAAGCAAAAGCAGAACCAGGTTCTAAAAAAGCTGTAATTCTGCAGTATACTATATAATGGAGCATGAATGTTAAATGGCTTATGAAAAAAATATAAAGCAGAATGAAAAATAATTATGAATTGTTGAAGGAAACATTTACTTCTGTCTAAGCTGACCTTTCCAGCAGCATACCGGCTCCGAACAAGTGAAGGTCAAGGAAAATGATGCCATTGAGTAGAATTATTCTTTAAAGTTCTGTTGTTTTTAAGAGGCTGCAATTTTTTTTTTTTAATTTAGATCCTTTAACAGACTAACATTTTTCTTTCTCTAAATAGAACAGCTCATAGGAAAAAATACTAATAGTCTGTAACACTTTTGCAAAAATCATTGTTCAATGTTATTAAAATTTTATGAATTTTTTGTCTTTTCCTGTTTTCTTATCAATTTTATTTCACAAAATGAGACTCAATGCTTCAAAAATGTTTTGAGATTTTGTAATTGAAAACAATTGTTCTAGAAGTATTAATTCTTTAAAGAAAGATGTGCTTGCCTCTTATGAAAAAAAGGCCAACATGAATAATACAGTGAAAAGGAAAGATTGAATTAATTGTTCCTATGCTTTCTTCCTTAAAATTGAATTATTCATCATTCCTTTTAAAAATGCACAGAAGATAGCCTGGTTGTTTTTTGTTGTGTTTTGTTTTTTTTACTTAATACCCCCACTGGAGGTGCACATTAAACAAAAATGGATCCATGCCTAGGAAGCATCCACAGATTCTGATTAATTAGCATACTTTGAGTGTCACCTGGTTTGTGGCTTCTCTGGGTTTATATTTGAAAGCTAAATCAGATGCTGCTTCCCAGCTGAAGTGTAACCTTATCATTGTAATTCCTTACGTGTTTTTAGATGATGACTTCTTATCATATTCTTTTTTGGATATGAAGACACTAAAGTTTAGTAATGTTTCAGTTTCACTCATGTCTGTATCAACTGGCATTAACTTAAACTGTTAGGGTAGGAAAATGCAATATAAGTGAATTGAAAATGTCAAATTCAGAAAATGGTAGATCAGGGATGTTAGGTGAAGCAGAAAAGCTGCTTCTAAGAGGGAAGTGGACAAATGGCATTTTTCTATCTATGAATATAATCCTTATTTTTGATAATTTAGTATACTAGAGTAATACATGAAGGATGCTGCTCAGGATATGGTAAGCATATGCTCTTTATAGAGTATTTATTTATGAAAGAACCAGACAGTCTGTGCCAGTGTTAAATAACTTTTGTGACCAGGTGAAACCGATTACTTGACTCAGGGGTCAGTCATAGGTGCTGCTAACCCAGAAGCTGTTATTTTATGTGACCTTCCTCTTGTCTGCCACTTCCTCAAATGTTGTCATTTGGGAAAACCTCCTTACAAATTCCGCTTTGCTCTTCTCTCTGTCTTGTCTTGCTGTCCCCTGCAAGATATTTTCTGGCAGGATCTGAGATGTAGAGAGGGAGGCAATATTTGGGGTACATGAGGCTGACCTCCATGGAGGGCTTCAGAGACTAACAAAGCATCTAGTGAATCTTCCTAGGAAACTCAAGTAAGCATGGACTGTAGTGATATGTATTTCTGATTAAATACTTCTATGTGATTTACCTGCATTCAAGGTAGATGATTTGGGGTCTTCCAAGGTTTGGAGTGGATGTAAGGAGGGCATTGGAATGTCCTGCCTTGATGACACAATTTTCCTTGCTTTGGGAGCTGTTAGACTCTAAAGCTTTTATAGCAGGGAAATCTGGAGCTCTTTTAAGGCTTGTTGTGGTTCAAACCCAGTCACCCACACAGTTCCTACTCCCCCACCCCCCTCTTTCCTTCCCCCTCCCCCTGCTCACGGGAGGGATGGGGAGGAGAAGCAAAAGAATGTAACTCCCACGGGTTGAGATAAGAACAGTTTAGTAACTCAGGTATAACACAAATCACTACTGCTACCGCCAATAATAGTAATGACAAGAGAAATAACAAGGGAAGAGAATGCGATGCCACCCGCCGAAATGAACCAGACCAAACAGAGAGTGCCCTTCTGGGTAACTCCCAGTTACCTCCCCGGGCATGACGTGATGTAATATGGAATACCTCTTTGGTCAGTTTGGGTCAGGTGTCCTGTCTCTGCTTCCTCCCAGCTTCCCCTCCTCCCTGGCAGAGCATGAGGCTCAGAAAGTCCTTTGTCAGAGTAAACATCAGTGTTCCCAGGCTGAAAGTCAAAACACAATGCTGCACCAGCTACCAAGGAGAAAAAATTGACTGCTACTGCTGAACCCAGGACAGTATCCACCCCTTATTCCGTACCATTCATGTCATGCTCAGATCCCACATTTTCAATATACCATCGCTCTTACATATATACATACATGCACAGTCAGAGAGAAAGATCATTTCTTAATGCATGGACTGGTCCCTATAAAGCTGCTGAGTCCATTCTGTCCATGATGTCAGGTTCCATCTCTTGTAACAGTCTTTCAGAGCAAGAGAGGCTGTGTGCAGTGTTCACACTCATGAATTACCTGGGCAATAGTGTATATTGCTAAGTCCACCCCTTGATCACTAGCCCATCTCAATGTTGTATCTTTGCTCTGATGGCCTGAAGTGCCATGGGCCCACCAGGCCCAAAATTATTCACCCTCCCATTCAGCAACTTCTGCAATTTGTTGCTGGGGACTCCATACAGCTGCCTTCCATCTCCAATGCTTCCAAAGCACTGGAGGGGCCCAGTGGACTAGATAATTGCCCCTACTGTCCCACACACCCTGCCACTCATGACTATCCAGCCTTGGGGAAAATCTCCTGGTCCTCCTATATCGTCGTCTAACCCTAGACAAGACCTCAAAACGACTGTATTTAACTTTTGAGATCAGACAAAATGTGTGCCAACATGCTGATCCCCATCACAATCAGCAGGCAGGTCCCAAGGGTACCTAAAGGCCATTCAAAACCTTCAGAACCCTCTAACAATGCTGCTGTACTTGTCACTGGGGCTGGTGCAGCTGCTGTGCTTGCCGGTTCCCCCACCACCAGCTTCTCTTTTTCTGAGTCCAGATGTTCCTCCTCTGCCTTGCTGGGAAATGCTGCACGGTCTCCTGCATCCTCCTGGGGCTCAGGCTCGTGGAGCTCAGTGGGTGGCTGCCAGGGGTTGCTCTTGGCTGCTGTGGGGCTGGGCTTGGCTGCAGGGCTCGGCTCCTCCGCTGCCTTCTCCCTCTGCTCAGCACCCGCCTCCTTCCCGGCCTCCGACCCTGATCCCACTGCCACTTGGTCCCGGGGGCCGCTCTCCCAGGCTGCTTCAGCCACCACTGGCTCCTGGGTCCACTCCCCCTCGGCTCCCTGTCACAAAGACAGAGGCGAGGACAAGGGCCAGGACGGTGAAGAGCAGCGGGATGGCCAGGTACCAGTCCATGGCCACGTCCGTCCCGCCCTGCTGCAGGAGCCCGCCTGTATTACAAGTTACTGCCATAAAATCCAGTGAGGCAAGAACCTTAGCCCAAGCCCCACACTTGATAAACAGTAACACAGCAAATACCAGGTCTAAGTGTTGGCAGTTAGGGCTTGTCGGTCGGAAGATGTCGCACTGTACGGAAAGATAGGACCCCTCTCCGGATAGCCAATAGCGTTTAGTCTATGATGTAAACAGAAGCAGACGGAAGTGACGTTGTCAACCTAAGTAATATAAGGCCGTCTTGTTCACTAATAAACGCCATTTGCCATCCACCATATTGGTGTCTGTGAGCTGATGGACCGAGTGGCCTGGGATTGGTCGCCGTGCCCTTCCTGAACCAGGCTGCCACTCCTACGAAAGCAACAAGTGGTGCCAAAACCCGGGAGGCCCCGCGGCGCCATGGAGGGCTGTAGCAACTCCAAGGGCACCGGCGGGGTTGGCTACTCCAACGCTGACCTGGCTGGAGTGCTACTAACTGGAATGAGCCCTTTGTCCCCATATTTAAACTTGGACCCCAGATATCTAGTACAGGATACAGATGAATTTATCTTGCCCACAGGAGCCAACAAAACTCGAGGCAGATTTGAGCTGGCCTTTTTTACCATTGGAGGATGTTGTATGACAGGAGCAGCATTCGGTGCACTGAATGGCTTGCAACTTGGCTTGAAAGAGACACAGAATATGGCATGGTCAAAACCTAGAAATGTACAAATTCTAGATATGGTGACATGGCAGGGAGCATTATGGGCTAACATTCTGGGACCTCTGGCTCTACTTTAAAGTGCATTTGAAGTCATCATAGAAAAAACACAAGGTGCAGAAGATGACCTGAATACCATTGCTGCTGGAACCTTGACAGGAATGCTCTACAAAAGCACTGGTGGAGTGCGTGGGATAGTACGAGGTGGTATTGCAGGTCTGACACTGACTGGCCTCTACGCTCTCTACAACAACTGGAAGCACATGAAGGACTCCATAGCTGGGCAGTCCCTCTGAGCAGGGCAGCCACTGCGGGACAGAGGGTCCCTTCGCCAATAAATCCTAAGGATGTACAAGCGATTGTTAAAGCAACTGCAGATAAAGGCCTTAATTCTGCTATGGTCTCCACTCTTATAGATGGTATCTTTGGGGGAGATGATATGCTCCCGTTTGATATAAAACAAATTTGTGGATTGATTTTCGATGGGGCAGGAATTATTGTTTTTAAACAAGAATGGGAGGATAACTGCGCAAAACAGCTGGCCTGAGTAACTGCGGCGGATCACCTACTACATGGCTCCAGCCTGCAGCAGTTAATGGGTACAGATCCCACAGTTATTACCTCCGAGGCACAAGCCCAGGGCTTGCAGGCCCATGAAGTTATGACAACTACTCGTGCAGCCAGAGAAGCTATTCGCACAGCCTCTGGAGTTATTGCTAAACCATCATCATGGTCCACAATAAAGCAAAATGAAAGTGAGAGCTTTACACAATTTGTGGATTGTCTCCAGGCAGCGGTCGACTCTTCGACCCTGCCTGTGGAAGCAAAGGGCCCGGTCGTAGCAGAATGTTTACGTCAGCAGTGTAATTCAACAACTGAAGAAATTCTGCGATCACTGTCGGTGGGTTCAAGCATCGCGGACATAATTAAGCATGTCGCGAATGAAGAGCATTTAGCCCCAATACAGGCGGCTGTTCGCACCATAATGGTTAGTGTGATGGTATGCTCTAAATGTGGTCAGGCGGGCCACGTTGTAGCAAACTGCCCTCGGTTGGAGGACCCGCCAACAGTGTTCCCCCCACGCCAAAACCAACCCAGAGGACCGTGTTGGGCCTGTGGATAGAAAGGGCATTTCATTAAAGAATGTAGATTTAAAACTCAGGGAAACGGGAGGGTGAGAGGGCATCTGGGCCGTGCACGGCCCTCTCCCACTTGGGACACGAGGAGGCCCAACTATGCCGACCCCGGATGGAGCGAGGTGCCCCATCGAACCCATTGCCTCTTTGAGAAGCGACCAACTTTATGGCTTAACCAACAACCCAGTCGAATCTGTTTCTATCTCAGAGTTGGCAAGGACCACCCTTTGGGGGCGAGACCCCAGGGTGGCCCTGGCAGTAAATTGTGACAGTCCACTGGTGGTGTGGGGGATCTGTTCCCTCTATAATACCTTAGATGGCACTACCATTAGTATCCCCTTTTTGATTGACACCGGAGCAGATATTACAGTTATCCCTGAGATGAATTGGCCCTCGAATTGGAAATTGGAAGATGCCCCTATTGTGGGTGAAGTCAGGGAATTAACCCGAGCTCGGAAGAGTGCTCAATTGATAGCAATAACGCTTCATACTGAAAAGGGACCGGAGAACACTACTGCCCTTTTTCCATATGTCATGTCAGGAGTCCCACCCCTGTTGGGAAGGGACGCTCTAGTCCTATTAAATCTAGGGTGACAAATTTACTGTAAGGGCCACTGCCACATACCCACTTCCACCCATTAGACTGACATGGAAATCATCTGATCCAGTGTGGGTCGAGCAGTGGCCCCTGTCAAAGCCTTGAATGGATGCTCTTCTTGATCTAGTTGACCGTGAACTACAACGAGGTCATATAGAGCCTTCCACTAGCCCATGGAACACCCCAGTTTTTGTAATACCCAAACAACACGGCAAGGGATTTCGCCTTCTTCATGATTTGCATGAAGTAAACAAGAGAATTAAACCAATGGGTCCTGTTCAAATGTTGTTGCCCATGAACTCTATGATACCAGAAGGACAACCTTGTGCTGTCCTTGATATTAAGGACTGTTTCTTTTCCATACTTCTGCATGAGGAAGACAAGGAACGGTTTGCTTTTTCTGTTGTATTTCCAAACAGCCAACGCCCCAATTTACGTTTCCAACGGAAAATGTTGCCTCAAGGAATGATCAATTCGCCCACTGTTTATCAGATCACAGTGGACTGGGCGTTGGCACCGGTTTGACACAGTAACCTGACCGCGACTATTATTCAATATATGGACGATATGCTAATTGCCGCGCCGTCAGGAAATCAGGGGGACCAGCTAGTATCAACGGTAGACGGAAGTGACATTGTCAACCTAAGTAATATAAGGCCGTGTTGTTCACTAATAAACACCATTTGCCATCCACCATATTGGTGTCTGTGAGCTGATGGACCGAGCGGCCTGGGATTGGTCGCCCTGCCGTTCCTGAACCAGGTCACCACGCCTACGAAGGCAACATCTAAGTAAGGTACCACATTCTGAAACTGTGATATCAAGAGAAACAACTTTGAGAGCCAATAAATCAGCATTGTGATGAGTGACTATTAATCCGGACAGATCTGTCGTTATCTCAACCCTTCGTGCCCCATGTTGGGCACCAAAAAGAACTGTCATGGTTTAAACCCAGTCAGCCACATAGTTTCTACTCCACACCCCCTCATTCTTTCCTTCCCCCCCCTCCCCCCCCCGGACAAGACTGAATCTTACTGGTGCTTGTAGAAAAGAGGTGACATTTCACACTTGAGGCAGGTGGAAGAAATATTTATTTGGCTTGTTGATTTCAAATGAATGATGGATGCTGTAATCTGCTCACTGGATTGGAATGTTAGAATAAAGCTCCAGGGAACACAGAATTATCTGGCCAGTGATGCAATAAAGAAGGCATAAATAATTGATTTATCACGTGTTTCTGCAACTTTTCCCAAGGTTTACACCTCCACATAATAAGATATGCATTTATGAAATATATGATATTTCACATAGGTACTGTTAATGCATACAAATGTATATCCAAAAGATCATACATGAAACACCATAAACGCATTACAGAAAGAAAGCAAGCATGCTATTTAAATTTTAGTGATAAATGTAGCTTAACATGTGAAGTTTCTATGGAGAAAGGGGCAGGGGAAGAATAGGGAAGGGGAAGTGTTCTCAGGTCATAGGTCTTGAATTGGGAAATTAAAATATTTCCTTGGTCTACATTGGGCTGAGACTGTTTTCTTTACAGAGAAATTATTTTTGTGTCATCAGTTTTCAACCTTGAATATCAGCCAACAGTCTTGGGACCCCTGCTCTAGGGTTGTATCCCATGTCTTGGACCTGAGTCATTAAAGTTAAAAAAAGTCATATATATATAAAATGTTTACCTTTTATGTTTTCCCTAAATGTGTGAGTCAAATTAAATTATTTTGCACTTCTATATACATTCCCAATGAACCCAGGAGCATGTGGCCAAGGTCCTTGCATATAACACGTTCTGACAATAGAGTAGCATAATGGCTTTTCTAAGTGTTGTGGTTTAAGCCCAGCTGCCGTGCAGCCTGCTCGCTGACACCCACCCTTCCTCTGCCCCCTCCTCCCCCCCTGCCCTGCTCCTGGAGGGATAGGGAGGAGAATCAAAATAATGTAACTCCCACAGGTTAAGAATAGTCCAGTAACTAAGGTATAACACAAACCACTGCTGCTATCACCAATAATAATAATGATAAGGGAAATAACAAGGGAAGGGAATAGAACCGCTCACCACCCACCAACCAATACCCAGCCTGACCTGAGCAGTAATCTAGCTCTTCCGGGTAGCTGCCCCAGTTTATATACTGGCCATGACGTGCTGTGGTATGGAATACCTCTTTGGCTCGTTTGGGTCAGGTGTCCTGTCTCTGCTTCCTCCCGGCTTCCCCTCCTCCCTGGCAGAGCATGAGACTCAGAAAGTCGTTGGTCAGAGTAAACATTACTGAGCAACAACTAAAATCATCTGTGTTATCAGCGCTTTTCCCGGGCAGAAAGTCAAAAACACAGCACTGCACCAGCTACCAAGAAGGAGAAAAATGACTGCTGCTGCTGAACCCAGGACACTAAGTAATCATTTTTTGTCATTAGCCATAAATATGTATCTATAGTAGGACACATTCCCCTAACTCTGCAGGTGTGGGTTACAGGAGAACTTGGCTCTCTAAGTGTGTGAGCATCTCTATTACCAGTATTGCAAGGAAGGGGTAAAAGTCAATGGAATTTTTATGACTGCTTTAGCCTCTAGCTAGGGAAAAAGAGGATGAAGTCTGTGAGTCAAGCAATTTTCTGTCATTAACTAATTAATATTTCTGTTTTCACTACAGAATAATCTTTTGTGGTATGGGAGAAGTAGCTGATTACTGTGGCATCATAGATGATATAGGAAGACTGAAAAACACTGAGCTTTAACAATGGGGAATCAATAATAAAAATGATCATTTTCATTAAAAAAAAATAGAAATAGAGAAATACATTGCTTGAATACCAGCATATTCTCATAGCAGCAGTAGCCTCTTGAACAGAAGCACAGGGGCTTCTCTCTTTTCAACTATGGAACTAATTAGCTGTTGTTATTTCCAGTTTTTAACCTTGGTCTATTGGTTCATTTCATTTTTATTCTGTCTTTAATTGTAGCACATCTACCTTGGCTTTATGTGGCATCCAGGATTAAAATTCTGTGAATGAGTGAAAGAGCAGAGAGCAATGCCTCCAAGCTGAGCATACCCTGTGTGAAGGTTGTTTTCTATGGAATCACTGTAGCTACCCAACAGAGACAATTAGAATATATTTACTCCAAAATACCCTCTGTTAGAGCATTGGTGACTAGCTAATTACAGACACTTACAGCCCACAGAGATAATAAGACTCCACTGCCACCTCAATAGAAGGACTCACAGTCGTCCAGAAAATACCTTGTTGTTTATCTTACAGAGGGCTGAAATCTGGCAAAGGACTTGCTTCTTTCCAAGGTTATAGCCTTTACTTACTCACATTGTTGGCTCATCTGGTTCATGGGCTCTACTGCCTGTCATTTATAGCCTGCATTATTATCTCCTGTTGCATTTCTGCTGTAAGAGTATCTTAAAGAGAAATATATGTGCCAAGCTCTTTGAGTGCCAGTCTCAGAGTATTCTTCTATGTGGTCTTCTAGTGTGCTTGGATGGATCTCCACGTTATTTCAGCAAACTGCTCCAGCTTATTTGTGTGTGAGCTTCAAAGCATTTCTTCTGTTTTGTTGTTGACCTGATACATGAAATTCAAAATAATAGTTAAAGATAATTGCACAAGTTTTGATTAGAAATATTGGATGTTTAGCACCTAGTAACACAGACTAACACTTGAGACATGAAGTTAGTATGTTTATGCACTGGTCAACTAGAATTCAGAGGTTAATTAAATCTTTGGAGGCGAGAGTTTACGTTGTCCTGAACTCCTATGGACATTAATAAAAGGCATGGCATTTGTATAAGGCTACAAGCTGAGGACATTTTTGTTTGGTAACTCAGCAGTAAGACCCTGGGCTCTAGTGCTTCTCTGTGTAAGTTGACTCCAGGGGTATCAGCTTTTGCCTGTATCCTAGCTATGGAATAGAGAGTTAGATCCTGAAAATATTAACAGATACATGTTAATAAAAAGAGGTGGTAGACCCTCAAAAGACACTTTTCCCAACAGCTTCTTCAAGTATTGCAAAACATACCTGGAGAGGCAGCACAGGGACTCTTGTAATAAACCTAGATTGGCCCTTGGCCAAGAGGAGTTATCATTGGGTTCAAGGACCTGGGCTTCTCCTGAGGAAATAAAAAAGCCTCATAGTCTCATGTTTCTATCTGTACAGTTTACATTAAATTAGAATCTGTTTTATCCATTTAGGAGTCTGAAGAATAAAAGCTGTATACAGCTGCACTAGCACTGTGCTATGCATTTTAATGACAAGCTCATGACTATACTAGAATTGCAACTGCAATTCAGATGTTAGTTAATGTATCCCAAATTTTTTTATTAGGGCTTCTTTTAAGTACACATGCCGGGTGTGTGTGTGTGTGTGTGTGTTTGTGTGAAGAAGAGTAAATAGCATTTAAGATTTTAATAAATCTCTATTAAAGACAGTTAATGTAAGGGAAATATGAAAATTGTATGTTTTCAGACTGACAAACATAATCATTTTGCCAAACCATGATTCAAATAACTGTCTAAATATTTGGAGTGTCTTCTAATAAAAATACACTCAACCTGTTTTCCACACTCAGATTGATTTGAAAGCAGAAATGACATGCAGTTCAAAAGAAGGCATTAAATCATAAAGGATCACATTGTTCTCTCTTGGAAATAATGATTTTGTATTCAGGCTAAAGTCTTAACTGTTCGTGTATTTTGCCAGCTGTTTAGCAGCTTGAAGCACTTTGAATAGTTTCAAGAAACTGACAATAAGACTTGGGCAAAGTAACATTAATTAGCGGAAACAACAAAGTAAAGTAGACAAGTAAGGCAAGGGAGGGGGGAGAGGATGAAAGGAAAATGGCAAACTCCCTTCACCTTGGATTTTTCCCAAGTTTGAAAGGAATGTGTGTATAAGAGAGTATCCTGCACCCAAGGGAAAGCCTGTAGACTGAAAACGGATAGTTACACATGGCTTGCAGGCCTCAATTTATGGGAAGAGTGGCTGTTCCTTATGGTGACTTTTCCCTGCAAATACAATAAAAAGTTCCAAGAAGAATGCAGTTGTAGACATTTCAGGCTTTAAAAAATACCAGCTGCTTGCTGCATTGGCTAATAACAAATCTTTAGACAATCAACATTATTTATGAAAGAAATAAATTAAGTAGGAGGTGCCATATGTTATAGTATGTCATTTCCAAACAGAACTTTAACAACAAAGAATTTAGCTGCACCTTGGCTCTACCTGTGACATAATATACTTGTTGCTTTTGGACTTTTGTTTGAATACTTACATGTTTTGTGAAGTGCTTTATGTGAGCATGTAAAGCAAGTGTTCTGAATTAAAAATGTGTCTGGTGCTTGTCTGCAAATGCAGAATACTGGATCAGTATGGCAACTGTTTACTGTGTGTTAAAGCTTTGAAGGGGTGTTCTTTTTGTGGATTCGTTCTGGTCATGCATGGTGTAGTTTATTTGGGCTTTATTTTGTCTTGTGTTGAGGAAGATTCTGCTACTTAACTTACCAGCTCTAAAGTCAAGATGGAGTAATTTTGCCTGTAGGGAGAAAGTGTAAGAGCAGTTGTATGTGGTCAAGCCAAAGGAGGTCCACAGCCACCCTGAGTAGTATCATAATAGGGTACTTGTAGTGTAAGTGAAAGTCCACAGAATAATAAAACTTACTTACTCCTTTGTCACACCGTATTGCTAAACAGCATTAAATAAGTATACTACAAAATTTGCATAATAGAATCTGCTGCCTTCAAACTATAGAAGCCGACTCCTCACATCAAGTATAAATACAAATTTAGAGTTCAGATTTTAACCAATGAAAAGCTCAGATTTACTTTTCTCATTCAGGCTTGGAGATGAGTGGTCTCTGATTTGAGAAATGTAAATTCTGGATCCCTTCAAACTAAGCAGCAATTCTGTATTTAACACTTTCCATAACCTTTCCACTCCCTTTGCACACAGAATAGTGTTGCACACACACTCTCTGGTGGTTTTGCTAGGGTCTAGTTACATTTTTGATTCATGAAGAAATGCAGCTGACTTCTGAGAACTGTGTTCTTCACAAAAAGTGCCTCACATGCACCTCCTTTCCAGCTGTAAATGAGGACTGAAAAGAATACCTGCTTATCTGTCTGTTCCTGAGTCTTCCTTGTTAGCAAGCAACATGATAAGCGCTCCATAAGTCTAGTCAGTCTGTGTCTAAGACTGCATATGAAGACAATTCCTAGCGCATTGAAAACATGGATCAAACTGACTAAGTAGCTTTAATATAGAGATAAAATGAATAAAATGCACTGGGGGCAGCTAATATTCAGTTATCGCTTTTTTTTTAACAATGTAGAGGAGGACTGGTAAATCAGAAGAGCTCTTTGGAGACTGATGTAGCCAGCCATTGGATGTCACTGTTGCACTACTCAATAGCTGCTGGAAGACCATTTGTCTACTAAAATTCTTTCTCTTAAGGAAGATAAATAGGTAAGAACTGGGGGAGGGGATTCTGAGTTAGATTCATCCCTGCCTGTAAATTGAAGCCAGTAACTTGCAGAAGATTGAACAACACAGGCAAGGGTTTTTCCACCAGTGTTTAAGGAGGCAGAGTCCATTAAGGCATGGAGGCAAGTGGTTGCTTGGTTGTGATGAAGAAGGGAGAAGACTGTCTCAGTGACAGATACTGGGTTGATTCTTTTTAATTCTGATGGATGTATGAGGGAACAAAGCACAAAGAGCTGTAAAAAGGAAAGAGGGACTAGGCAGTATAGAATGCTTCTTCCTACCTTAGGATAAGGGCACTTTCTGTGTGAAATAGGAGTATATTCTCATGCTTCAGTCTCTTTCACTGAAAATTGATACTTTGGGTTTATTTCGTCCCTGTGTGGTTATTGTACTCTTTGTTTTGATGGTGGTACAGTTTGGATCATCAGCCCCTAACTTGTTAACATGTGCGCATTACAATGTTTGTCTTACAACTTTGATCAAAGCAGTGCCTAAATATGTTTGTGAGCAGTAACTATTGTGGACCTATTAAGGAAGCAATAAAACATGTATAGGCCTAACAATATAAGGAACATCAAAAGAAAGGGTTAATCCAGAGTTTTAAATCCAAACTCAAACCGAATAGGCTGCATTGGTTTTATACGTTGTATTTGTGCAGTTGCATCCAGGGGGAGAATTTAATTTCTTAGGCTTCTATAGCTTACTGGGGAAAAATTAGCTGTCCTAAAAGTTGGTAAATAGATACACTGAGTTATAGGTAGGTATCTCTGGGTTATTGTTAGAACTGGTTTTATTTAACACCTTAATAATCTAGAAGGCATTCTAGTAAGCAGCCTGGCAAATAAATTCACAGGTTATATTACATTTTAGAAGACCTGTGAATACTTGTGAGATCAGATGATAAGTTAAAGAACTTGCAGTTATGAGGACAGGCGGCCTGAGAACAGTACAGGTATATTGTCCGGGAAGCTAGGGACCAGGTTAGGAAAGCTAGGGCCCAGTTAGAATTAAACTTGGCTAGGGATATTAAGGATAACAGGAAGGGATTCTACAGATAAATAGCAAATAAAAAAACAGATTAGGGAGAATGTAGGCCCCCTCAGGAAGCTCTCAGGTGAACTAGCTACACAGGATTTGAAGGCTGAGGTTCTGAATGACTTCTTTGCCTCGGTCTTCTCTAGCAAAGGCTCTGACCACACCACCCAAGCCTTGGAAGGCAGACGCAGGGACTGAGAGAATGAAGACCTTGGGCCCACTGTAGGAGAGGAATTGGTTTGAGACCATCTTAAAAATCTGAACGTGCACATGTCCATGGGTCCTGATGGAATCCATCTGAGGGTCCTGAAGGAGCTGGTGAATGACGTTGCTAAGCCACTGGCTATCATATTTGATAGATCATGGCAGTCAGGTGAAGTTCCCGATGACTGGAAAAAGGGAAATATAACCCCCATTTTCAAGAAGGGGAAAATGAATGACCCAGGGAATTACAGACCTGTCAGTCTCACCTCTGTGCCTGGCAAAATCTTGGATCAGATTCTCTTGGAAGGCATGCTAAGGCACATGAAAAACAGCAAGGTGCTTGGTGACAGCCAGCATGGCTTCACCAAGGGGAAATCCTGTCTGACCAATTTGATGGCCTTCTATGATGGGGCTACAGAACTGATGGATAGCAGTAAAGCAGTTGATGTCATCTACCTGGATTTGTGTAAAGCATTCGACACTGTCCCACATGACATTCTTGTCTCTAAATTGGAGAGACATCAATTTGATGAATGGACCACTCGGTGGATAAAGAACTGGCTGGATGGCCACAGGCAAAGAGTTGTCATCAATGGCTCAATGTCCAGCTGGAGACCAGTAACGAGTTGCGTCTCTCAGGTATCGGTGTTGGGACTGGTCTTGTTTAACATCTTCATTGCTGACATGGACAGTGGGATTGAGTGCACCCTCAGCAAGTTTGCCGATGACACCAAGCTGTGTGGTTTGGTTGATACGCTGGAGGGAAGGAATGCCATCCAGAGGGACCTTGACAGGCTTGTGAGGTGGGCTGATGCCAACCTCATGAAGTTTAACCGTGCCAAGTGCAAGGTCCTACACGTGGGTTGGAGCAATCCCAGGCACAGCTATAGGCTGGGCAGAGAAGAGATTCAGAGCAGCCCTGCGGAGAAGGACTTGGGGGTGCTGGTTGATGAGAAAATGAACATGAGCCAGCAGTGTGTGCTTGCAGGCCAGAAAGCCAACCGTATCCTGGGCTGCATCAAAAGGAGCGTGACCAGCAGGTCGAAGGAGGTGATCCTGCCCCTTTATTGTGCTCTCGTGAGACCTCACTTGGAGTATTGTGCTCAGTTCTGATGTCCTCAACATAAAAAGGACATGGAACTGTTGGAACAAGTCCAGAGGAGTGCCACGAGAATGATCAGGGGACTGGAACACCTGCCATATGAAGATCGGCTGAGAAAGTTGGGGCTGTTCAGAGAAGAGAAGGCTGCATGGAGACCTCATAGCAGCCTTCCAGTATCTAAAGGGGGCATATAGGGATGCTGGGGATGGACTCTTCATTAGGGACTGTAGTGGTAGGACAAGGGGTAATGGGTTAAAACTTAAACAGGGGAAGTTTAGAATGGATGTAAGGAGGAAATTCTTTCCTGTTAGGGTGGTGAGGCACTGGAATAGGTTGCCCAGGGAGGTTGTGAATGCTCCATTCCTGACAGTGTTCTGTGTATGTTTGACTTACTTTGCCTTCCAGTGAATTACCAAAAGCTTCCCCTCCACTGATGTCCAACCATGTGTTCTTCTGTTCTGTTTTACTTCCATCTATGTGTGTTCCCTCAGCATATACCATACACAATGCCTATATACAACTTTATATTGCCACATAGACAGTTCTGTCTCTGATTACACAGTTGATATTAAATGTGTCAAGTATCCTGTTGCAGAGTATAACTTGTGTATGAAAGTATAAACAAGAGGAATTCCTACGTGAATGTATAATGATTAGGAAGGAACCTTCAGCAGAGCCAAAGATGATTGCAAGTGTGCATTTGTAGGCTCTGATCCAGCAAAGTCCTTAAACACCTCTTTTACTTAAGAACACAAGCAGCCCAATTGAAGTTAATGGGACTATTCAGGCTTAAAAATAAACACATAGGTTGAATAGTTGGATTGGAGCCAGGGATATTAACAGGCAGGAGCCATTGTATTTACAAATTGCCTTTCTCTCAGGTAGCAAGTCTGTAAAACAGGATCTGTAACACTGGGATTGACAGAGAAATGGAAGAAACAGGAAAGATGGAATAGCTCCACAGAAAGTAAGTAAAAGCCCTTTATTTTTTAATCTGCTTCCAGACGCTAATCGTTTCAAAGACTGAAAGAAGCTGCTTTAAAATTAAGGGCTTGGATTGGGCTGCTCATTTGATGTCGTAACTCAAACACAGACTTGGCACACCTGGACTTCACCTTTCCCTGCCACTAACTGTACCTTTATGATGTCACATTAAAACTCCCTATGCAGAACATTCATGGTTTATGTGGATCTATCCCAGGGCTTCTAGCTGCAGGGGAAGGAAACTCAGTTTGGTTAATGGGGAACTAGGGAGTTGGTTGTTTTTCACCCAATGAGATGTGCCTTTCTAGCATGGCATTTTGCTAAAAGTACTAAGACGTGTGCTGCATGCCGTTAGCTCTCTGCTGGCTAATGATACACCTTCAGTCCCACTTCTGTCTAATGCTCTCTACAAATGCCTTTGGCTGTGTCGCATGCAAAGAAAATTATGCTGATGAATAAAACAAAAGAATTTGTTGACTCTTCAGTCTGAAGTCACACCAAGTACTATTGGAAATGTTACATTTGAAGGCAACTCAACGCAGAATCTCCACTCTTATTTCTTTTACATGAATCACCCGTTCCTACTGATAATAAAATGAAATTCCTTTCCTTACAGCTGAAGAGCATTATGGAATGTGAAAAATGCAACTTTGTCAGAATGTTGTCAGGTAGCACCTTTCACTCTGGAGGGCTATTTGTAAGCACAGGGAAACATCGAGAAAATAGTAATAAATTGCTTTGGTACACTGTTCTGGCAGCATTAATAAATCAGTGTGAAGGGGAGTTCTGAAGGGCAAATGTTGCTGTCGGTAGGTGTCCAATTTAATTTTACTCAAAATTAATATTTCAGATATGATAAGTGAGTTGGCAGGAACAGATTTCATGATTAATTCTATGGAGTCAAAAGTGCTTTGATGGCACTTTAATAGCATCTTCACTGATCTAAAAGTCCCTTCAAATAAACAGTGTGCTTGAGTTCCCAAATTACATTATTAAACCTGTTTTGTTGGTTTGTAAATAATGAAATGTTTCATATTAAAAGGTGAAGTTAATTCTGATCCCAGTTCTACCCCTATAAACTAGATGGGGATTTGACTGGAATTTACTTGGAAATGTAGCAGTTTAAACAAAATCAGGCAAAGGTCAGCCCTTTTGAGAAACAACCGTAACCTATATTGTTAGGTATCTAATTCTCTTGACCCACAGGAGAATTTGAAAGTCCTTGGTTTTTTGCTGGAATAAACCAGAGAAATGTTTGAAGGTTCATTAGTATCTAGTTAGGGTGGACTGAGAAAGTTTTTAAATGCAGAATGATTATAACATCACGCTTTTTGTTTCATAGCAAAGACCTTTCTTCCCTGATTGCAGAGACCTTTGCAAATGCTAATCAATGAAGATTTGCAGTACCCTTGTCAAATTTAATACCTAACATTTGTACGTACAAAACCATTCTCTTTAATGGAGTTGTCCTTTGTATTGGACATTTGCTGATGTGCCAACTTCTGAAGGAGATTCTTCTATTATTGTTTTACTGATAGAAAAACTGAATTACAAAAGGGCAAGCTCACATCTAAGTTAAATGCTGCCTTGAATTTCTACGTTTTTTCAACCTTTTGCTGATCATTTTTGTTGTAAGACACAGAATTCTAAAATCTTGAGACAGACTTGGTTCTAGAAATTTGGAAGAGTAAAAAGGCATTATGAATAGACTGTTTGGATGCATATTAAAAATGAGAAGATGCATCTATGCAATACAGATGAAAAATCATGCAGATGCATAAAATGTATAAAAAACCTGATTAACTTCAGGAATTTAAATTACCCTTATGTTTATGCATTTCTTCAATTCAGAATATTCATTAAGTGCCATAGAAACAAGGCATGTTACTAGCTGTTTCCAAGAAGGTAGTTCTCAACCTGATTTACTTGTATTTTGAGCATAGTATATATATTGAATTTGTGTAGAATCTACTGTTTATACCCTTTGCAGCAAAGCACACACAGGAACCATTTGGGTGGAGTTTATACCAGCTCGTCTTTCCCAAATTTTGTATGTTAATGTTAGGACCTGGATTATGCCGGGTTCAATGTACAGCCTTTAAAGTCAGGAAACTTCCGTGGCAAAAATAATCTCACTGGCAGCAGTAGCGTGAGGGCAGAGGTGTTGGGTGTAGGGGTGCCTCTGCTTTTCTGCTTTCCCTGCTGCCCTGTGGTCTGGGTCTCAGCTCCCTCCCTCAGCAGCACCAGGGGGATGTAGAATTGCATGTCCCCACTTCACAGTGTCTGCTCCTCAGGCTACATGAGGAAGACAATTAATCAGCAATCAGACATTGTGAATGGGGACAGAAAGGCATGCACAGCTTTTAAAATGAGTGTTGCATCTCTGCTGTAGCTATGTTTTCCCTGTGCTGTGATACTGCTCCAGACTTCTGTCTGGTGCTCTTAAAACCTATCAGATTGAACAGGAACTAGGTTTTGTGACCAGCTTTGAATTGGACCCCATGTACCTTAAACCTGGGTGACAACCCAGGGTGTCCCCTAAATATTCCTGGTAACAGCTGGGCTTGTCAGAAAGCTGTTTCCTGCACTGAGCACATTTCCTCCATGCCTACTCTCAAGTGCTTTCCCACCATGAACTCTGTTTTGTCTCTGGATCCTGGCTCTGTTTTCAGCAGATCTGAGCCCAGCTTTGCCAGAGACTCACTAGTTCAGCCTTTCTGCATTGCAAATACACCGAAGACTGCCACTTTCTCTCCTCTTGGAAAGCCATTAGTAAAGAACAATATAAACTAGGCATTGTTTGACATCCAAACTCCAGCTCTCAACCATGGAAAAAGCATTATTTTAGTTTCTGAGGGGCTTTCTTATATGTCAGGATGAGTAAATGGAAAGGTGAAAATGAAAAATAAATTCTCTTATATAAATGGAGCACTTGGATTATAAACTAACCATAATGCTCTGTTTCTGTTGCAACACAGAGGGACTGAAGGTTCTTACAGTAGCAGTTCTCTGACTCATTCCTTTAAATTAATGCAGTCTTTTAATTTGAGGCTGCTGGTTTAGCAAGAGAACTTCAGAAACAGCACTTTGATGTCTTTTTGTAGCTGAGAAAAAGCCTTTAATTAGGTCACCTAAACTTAATTTTCCTTTAAACGGTTCTCTTTCACAATTCCTTTTTTCTTTCCTGTCTTTGATGTTTCAACGTATATGCCAGTGATATTTAAGTTTATTTATTATGCACTGGCATTAAACCTTTGTTATTAACATTTACTTATATGCTTGAAAATTGTTTAATTAATTAACTGTAGAAGGAGAATTATTCATTCATATTTCATTTAACATCTTACATGCTTGTGACACTATATATATATATATATATATATATATATATATATATATACTCTGTAGCAGTACAGCCTGCACTGTACAGGAAAGGGGGTTACTTCTCCCAGCACAGTGGCCTTTTCTGTTTCAATTCCATTTCCAAGGTGAAAATTAATTTTGGCTAGTTCACTAAGAATGGACCAACTTCTGAGCTGAGCTGCAAAGTTAGACACAGACAGATCAGCCTGAATGTGGGAAAATATTATGGAAAGAATTCTATAGGAGCCAATTATGGTGTTTGATTGTATTATTTAATAGTTTTTTAAATATATCATTTCGGAGGTTTAGAGATGGAAAGTTTTGCTGCTGTGCATGTTTAGATATGCACAGTTTTGATCTGGATTTTATACAATTATTCTCATCCAAAGGGGGAGCAGAAACAATACCAAATGGCCTGTTAAAAGGATGCGGTTAAAAGCATCCTTTTCAGCCCATGCAGTGATACAGACCATTACCCATGCACTGTTAATGATCTGTATTAGCAGCCCCATACTGAGCTCAGTG
This sequence comes from Neopsephotus bourkii, assembly GCF_033783945.1. NCBI lineage: Eukaryota > Metazoa > Chordata > Aves > Psittaciformes > Psittacidae > Neopsephotus > Neopsephotus bourkii. The sequence goes on along the minus strand of NW_026900756.1, from coordinate 1,897,986 downwards.
TTAGTCATGCCTGAATCCTTACAGAGACTGAAATTCAACTCTGGTAAATGCTGATGAATATTTGTAATGCTAGTCTGGGAGGCATCTAATGACTGAAATGGATTTGCACAAAGCAGTAAGCATCTTTTGTGCTTGATCTGAGGGTCTCAGAGATGAAATGGTTCAGTTTGGGGGATGATGTGTTCACAGGGGTTCTTCAACTAAACCAGGAACTGGCTATTTTTCAGCAGTTGGTGTAGAAAACCGACTTTTCTTGCCAGGCTGAAGTATGCGCACCTGTGTCTCACCTTGTTGAGGATGTAGGGACACATGTTACCTCATTTGGTATAATGAAATAACTCAGTTGAGAGAATAAAATAATTAGTAGGGAAAAAAATAGACCGGTTTAGGAACAGTAAGCTGATGGTTTCTGTGAATATGGTGCTATTCTGAGAAAAATTAGTAAATGGCATTCTCCTATCATTCCATTATTTTCAGATCCGTTCTGCTTAGCTTTTTTTTGTTTGTTGTTTTGTTGTGTGGGGGTTTTTTTGTTTGGTTTTTGTTTGGTTGTTGTTTTTTCTGTTTAAGGAAAATCCCACTTTAAACCAGAAATAAGGTGTATATATAAGCTTAGAGATCAGAATACATACGTGTGTTCCTTTCATATTCAGAAACATGTCTCCTTGTCACTGCTGTGTTTATGTGCCTGTTATTTTAATTTATTTTTTTTAATCAGGAGGTGGTGATATATCAGAATGTCAGAATTGGGTAACTAATAGCAGAGCCCCGTTTTGTCAAGAAGGGGAGCTGTTAGGAAGAGTAGCTATGCTTGTGTGTTAAAGGGTATAGAAAAGACTTATTAGTTATCTTAATGCCTCTCTGTTTTTTTACCTAAGCACCATTGTTCCCTGCAGAACATTTTGCTTGTTCTCTGTAGTTGTAAGTAATCCAGATGGATGGAAAGCCATTGTCACTACAATGAAACAAAAATTTAACAAAGGACAGGATCACAGCACCCTGTACTGAGATTTTTAGGCAGGTGCATGTGGTGAGCAGGAAAGCATTGAAGTTTTCTATGTCTGCAGGAGATGCAGAGACAGAAAGAGAAGACGTCAGTGTGATCAGAAGCAAAGGATTATTCTCCCAGTAGTTTGAGTGGTTTTGTTGTGTTGGTTTTTTTTTTTTTTTTTTTTTGTGGTTTTTTTTGTCTTTTACATAAAACATGATGGAGAGCAGGGGAAGGGGGGTTGTCAAATATGAGATGAGTGACATATAACAAGGAAGATTTTGTGATCCAGCCTTGGGGAAACATTGGCAGAAAAATCTTGACGCCTGATACATCATCTGATATATTCCAAGGGGGAAAAAATGTGTCCTTGGCAGTTTCTGTAAACATCTCAGAGATAAGATTTGCCTCTTGCTCAGGAGAGCATGATAGTATTGATAAAGAATGGAACTCTTACAGACACAGGGAAATTAATGTGAATTTGGTATTGAAACGCTAATGGTCTCTTTCAGTGCATCATACGTTGAAAGTGAAATCACACAATATGTTACATTTGTTTTTCTTGTTCTCACATGCTGTGATTAGACTTCACAAATAGAATCATATTAATTGTATGTCACCTTACCATCTGCAATTGAAACTCGAGGCTGTAGCTTGCAGCCTTTTGACTGAGATGGAAAAGATTTCCTAGTAGTACCTTTTTGTAAAAGAATTTGCTGTCCTTGTTTTCGTAAAAAGATCTATTTTTCCCCCATAATTTTTTAAAATTTGGTAGTCCACTGAGTTATTTTGCTGCTCCGAGTTACTTTTTTTCTGCTGACAGGTGATGAATAAAGAAAAACCTCCTGCACTGAAAAGTATTCCTAATGCTCACATTATTGATAAACTGAGGTGAGGTTCAGTGCTGTACACACTGAAAAATAAATATGTGTAAGGGAATTCTTCCTGCAGGTTTGGGATGATTGTCAACAGCTTCTTTGCCATGAAATAAAATTAGTCTAGACCATTCACAAAGAAGATGGAGAAAACTGATTTTTGGTAGTATGGCTTTTCTAGCATAGATTTTGTGATATCTCTTTAGCAGATTACTTTGGAAGCTCTGATACATACCTCTTACTATTAATGAAAGAAAGCAATCTGTTTGACAGCCCACACCAAGATATGCCTTAGTTGTACAGAAGACTTTCTTCCTTGTAAAGTAATACCATGGAGCTTCTGAAATTCCTGTGTGATAGATATATTTGAACCCTGGATACTGATTTTTATTCATAGCACACTTTTGAGCTCTAAGGATGAACTAAGATTAGACTTATATGTCTGGGTTCTTGCTAACATTTTGTGTTTTGTGCAGCCCTTCACACCTGTTCAAAAAAACAAACAAAAAACACCAAAAAAAAACACCAAAAAAACCCCAAAACCCACACAGTGCCAGTGCAGTGGGTTTGATCTCCAGGGCACAAACAGGTAAAGCAAGACAATTTTCAGACAGCTGCACTGAGTTTTCACCTACACCTTACTCACTAGAAAGCTGTTGAGATTTCATGAACTGAAAAGATACAAAAATCTGTCGGGTGTAAGATGTTGCCTAGTGAAGGGTCCCTGACTTGCTGCTGACCTGCCATGAAGCCAGCATTTGTACACTGCTCAAGTGGATATGAGTTTCTCCCATTCACATTTAGTGGTAACTATGTACAGGATGTTAGACACTTCACATAGTTTCAAGTGTCTGCACTAATAAAAAAGACAGTAGAGAACTTACTTTGTAATCAGCACTGATGTGCCCGATTTGCAGTATGTCCTTGAGTTACCCTTACACAGCTCTTTCGAGGACACCCCATTGTTATGGGGAAAGAGCTTGCATGCCCTTGTGAGGTTGGGAGCTATGCTGATGGTGGCACATGCCTCTGGTACGGTCTCCCATGCCAGACAGGTCTCAAATGAAGGGTCAAAGTGTGTCCATGCTCAGGATGGGCTCACTAGCCTTTGGGCAACCATCCTAGGAGAAGGACAACTCTAACTTCAAACCTGGGCAGATGGAGCTCGTATAACACTGTAAGGCCTTCCATCTAAGAGAAGGAAACTCTAATCAAACCTATGACCTGAAGACTTTGCTGTCACCGTCCAAGCTCGCTAGGCCCTGCAAGATAAACCTCAGGTGTAAAGGGTGGGGCCAGTTCTGTGCACTCTAGCCTCACCTAAAAAATCCACTGCGCAGTCCCAAAGGGTTTACCCACACTTGCAAAGCCCTGTAGCAACAGGCGAGGGATGAAACAGCAGGTGATAAGGTGCACTGGAAGTTGCAGACCCAACCCTGCATGCAGGCTGTTCAGGACATTGGTTGCTCGAGACTCACCCAGGAGATGACAGTCTTGTTCGGCAACATCCTGAATGACCAAGCAGCCTTTTTCAAGGACAGCACTGCTTGCTCCATATGGAGAGAGGCCTAGAAAAGGTGGCCTAACCAAAGCTCATCTCCCCCTCCACCTGGTTGGCTAGCCGTGGCCAATGGGCATCTTCTGTTGCGGCCGATTATAGACAAGGAGACAAAGGCATACACCTGCCTCCAAAGGTGTGTCCAGATTGACACCTGTATGTTGGAACATCAGAACCATGCTTGCTATAGTGAACAGTGGCGTCCTGAGTGCCGTTCTACGCTAATTGCCAGCAAATTCTTATGACTTAACATCGATATTGCTGCTCTCAGTGAAGTTCGCCTTCATGAGAAAGGTAGCCTCAAAGAACATGGCGTTGGCTATACACTCTACTGGTCAGGCAAATCCAAACTGAAAGTAATCTTTCTGGAGTTGGCTTCATGATTAAAAACTCCATCATCTCTAAACTGGAAAATTTGCCGATAGGTCATTCCGATCGTATTATCTCCCTACGTCTTCCACTACACAATAAGCATCATGTTGTTCTTTTCAGTATATATGCTCCAACTCTGCAAGCTGACCCTGCAGAAAAAGAAAAATTCTACTCCGACCTGCGTCAGCTCACTCAAAAGGTTCCTATAGAAGATAAGATCATAATCCTTGGTGACTTCAACACCTGAGTAGGTAAGAACTTTGAAGCCTGGAAAGGAGTACTAGGCAAGCACGGTGTTGGCAGCTGCAATGATAACGGTCGCTTCTTACTAGAGTTCTGTGCAGAGCAACAGATTACCATCACCAACCCTATCTTCCAGCAGAAAGACAGTTGGAAGACAACCTGGATGCATCCTCGATCTAAACACTGGCACCTTATTGATTATGTCTTAGTGCGCCAGAGAAATATTCATGATGTCTGTCACACCCGAGTGATGCTTAGTGCAGAATGCCAAACAGACCACGGCCTTGTGCGTTGCAAACTTAATTTCCACTTCAAGCCCAAACCTAAGGGGGGCGGCATTCCAAGGAGGAGGCTCAATGTTAATAATATTCAAATAGCTGAAGTGAGGGACAGCTTTCAGGCTAACCTTCAAACTAGGATTGAAGACCAGCTCATAGATCCTTCTCCTGAAGTGCTTTGTCAACATATTAAAAATATCATCCTAGTCCTCCGTAGAATCCATTGGGTTCTCCTTAAAGAAAAACAAAGACTGGTTTGACAATAGCAACCAGGAGGTCCAGGAGTTGCTGACAAAGAAGAGGTTGCTCATCAAACACACCTCGCTCAGCCACTTTGACATGTAAGAAAAGAAGCCTTTCATCTTTCATGTAGCAAACTCCAACAGAAACTTTGAGATATCCAGAAAAAGTGGTGGCTCAGCCTAGCAGACAAGACTCAATTATGTGCAGATCTGGGTGACCACAGAGGATTCTATGAGGCTCTGAAGATAGTGTATGGACCCACATTCCAGGTTCAAAGCCCCTTACTTAGTGCAGGTGGCCAAACACTTCTTACAGATAAAATCTCCATCCTGAATCGTTGGTCTGAATGTTTTCAAACCCTCTTTAGTGCTAATCGTGTAGTCCAAGGCGAAGGAATCCAGCACGTTCTACAACATTCGGTGAAAAATTAATTGGATTTAGCCCCTACCATGGAAAAGACTCTTAAGGCCATACAGCAGGTGAAAACTGGCAAGGCAGCTGGGGTTGACGGAGTCCTACCTGAAATATGGAAGCACAGAGGCCAAGCACTTCATGATAAATTTCACGAACTAGTTGTGCACTGTTGGGAACAAGGTAAATTACCATCAGATTTTTGTGATGCAATCATCATCACTCTGTATAAGAAAAAAGGCGTAAAGTCAGACTGCTCAAGCTACCGATGTTCTCCATTATCCATTGTTCTCTGTTCTCCATTGCTGGAAAAAATCTTGCAAGAATACTATTGAACAGATTGGGACTTGCTATCGCAGAAGAACTTCTACCTGAAAGTCAGTGTGGTTTCAAAGCTAACAGAAGTACCACAGACATGGTATTTGTTCTCAGACAATTGCAAGAAAAGTGTAGAGAGCAGAATAAGGGGCTCTATGTAACTTTCATTGACCTCACCAAAGCTTTTGACACTGTGAGCAGAAAAGGCCTATGGGTGATCTTGGAACGATTAGGTTGTCCCCCCACCTTCCTCAAATGATTACTCTGTTACATGAGGATCAGCAAGGCCAAGTCAGATATGGCGATGCACTCTCTGAGCCCTTCCCAATAACCAATGGTGTGAAACAAGGTTGCGTCCTCACACCAACTTTATTCACAATTTTCTCCAGCATGATGCTCCAAAGGTCTACGGTAGACCTCAACGAACAAAATGGCATTTATATTCAATATCGTACTGATGTAGCCTATTCAATCTAAGGCAACTGAAGACCCACACTAAGACCCTAAATCATCTTGTCCATGAACTGCTTTTTGCTGATGATGCTGCCCTTGTTGCCCACACAGAAGCAGCTCTGCAGCGTTTCACATCTTGCTTTGCAGAGGCGGCTGAGGTTTTTGGGCTGGAAGTCAGCTTAAAAAAGACAGTAGTTCTCTACCAACCTGCACCACAAGAAGATTACCATCATCCACACATTACCATTGGCAAGTCAGAGCTTAAGTCAGTTCAGCAGTTCAGCTATCTGGGAAGAATCATTTCCTCGGATGCCACGTTCGACAAAGAGATAGACAACAGAATAGCAAAGGCATAAAGAGCCTTCGGAAAACTCCATAAAAGAGTCTGGTGCAATAAACATTTGAAGAAAAGTACAAAGATCAGTGTCCATAGAGCCATTGTATTGTCTACTCTTTTATATGGGTCTGAATCATGGGTCATCTACAGCCATCACCTGTGACTCCTCAAACGCTTTCATCAGTGCTGCCTCCGTACAATTCTAAACATCCATTGGACTGACTATGTGTCAAATGTTACTGTCCTTGAACAGGCAGGGGTCATCAGTATCGAGGCCATATTGCTGAAATTGCAGCTGCGCTGGGCAGGCCACCTCTCTAGGAGGAAGAATCACTGCCTCCCTAAGATTGTGTTTTACGGTGAACTTGCCGCCGGTAGCCACAAGAGAAATGCCCCAAAGAAGGGGGACATACACATAAGGACTCCCTGAAACAATACCTTAGCCTTGGCCATATTGACTACCATCAGTGGTCTACCTTGGCCTCCAATCAGAAGACTTGGAGGCACACCATACATAATGCCATTGACTCCTTTGAGAACTCACACAGAACTAGTCTCGAGGAGAAAAGACAATGTAGAAAGAATCACGCCCTGCCTATACCACCCAAGGAGACCTTTTGCAGCCGGATTTGCCTATCTCACACTGGCCTTTTTAGTTACCAGCGCGCTTGTAGTAAGCATGGGTAAAGCTCTTCCCAAATCTTCATTCACGAAGTCAAGCCATGATGACCCTTATACAGCCTTTAGCAGGCTTACCTCAACTTGGCTTACTACCTAATGCCTGTCTGATATGTTACTTCGGGGTAATCACTGTAAGACTGTGTGAATCTGTAATTTCTGGACTATTTTTATAGCAGCCATTGTTAGTGAGACTCTGTGAAATAAATAGTCAACAGTACTCTTTAGTTCATACTTACTTATTTCTGATAAGTACTTGGGACCTTGCAACTAATAAATCATTGACAACAAAAAATAACAGTATCTGCCCAGTATCTTTCATCTTTCATGAAAGATCTGTCATCTAATTGATACTTTTAGTCTGAAGTTTCTGAAACTGTGCTGCTCTTAATAAATGTTATCTAAGCATTAACCTGTCATTGATCTGTGCATTTAAGGAAGAGCAAAGCCAGCACACAAAAAAGCAAAGGAGCACTTCAGATTTGCATTTTGCCCTGATTTTTGCAGAATAAAGCATCAATGCTCAGTGACAGGCAAAATAATCCTTGTATATCACCACTGGCAATTAAAGTGGCATAACTGAAAGACAGGCTGCTTTCAGTATAAGATGGCTGCTAGTTTGGTCCTCAGATGTAGTCAAAGTACTAGAGTGCTAAGGGATAGGTGGTTTTATTAATTGCTGTACTCACAAAATTACTGTATATTTGTCTTGATGTTCTAGGGGGATTCTGAATGTCTTAGACACCAGCTGCTCTTTCTTTCTTACCTCTGCTGCCTCTGTCTTCCCAGGGCTTTCTGCTGCACAAACATTTGATTCAGTATTCAGCATAAGCAAGGGTAAGAAGTCTCTTGTAAATGTTGACTAGGTTGCAGGCAGAGAACTGGTTTTTTTTCCAAGAGAGCACTAGCCACCACTGAGATAGGAATTCTGAACTAGTAATGAAAGGGATGGCCGGCCGGCCAGCTGCCCTGCTGTCTCTCTGAATGAAAGCAGGGGAAACTTCCAGTGGCAGTAGCAGATGTTACCTTACATTCTATTACTGGTTATGCTTACAGAATAAAATCGAGGTCTCAGCTTAAACTAGACAAATGATGCTAGAATAGCTGCAGTGAAAAACAGTGTACTGGCAAACTGTACAGCAAAATGGGATTTATTGCTGTCTCTTGTACTGATTACTTAGATGAATAATTTGTTTCATTTTACCTCTGTCCATAATAAAGCTTTTGCAAACATGACTGATAAATACTGCAAAAACATACTCTCAGAGAGTGTAATTTTTAAGGGTCAAAAGGTTTTATTATACCTGTCCTTACTACCGTTAATCAGCTCTTACAACCTGTAAACCAACTGGGCAGAGAGAGAGTACTGGGAAGAGGAGAAAGGGGCTCACAGTTGAACAATTGTAACAGCTAAGAAATATATTTTAATTTCTGTCTGCCTCTATCATTCTTATTTGGTTAAAGTGCTGAAGAGGAAAATAGCTGTGAAGTATGATATTTAAGGAAATAAGCTGTATGTGTCTATTTAAAGTGTCTTGTTTTTCATAAAGATTCATTCCATTTCACCACAAAAGAGAGATTTTTAATTAGACATTTCAATCCCATTAGGAAAAACAAATACCAATACTTTACTACTTATATATGACTTGATGGAAAATTGCTGAACTAATTAGGTTCTAATAGTGTCAATGACTGTCATTTCTTATTAATAAGAAATAAATCTAATGCAAGAACATATAAAAAATGTTACTGCCTGCTTTCCTACCCTTAATATAAAGCATTTTATGTACTTGAAGTAATTTTCTTTTCCTGTTCCATGAAGTCAGGTGGCACTGCCGTATTTTGTATCAGTTTAGCATAACTGGCATACTATTTTCAAGTGGATCTAGTAAGCAGGTAGAATCTTTTAAATATAGTAAGTGGGTTTTACATTCTTAGAAGTATTGCAGCAAACATTATGAAGTTGTAAAAGAGAGCAAAAATAAAAATTTATCTCAACATTTATAGGAAATCTGCTGAAGCAGTCAGGTACATGGAAATTAACAAACAGCTACAGAAAGGTTTTTTTTTACTGAAAATATGGCTAATGGAGGAATGTGTGCTGATTAAGTAGGGTAATACAGTGATGCAATTATAAAAAGAAGTCTGGACACCTCTGCTGCTGTCAATGGTTCACAGTGACCTTGTTCAAAATGTGAATCGTATATCAGGTGACACATCAAAATGTTCCTGGGAAACAGCTCCAGGCTTTGACCTTTCAAAATCCAAATCTAGACTGCAGAAACATGAGTGTAAAAATTGCAAATGACTTGTATGACTCTAGCAGTAGACTAAGAAGTAAACTAGGTGTCAGCGTAGAAGAGACCGAAAGTAATTGTAGACATTTGTACAAATAATTTGAAACATGAGTATAGCTACAAATTGAACTTCATTGAGATGCTTAAAAATCAGGGTTCTATATAGCTTAAAGAAAAGTACAGTATTCATTGTAGTTCTGGGTAGAAAGGTATGCTAACAACTCAGAGCTGAAGCACTTGCGTCAGTACATGTACTGTACATGCACATGTATAGTAGGAATTCTTTTTTGAGGTTTATATCTGCATCAGTTATTTAAATAACTGTACTTCACACCTGACAAAAATTACCCTTTGTTATTATTAATACAAATACTTTACAGTACCTTTAGAGAATATTGAGTGAATAACTTTACTCATGTTACTTTAAAGAAATACAAAGTGGTATTTTAAATTGTTTCTCTGGGAGTGCTATCATAACGAGAAGGCATATGAACTAGATAAGTGGGTTTAACATATTAGAAGCCACTTTTTTCAGTTATGATTCCGTGAGACTTTATTACATTGTACTAACTCTGGAAGCCCAGTTTAGGATGTAAGCCTGAGTTAAATTCAGTAACCAGAAAAGTGTAGCTTTGCAATTCCTATTTTATTTGTACAGACACGAATGCAAGAGACAGAAATTAGTCAAAAGGATTTTATACACACATTCCCCATTTATATCCAAATCCAGGCTAAATGTCACTGTCCAGGCAAAACTCTGTGGAGCTTTTTTTGAAAGTAAAAGCCAAGACCCTGCGAAAGAAACCTTGATACTGTGCTTGTATTTGTTGTCAGCCCAGTGTATCTCTACTTGCAGAAACTGACATTACTTTTGCTGTATTTTCTTTGTGACAGAATATTGCATTCAGGCTCTTAGGCTGCCTTTCATCCTGGCATTCAATAATGCACAATGTGTAAAAATCTGTAATCAAAAGGTAAAGACTGCAGTGTTGTGTACAAACAATTGAGATATCCTGAAAGACATCCAGGTTAACATTTTAGCTGGGGACACTAGGGAAAACCTACCTGGTGCGGTGAGTGAGCTCCATTTTGTTTTGTATTGTGTAGTGTTCAGCGGTTTCCCAAGCACATTCAGTTGCGCGAGCTTGCAGCATAGAGCTGCTGCAGGAGTGAAGCGATTCTAACACGACAGCCTTCTGAAATTCACTCACTCCTGATTTCTCCTTGATTTTGTCCTGATTCCCATTTAAGCAGCAGATGCTGGAGGGTTCTATAACCTTGTCTAAACATAAACGTTGCATCACTTTCCTGACAGTGGTGTAGTTTAATCATTACTATCATCTCAGACCTCGCAGCAGATGCAGTTATCCTGGTATAGGCACACCTCTATTGCATAACCCTTTCCTTTATGACTAAAGGAATAAACTGTATGGTGTAAGGTCCATTTGTTGCTGTGCCATCTGTCATTCTAAGAATTACACCCTAACTTAGTTATAGTTGATCTATATGACTGCACAAGCAGAGAAGACAGCTGTCTAAGGAAGGGAAAACAGAAAAGCCAATTCAAATCAAAGTAGATAAAGCAGAGTGGTAAAAAGCGATGGGCAGCAGAAATTTATTTATCTTTGCAGGACTATAAAAAATTTGTGTATTTGTGTCCACTATCATGATTCAAAGGCCATTGGTAGAGACAGCCTTATTGAGCTCCCTGATGCAAGCCCTATTGGCAGGATTCAGGGCTGCTTTGGGTCTCACCTGTGTGAACAGAGACAAGTCTATTTCTCTGCAAAGTGCCAGTGTATAGGGAGGTGCCAGAGGGATGAGCTGCAGCATCCTGGTGCACATTCCTTGAATGCCTCCTCTTCTTTATAAAAGACTTTGCTTCGTGGCAATATGACACAACATCTGTCACATTACCCTCTGCATCATGTGAACTTGTGCAGGAAATGTTAGCAGCACTCATAGAGGCCAGTAATCAACAGACAGCAGTAGAAACAGCTCTGGTGTAGTCTTGGCATTTGCAGGCCTCAGATTCCAGTTTAACTTTGTCAAAACCTTTGAGCTTGTATGGAGACTTGCAGGAATGCATGAATCCTGTCAGAACAACCTCCTTCTGTTTTGTGTGCTAGACCCCTAGAGGCCAAGCAGGTGGTTTAAATCTCCTAGGTAAGTTACATATGAGGCCAGATTTTTTGAAATCACTGTTTCTTTTTTGATGCCCTTAGATATTGCTGAAATAAAGCCATAAGAAGGCGGCTTGGTTTTCTTACAGAAGCACAGAATGGTGTAATTTATTTTATCATTTACTTGAGCTTAAATTAGAAGCAAAATGAGAGAGTAAAGGAAGTGAGAATTTAAATGCTTTTTCCAGTCTTTTTGGTTTGCTCCTATGGTCCTTCAGCCTTTATGTGCATGATAAAATGAGTGCTCTGTACAAAAAGTACTTAGCCCATGGACAAAACACCAGGTTAACTCATGACAAATTGAGCTGTCCTAGCTGCAAACATATGATTCAATTCCTAAAAGTCATTTAGCTTGGCCCCAACAGTAGCAAACACCCTGGATCTAAATGCCCAGTGCTCTCTAATGCCTGCTTCTGTACATAGCTTGCTTCATCAGCTTGCCAGTACACTCTCTGATTTCTTGCACGTAGCTGCTGCCATACAGTTAGTCTCCAGCAAGCATTTCAAGCCTTAGCTGTCCTTTTCTGTGTGTGTAGTATTAATGATGCTTGGAGGACCTAGTCTGAACAGGGTGGAGTACTGATGGAGGTGGTGATGGTGGGTCAGACTCTGGCCCTGCTCTCCCTGCTGGTGTGCTGCTTGGCACCTGAGCCTCCTCATATGCAATATACTTAGGATGAGGGGAGAGTAGGATATATGCCCTGAGCAAGGTGGAAGCAGGAAGAGAACTGTGGTGTTCCCAGGTCTTCTCAGGAAGTGTGATAGGAGCACTAACCTGTCATTAGGCTCTCAGAATTGTGTCTAGGGCATTAACTCGTTTGAGTATATCACTGTTATGGCTTTTCTCTCACGGTTTCTTTGCCTTCCTGTATCTCCTGTTTTGTTTTCAGATAAAGAACTGAAATACCATGGAGACAAACTCCTTATAAACACCAAGCAGACAGGAAGGTCAGCCGGTTTTCAGCACATTATTTTACATGACTTACTGAATAGGAGCATAGTGAAGGCTGGCAAAACATCCAGTTATACTGAAGCCAATCAATTGTCTCATGCAGGGAATAGAGATAATTCTGTTCATACTAAAAGAAGCAGCAGCTTTCTGAGAAACCAAAAGTGACATGCTGTGTAATGCATCTCTCTGTTACAATTTCAAAATCAGAGGGATGATTTAGTTATGTTCTGTCTTTATTTGTGATGATCTTAACAGCAGCAACTTTAATCTGCATTCCCATACCACATTTATCCCTCTAAGTCAGAGATTACTAACTAATTCATCATTAATTACATCCAAGTTAACAGGACTACTTATAAATTAAAACAATACTCACTGTCTGGGTATCACATTATTATTTTTAGCCTGAGGTATAAAATTAAAAATAAAATAAAAAAAAAGAAAACCATCTGATTCTCGTGGCAACCTGTTGGTGACAGCAAAGCTACAGGTAAACATACTGTACACCCAAAACCAAGCAGAGCCCTGCATATTCATGGAGTGATGGACTCAACCGATTTTCATTAAATTGCTTAATTATATTTATATAAAAAGCACCTGGTTTCTTCTAATTTTAAAGTGACTGTCTGACCCAACAATGCCTTGGTTAAGTAAAACAATGACCATGAAGAAAATTGCAGATGCCAGGCAGGAAGGACAACACCACCTTTCTGTTTCTTTTAGGCAGGAGCTAGAGTTCTCATTCAGAGAGCAAATTTAACCTCACATTTCAAAATGAGTCATTGTGGTGCCCATCTTTGTGGGCAAATGAGATCACTCTGTTTAGGTGTGGCCATGAAATAGCACTTAATGTTATTGATGAACTCTAGTCCACCTGTTTCTTGTAGCCCAGATGGGGTATTGTGGCTGTTTGCTCCTACTGTGCTCTAAGCTTGAGAAGTCACAGCACCCTCATGAAAGATCTGAATGGATGTCTAGAATGGGAGGTTTCAGGAATGGCTATTTGCTTATCTAGATAATATCCTGTAGAAAAGTGTCCAAATGTAGATGTAGTTAATTGATAAAATAAGTTAGTAGGATCAGTTGTGTGTGTATTTCTACTGAAAAAGAGACCAAGGTCTCTGTTTAATACTATTCCAGGGGAGAAACTGTGCCCTTTGCGCTATTGAGTCTATGGTGTCCAGGGAACCAAAATTGTTCACTCAAGTGTTTATTGAGGTCTGAGATGATACCAAGAGTCAAATACTGAACAAATACAGTTGCTTTGGCAAGCCTGACTTGATCTTTGAGTATGAAACTCTTTATAATATTATTAATGAGGCTCCTTTCCCTCTCTTCCCTCCACCCCCAGCAGAAATAAGCTGTTTTGTTCAGACCCACTGAATCTAAGCAGGATTCTAGGAGTGATATCTAGCTAAACACAGTTGCAAAAAGGTTTGTACAAGCTACTATGAATAGAAAACAGCAAATGCTATAAAGCTGTAGCTGTAACATGCTAGTTGGCTATAGCTTGGATTATTTCTACCTTTCTGCAGAAAAACAGATTATAGCGGATACATTTGTAGTTAATCATGAAAGATGTAAAAAAAACAAGTAATGAAACTTAGATTTGTTTTGGGATTTGTTGGGTTCTTTTGATTTGTGTTTTTTTTCCTATGCACAGAGATACAATAGTGTAAGTGGTAAAAATCAAGTGATCTGTTCTTTTAATTTTGTCTGATCATCTGTAACTCTAGATTATCATAGAGATTTCCTGGAGATGAATCATTCGGTCTGCTTAAGAAAATGAGAAATGATTAATACCAATTTTCTGTTGAGAAAACCATGTTTAGTTAAACTGCAAGTTTCACCTAGTGAAATAATTTGCTAAAATCTGGGCTGTTGTCCGCGAAAGGGAGAGAGGCTGAAAAAAAAAGCTTGTTGATTGCTAGCAAAGACCTATTTTTGCTGTCAATTGGGTCTTTTTATTTCAAGCAGGACAAAACTTTAAGATATGGTTTTGTAAGCCTTTTGCAACAAGTCTGTGGCATTTCAGGAAAATCAGGGTTCATATATTCAGATAAAAAGAAAGCCTTTGAATCACCTCATAGCCATATTTTAACTAACTGTCTCAGAAGGAAAAAAAAAAAAAAGGCAAAAGGCTTCCATTTTCCACTAAGGATGGGAATTGTGAAAATATTTGACTGATGTATCAGCATGCCTTCAGTGCCTTTATGTTATTCAAAGTGTAAGCTATGTTTTGTTGCAAAAAGCCTGTGTCTCAGCTTTATTTGTAACGTCGTCAAGACACCAGATTGGAAAAGCTACAGTGATTATTTTTGTGTTTGCTTTTGCCAGAAAAAAAATGGCAGATTATTTTAAGAGATACTGCAGGTGAGGCTTTGCCGGTAGGGCATTTTCACAGTGATATGCTCCATGCCTGTGGGATAAATGAGAGCTGTCTGTCCCTAACTTGGCTTTGTGCTGGTGAAGCTTGCAATATTCTTTCTGCTAACACCTACCTGCATGGAGGCTGTGCCTTAACACTATAAACACTTTTTTCCAAAATAATTTGAAGGTTCAAGGTACTGTATATCTATATGAAATTCTTCTGTGAACGTTGCATGTAAGCAGAAGGTCTTTGATAATCACCTAATGTTGCAAGCCAAACCTTACCTAGTTCTGCTAAATAGCTCAGATTAGGTGATAACACAGTAATGATGGCAACTTTTCATTGAGACTGTCTTGAAATTTTCTATTCTTTGTTTTGTATTCCTGAGGGATGGAAATATATTCCTTCTTTTCTCTGGGTTTGCAATTAGGAACAGGGCTGCCTGAAGAACCGCTGCTGCACAGCTCTGTGTTGTACAGTTTAATAATTTTAGTCCTCTTTGGAAATTCAAGGGGAAACTTGAGGTACCAGATTTGTCAGCACTTTTCATGTAATAAGCTTTCTCTCAGCTTCTCAGCTGCCGAGGACGGTTTATTTGATTAAGAACCTTTTTAAAAGGGTGCAGTCTTTATCTGTTTCATAATTCTTACTTGTACAATTGGTGTCTTCCTCCTATCCCCCTTCCTTCTTCAGCAGATGAACTGTTCTGCTAAAAGGTCAATTTAGTTGTCATTCTATGATTCTATAAAGGTATTTTTGTAGGCATGATGGGGTAAAGCACCATGTAAAGATGTAGATGGTCATGTGTAACAGGGATCTGTTTAAAGGAGGATTGATTGCTGAAGCAGGTTGCTGAAGCAGATAGCTGTTAGTTCACAGAGGCATACACATATAAAGAAAATATATGGATACATATGTATAGCTTTGTCAGAGTGAAACTGACTGATGCAGACACTATAGGTGTTAAACAGACATCAACTTGGAGGGCTCACTGGAATAAGAATTACTGTCAAATCCAGATGTCTCATCTCAGCTGCTGCCCGTCATCATGTCCTGTTGTGATGCAACACTGCATTACACAGCAAAATGCACTGTAATCTACCCTATTGCCTCTGCACTGCATTACACAGCAAAATGCACTGTAATCTACCCTATTGCCTCTGGAAGAGGAAAATAAACTTTTGCTGCCTATCAGTTGGATAGCAAGTCTTTTATCAGAACTTACGATGTTTGTAAATGGTTAAGAGGCTAAGTGTCCATAGTTTAACATGTCTGTTCTGATAACACAAACTAGTGTTTAGGTAGAGCAAGTTATTTCTCTCTGCATTGGAGTGCTGTACAATAAGCTGGAGGTGCAAACTCTGACAAGCAAACACTGGTTATAAATACAAAAGAATTATCACAGTCCGTCTAAATGTAGGCTATATTCATAGAAGTTGTTTTCTATTGACAGATTCTGGCAGGGTGAAAACATCAGGTAAATGTTCTTATTTCTCATTGTGCTGTCTGGCAAGTAAAATAGACAATGTTACTTAATCCTTAAATTCATGTTTGTGCCACTGGAGTCTGGGTCTCTGCTCCTGTAACCTAAATGTTCTAACAAAGGCTGGTGACCCTAGCTGGGGAGACTGCAGAAGAAGGGAGTCCAGAACCTCTGCTCCTCGGTCCTGCTCTGACAGCTGATAAGGGGAAGCATGTCCTCTGCAATTTAGGTCGTAGAAATGTATTTGGCTGTCATTAGTCATTCATAGCTGATAAAGAGGAAAGCAAAGCTATGAGGAACTCAAAGAAAAGTTAGCAGGTTATTTTGTGTTTTGAAAGGGGGACTGGATTGTTTCACTCAAGACAGCTGACATGCAAGCACATGATGCTCTGCCTGCTCTGCATTCAGTGCTGACAGGGACACTGGACATTTATTTAGAAATAATGTTTAAAAGTCAATTCTCATGCGTACATGTTGTTGGAAAGATTCCAGGCAACAGTTTGGGTGGAACTTGGAGGAGAGAGAAGCAAAGGTAACCTGAAAAGAAAATGCTTCATCTTTGCATTCTTCATTTTTATTTGCAGAATGTATTAAGCTAGGCTTGTATGTGCTGCCAACTGGATGCAGCCTGGGCTGCATATATTTCTGTCGCTGCTTTACCTCGATATCTCAAGTTTCTTTGCTTCTTCAGGTGTGTGTTGATATTTGAGGATGCTGTGAATACCTATGGTGTGAAGACGGTACTTCAAGTTGTTTTCTTAGTGAGACAACCTGGAGATGACGTTTGCGTTTGAGCAGACCATTATTCGTATGTGTCCTGTAATATCAGATCTGGTTGCTTGGCTTTTCCAGGGTCTCAAAACCAGAAGACTGTGCAAGAGGACTGTGGGAGTTACTTTGTAGTTTGATCCAATCCAGTTTGTTTCCTCTATCTTTGATGTATCTTACTATGACACAGAGAATATAAAGATCGTCTTGGAAATGTCCCATTGACTGATCTGTGAAGGAGAGCAAGCATGTGAAAATGCTTTGTAAAGCAGCAAAACTAGGCCTCAGTGGCAAGGAACAGCAGGCTTGGCTCTGCTCCAGCATCTGCCAAATCAAGGAACTGAAACTCCTGTTTATTACGCAAAAAAAAAATGTTACAATGACATTAGAGTGTTGTCATGGGAAAATGACTGCACCTTGCTGAAGCATGACTAATGGTGGAGAATTACACTGCTAAAACATACAAGTATTGTAGCATAATCACTGAAACATACACTCTGTGGTGTTCTTCATAAAGGCTTTATTGCAGATCTTGTGTTAACATACTGTCATGAGGCAAAAACTGGCATTGCCTTTGTCCGGAGCATTCTTGAGGGGAACCGCACTTTCTTCTGACCTTTTATCTAGAGCTTATAAATGAAAAAAGCACTTGACAGGATTTGTAGTCCTCATTAAATGATTGTGATATTGGATTTATCTTGTCCTGTAGGTAAAAACTGCTTGTCCCCTCCATTTCTTTGCAGAGCAGTTCAGATGAAGCACCCCCAGAAAAGAGCAAATGGGCATAGTGGTAGAATTGCATTCTGGAGGGAATAAGACAAGACTGTTGTAACTACTTTGCTGCTTCTCATAATAGCTAGCTGAGTAGTGTGGGTAGGAATGTAGTTGTTAGGCACTTTCATGTGTTTTCTGACCCAGAATCTTCCCAAGGGCCAGCCATTTGCTGTTGAGATTAAAGCCCTTTTGACAGTGTGCTGATATATGTCATTTTAATGGCAGCAATTCATTGATGCCTGTGCCTCCAAACCACTTCTGAAGTGCCTTCTATTTTATCAGCCTTGGTGATAGATGCCAGGTGATACAGAGGATGTGTATTGACATCCTGGTAGTTGAGGACACCATTCATATTCACATGTTGTTAAACATTTTCGGGGGAGCATTTTTAAGTTGTGCTTTAATTATGTATTTAATAACTCACTGCATCAGCTTCAAGGAAAGGGCTTCACTCTGCTACTGGAAAATAAGCATGACAGTTTGTGTACTTAGCTGTGAATTCTTAAGATGGCATTCTCTCTGCTCTGGCTTTAAGTGGGTGAGGGGTGATGGTGGCAATGCTGCCTGGAGTCCTGGCAGATATTTTACCCACAGCCCATCATCCTGATGCAAAATGACAAGCATGCTCACTGCTCTTTCAGGGAGACTAAATGTTTTTGGTGGTTTTATTTCCCTCATGAAAAATGAAGGGCCATTTTCTGCAGACATATGATATCCCCATATACGTAAAGCAAGAGAAGGTTCTTTGTTCAGTATCTGTTTTGCTGTAGGCAAACTTATCTGATTGCAGAGGCTGTTACATGGGGTAGCTTGCTGGGGAAAGTTTCTGGGATCATGATATAAAAGCTAATGGGGTATGATGCTAATAAGGAATGATTGACTTTTGGGTAGCATTTGTGGTTCCAGTGCTGTTCTGATAGTTTCACAAACAGCACCTCTACCAGCACAGCCAAGGAAAGCAATGCCTTGTGCACCTGGCTGAAAGGGCTGGCACCTTGAGCTGAGTGGTACAAGGACATCTTGGATAAGGAGCCCACTGAATATTTGTCTTCTTAGCAGTATCATCTCTCTTCTAACAGGGTGTGGAGAGAAGAGCTGCATGCATGAAAGAGAAGGATATTTTTTTTCCATTGGCAGGACTCTGACATGTTGGATGATAAAATGGTCTGTATATTTCCCCCCCTCTAGGATGAACTGTACTGGAGCCCACACATAAACTTTTCAGACTCATAATGGTTTAATTTTTCAAAAGTTAATGTAACAACCTATCTATTCTCCTACACTTTTCATTTATTTTCTGTGTTTTTCAAAATGAGCCCTTTCCTCTGCATTAGTATGTTCTGCCACCCTTGGTGTTTGGGGCACAAAATGAAAATTTGTTCCTTCAGAATTGTCATATAGTCATGAAAAATACAACTTTTTGTAAATGCAGGTAGAACCGTGGCTGAGGGGGATAGAGAAGTATGTTTCATATTTAAAGAGGCGATACACCTACCCCTACCTGAGAAGAAACAGCAAGTCCCATGAGAATGCTTTCTTTCCCAACCTTGCTCTTTAGTCTTCAGACAGGCAATTCAAGAAATTGTTGATAGTTCTCAATAGGTTTTGATTTATCTCCCCATTTCCTTTTATCCCTGTTTACCTACTCTGCTTGCGTATGTTGATCTCTCTTACTGTCATAACACTCTTAGAATCATAGAATCTACTAGGTTGGAAAAGACCTTCAATATCATAAAGTCCTGCTATTAAACTGGGACTGCCAAGATCACCACCAAACCATATCACTGAGGGCCTTGTCTACACAGTGTGTGAACACTTTCAGGGATGGTGACTCCAGCACTGCCCTGGGCAGCCTGTTCCAATGCCTGAGCCCCCTTTGGGGAAGGAATTATTCCTAATCTCCAGTCTAAACCTCCCCTGGTGCAGCTTGAGGCCATTTCCTCTTGTCCTGTCACTTGTTACCTGTGTCCTATTACTTGTTACTTGGGAGCAGAAGTTGACCTCCACCTCACTGCAACCTCCTGTCAGGTAGTTGTAGGGAGCGATAAGGTCCCCCTGAACCTTCTCTTCTCCAGACTGAACGCTCCAGTTCGCTCAGCCATTCCCCATCACACTTGTGCTCCAGGCGTTGCACCAGCTCCGGTGCCCTTCTCTGGCCCGGCTCCAGCACCACAATGTCTCTCTTGTAGTGAGAGGCCCAGAACTGATTTGAGGTGCAGCCTCACCAGTGGCCAGTGCAGGGGGACAATCACTGCCCTGGTTCTGCTGCCACACTGGTGCTGATACAGGTCAGGATGCTCTTGGTTTCTTGGAAACAAGCTGTTGATGTTCAGCTCTGTCAGTCAGCACCCCCAGGTCCTTTCCCATGAGCAGTTTCCAGCCACTCTTCCCCAGAGCTGGAGAATTGCAGGGGGTTATTGTGGCCCAAGTGCAGGATCCAACACTTTGCCTTGTTGAACCTCATCCCAGTGGCCACAGCCCATGGATCTAGCCTGTCCAGATCCCTCTGCAGAGCCTTCCTGTTCTTCAGCACATCAGTGCTCCCAGCCAGCTTGGTGCTGTCCTGAGGGGATTGAAGAGACAGACTCCGACTGTAAATCAAAGACCCTTTTACTTCAGATTACAAAGATTATATACTTTTTAGATTATGCCCACATGCTCAGAGCTACAATGTGATTGGTTTCTTGCTGCTGTCTATGTGCGCAATACCAAATTTTAATTGGTTAGTCTGCTTTTTCAACATCTTCCTTTCGACCTTCTCCTCACTTCTCACTTCCTTCTTCTACTTCTCGTTTTCGTCTTCTTTGTTCCACTTCTTTGCTCCACTTTTCTTGCTCAAGGTTAGTTCCCCAAAGAGCTAGGATTACAGAGTCTTGTTCAAAGTTAGTTCCCCAAAGAATTAAGGTCACTCAGCATACTCTGACCAAGCTCAAATTTCTTTTCTCCTACATCTCCCCATTTTTGTTTTTCTAAAAACATCACTTGCTTTACCATTTTTTCTAACATTTGCTGCAGGCAACTCAATAAACATGGAACAATCAGTAAGATACAAATAACAATGAATAACATTATAAGACCTCCTTTGATCAATGAAACAAACCATGTCCCAAGTCCTAGAGAGTTAAGCCAGTTTCCTAATAAAAAAAATCCATCATCTATCTGCAGTTTTGTTACTCCTATATTTCAGCTCCTGAATAGCTTTATGAATAGATTCCGTATTGTCTGACAAATTCATGCCTTCAAAATCTTTACAGCCATGACCTCGTGCTAATAATAAGAAATCAATGACAGCCCTGCTTTGCAGAGAGGCATGTTGGGCAGAATCAGTATCTGCCAATAGGTTGCTTAAGGCAATGGACATTGCATTTGTTTGTTTAGCTAGACAACAGCCTAATTTGTTTAATGTTCCTAATGCTTTTGCTGCTGCTATACCTGGAACAAAGAAGGAAGCTGCCACTATTTTTCCTGTGTTCCACAATTTGACGATACATCATTGCATTGCAATTTAAATATATGTATACTTTGCTTTCCTCGACTATGCATATGCTGCTGTAAAGTCAAGGATCTGTTTAGAGTTAGCAAGGTTAATCTCCCTAGGCTACATGGGCCACCTTTGATATGTGAAGGGATTGCTGGCCATGCCCAATCACCACAGATAAGAAACATTCCTGGAGGGAAAGCTCTAGGCTTATAGTGACCACTAGATTTCTGCTAGCAGTGTATCTGTACCAAGTGCTACTATTTCTACATGCTGCTAAACTAGGATTAACACTCCACACTAAAGACTGATCGCTTCCTTGATTAACCGAAAAACAAAAAATGGTCCATTTGTATGAACCCAAACAAATCTATCTCTTGAGGCTCCAATGCGGCCTTGGGCAGGACTGCAGTCAACCCATCCCAATTCTCAACCTGGCCAGCCCCTTTCCAGATCCTATACGGGTTCTTGAAGGGTATTGGCCAGGTCTCCAATGGGATTCCCACAAGGCACATCAAAAAGGGATTCCCTGGAGTCGCAGTTGCAAGGCACAGGGTATCTAGGTTTGTCACTGTCCTGGGTTTATCAGTAGCAGTCAGTTTTTCTCCTTCTTGGTAGCTGGTGCAGCACTGTGTTTTGACTTTCAGCCTGGGAACAGCACTGATAACACCGATGTTTTTAGTTGTTGCTAAGTAATGTTTACCCTGACCAAGGACTTTGTGAGTCTCATGCTCTGCCAGGGAGGAGGGGAAGCCGGAATGAAGCAGAGACAGGACATCTCACCCAAGCTAGCCAAAGAGGTATTCCATACCACAGCATGTCATGCCCGGGGAGGTAACTGGCAGCTACCCGGAAGGACATGTGGGCTTCTGAGTTGGACATGTTTCAGTGGGTGGTATCGCATTCTCTTCCCTTGTTATTTTCTCTTATCATTATTATCATTGGTGGTAGCAGTAGTGATTTGTGTTATACATTAGTTACTGGACTGTTCTTATCTCAACCCATGGGAATTACATTCTTACAATTCTCCTTCCCATCCCTCCAGGAGCAGGGAAGGGGGAGGAGGGGAGGAAGGAAAGAATGAGGGAGGAAAGGGGGGGAGTGAGTGAATGAGCTGGCTGGCTGGATTTAAACCATGACAGTCACATTAGCCAATGTGACCCATACATTTGTTTTTGGCTGCTGCGGAGGGAGCCAAGACCATGGTTCCGCCACCACTGATGTGGTGATGTATGCTGTGACGATCCACCAGGTGAGTTGCTTTCCACCGCCGGCTTCACCCATTTTGCGGGAGCCTGGCATGGGCCTGAATCTGTAATGACACAAGCATATCCTTGTCCCAAGTTAACAGTGGTACTGGACCATTCCAGTTTCCTTCCCAAGTTTTTATCATAACCTGAATTTGATCGTTATATTCGAGCATAGCTGTTGACATGGTTTGCATGTGTTTCACAATGCAGGAATTACACTATCACCAGGTAAACGCAAAAAATTCATGACATATTG
Source organism: Neopsephotus bourkii (assembly GCF_033783945.1). NCBI lineage: Eukaryota > Metazoa > Chordata > Aves > Psittaciformes > Psittacidae > Neopsephotus > Neopsephotus bourkii. Next base: position 1,875,420 of record NW_026900756.1, on the reverse strand, counting down.
GACCTTTGCTAATCTATTTGCTAGCTGTTCTCCTGACTCCTCCTTTTTTTTTTTGTTTTTTTTTTGCAAATATGTTTTGATAGTTTGATGGGTGTGTTCAACAATGGCTTGTCCTGTGGGTAAGTGGGGAATGCCAGTGACATGTTGGATTCCCCAGTTTTGGAAAAAAATTTTGGTTGATTGTGAAATGTATACTGGACCACTGCCCGTTTTTATTTGTGGTGGGATTCCTAAAGTAGCGAAGGTGTGATGAAAATGAATTTGCACATGTCTAGAAGTTTCTCCTCCCAAAGTGGTCATACAAACTGCCAGAGAAAAGGTGTCCACAGAAACATGAACATATTTTAGTTTGCCAATTCAGGGATATGTGTGACATCTGTTTGCCATATTTGAAGTGGTTGAATATCTCTGGGGTTAACTGACTATGTAGGACCCTTAGTAAGTTGTTGACAACCAGAACAGGCTTGTATGATAGCTTTTGCATTTGCCATTGACAAGTGAAATTGTCAGTTTTGGACTTTGCTGACTGATGAAAAAATTCATGAGAAATGCAAGCTTGCTGCCACATGTTGGGCACAGGTGACATACTGACAGGCTGTGTTAGGTGGTCCGCTCTAGCATTTCCTTCTCCACAGAATCCTGGCAAGTTTGTATGACTACAGTGGTGACATGTATAGTACACATCAGCTCCTTATTTTAACAACCATAACTGTTTCATATTGTTAAACAAGGTTTCAACTGTAACATGTTTCAAATAAGCCCCTTCTAATCATTGCACAACTCCTACTATATATGCTGAGTCTGAAATTATATTGATTGGACATGTGTTCCATTGTTTAAACACCTCAATCACTGCTTTGAGTTCTACAATCTGGGGTGATCCCTCAGAAAAAACTGTATGTGATTTCCACTGTCCCTGTTCCTGCCAGGTAACAGCTGCTTTGCCTGATTTTCCACTTACATCTGTAAAGACTGTGATAACATTCACAGGTTTGAGACTACACTTGGGGTTTTCCTCTATATATTCCTGCTAAATAAAAGTCAATATTCAATGGCTAGGACGATGGATCTTGATTGCTCCATCAAATCCTGCTAGAGCTATCATCTGTAATGCTAAACTATTCTGCATATACCACTGCAAATAGTGTTTGTCATGGGAATAATTATGGTTTGGGTTCTTTGCCAGATAAATCTAAAACGTGATCTCTTCCTTTCATAATCCTGCTGAGCAAACATTTCAGGTCTGGTTACAATGGATTTTGATGGTTGATGTGACAAAAATTGCCACTTGAGAATATTCAATTTCTCCTTATCAGATTCAACCCATTGCATGATTGGCTGGAATCCTACTGGCTGGAAATCATTACTGACAATCAAAAACTCAATAGGAACTCCATTCACCACACTATGTGCCCGTCTCTCACTTAATGATGCTTCTACCATCACTTTTGCTTGTTTTGCTGCTGGTGTTAATGGTATGGGTGCATTTAAGTCTGTTTCACCCTTCAACAATTCAAACAATGGTTATAAAGTTTTGGTGTTAACTCCAAACAATGTTCGAATCCAATTGATATTTCCTAACAAGACTTGCACATTGTTAAGTGTATGGTTATCAGCCTTAATGGTTGATTTTTGAGGTTCAATGATGTGATGTAAAATTTTCCAACCCAAGTATTTCCATGGTGTGGTATCTTGAACCTTTTCAGGGGTAATTTGCAATTTATGTTGTTGGAACACTGAACGCAATTCTTGCTTAATGGGTTCTAGGTTATTTTCCCCAGCCACCAGTATATCATCCATATAATGATACACTAACAGTTGTGGGTGCCTCTCCTGAAATTGACGCAGTGCTACATCAACATAACCTTGACACGTTGTTGGTGAATTTTTCATGCCTTGTGCCAATACCACCCATTGATATCTCTGCATAGGTCCTTGTTTGTTTTTTACAGGGACCGAAAAGGCAAATTTCTTGCTGTCTTTTAAATCAAATCCTTTAAATCAATAACTAAAACATTCCAGTCTCGATAAATCATTGTGAGTGAGGGTAACCCTGGCTGTAGAGGTCCCATATCTTCCATCACCTCATTTATCTGATGCAGATCCCAATTTCTTTGGGATGACAAATACCGGGGTATTCCATGGACTTGTTGATGGCTGAATGCATCCGGCTTGTAGCTGCTCTTGGACGAGCTGTCGCAAAATGGCAACCTTTGCTGTGGTTAATGGCCACTGATCTACCCAAACTGGTTTTTCAGTTTTCCATTTCAGTTTGAGTATTGGTTGCCTATCAGTGGCCCTTCCTAAAAATTTTTTGATGACAGGGTACATCCTGTTTGTCCTAGCAAGTCCCTTCCCAACAGATTAATGGGAATTAAAGTCACATCTGTTATGGTGAAACCCTGAGATTCATCTGATGTTCGAAAGGTCACTAAATGAGTGCTTTGCTTAGTTGTGGTGTTTCCCCCTACACCTACCAAAGTTCCCTGGGGATTAATTAATGGCCAGTCTTGGGGCCAATTTTTCTCAGCAATTACTGTTACATCCACTCCGGTGTCTACTAGCACCACTGATCGATTTCCCCATCTCACCATTATTCGAATCTGTGGTTTTGTTTGCTGAATCTCTAATATCCACATAATATTTGTTTCTTGTCCTGTGGAGCTGAAGCCTTCAGTTCCCCTTTTCTTTGATCCAGTTCTGGGTGCCTGATTTAAAAATGGAATAAGTTGTGCTATATGTGTGTTCTTAGGGATATGTACTGGAGGGCTCAGAGTCCATACCACTGCCTTAATCTGTCCCATATAATCTGCATCAATTACGCCAGGCAGCACAAAGATACCCTGCAGCGTTACACTAGAGCGTCCTAATACCAGGGCACTAAGGCCGTGGCCTAACAGTCCATGTGCATTAAGCGCCACCGTGTGGACAGTAGGTGTTATTAATGTGATTTCTTCAGTCGTCAGCACCTCCACTAGGGTACTTCCTCAAGTTTTTATGGTGTTTGTCCAAGCACCCTGAAGGTTGTTGTTTAACGACGGGGGTTCACTCACCACATTCAGGGGCTTTTGTGTCATGGCACGGCCCTACCCCACACTGCCATTCTGGTTTCCTGATCCCTGGTCAAGGGGTTTGCCCTCCAGATCATATTTGGACCGACTGGTTGGCATAATGACGACCCTTTTGACATTCCGGCCACGATCCTGGGACCCGGTCTGATTGGCCCTTGGATCTGGCCACTTTTCCTTTCGGGCACTGGAAGCTGAGATGACCCAGTTTGCCGCAAACATAACAATGTGGTTCCTAGGGGTTGTGTGGCCGCAGCAAACGTGCCAGCTAGCATTATTTGCTGCTGTTCTAGAGAGCCTATGCTGTCTGCAGCCTCTACCATCCCTATTAATGATGCAGATTTTGGCAGAGACAGCAAAACCTTTCTACAGTCTACATTCATGTTCTCAATAGCCAGTTTTAGTAACAAAGACTCTTTTGTTTCTGGATGATTGAACTGCCTATCTATGGTTTCTTGCAAGCAATCTATAAACTGTGTATAGGGCTCATCTTTCCCCTGTCTTATTGCGGTAAAAGAGACAGGTTTATTTCCCATTTCGAGAACAGCTGCAATTGCCCTTAATGCTAAGAGTGCTGAGTCTCTTAAAATCATAGAATCATAGAATAGTTAGGGTTGGAAAGGACCTTAAGATCATCAAGTTCCAACCCCCCTCCCATGGGCAGGGACACCTCGCTCTAAACCATATCACCCAAGGCCTTGTCCAACCTGGCCTTGAAAATGGCTGGCACCATTTGAGCCTGAACGTCAGGAGCAGCAAACGCACTTGACACCATTGGATGATCTACCCCTACTCCCAGGAGTGGATCCCCCTGCTGTCAATTTTAATTCTCTACAGCCTATATCTCAAAAAGCTCTGCCTATCTGTCTTTCCACAACAACTTTTGGGTTGGTGTTAAAATCAATGCGGCTAATTGATAACAATCAAATGGGGTCACAGACTGTCCACCCAAGACATTTTCCAATAATGTTTGGGTAAATGGCAATTGTAGCCCATTTTGCATTGCAGCTTTTCGAACCTCCTTTACCAGTTTCCAATTGAAGACCTGATGGGTCCAGAGCTGATTGGGCTGGACCACCACCGGAAATGCCAAGTGAGGGGTTAATTGCAACTTTTCCCCTTCCTTGATTCCACCTAAATGCACCTTTTTTCACCCTTCTCTTATTTTACTCCTTTCATCTTCCTCTTGTTGCCCCCTGCAGCTTGAACTCAACATCGTTCTGCCTGAACCCTTTTTACGTGAAACCACAGGTCACATATGTGGCAACGATGTTATCTTTTCTGAGACCACAGTCCCCTCCTCATCAGAATTTTCTGACTCACTTTCCTCCAGCTCTGTTTCATTCTCCTCCATCTGACTGCTATTTCCTGTTTTGCTGTCTCGCCACTGTGACTTGGGATCTCCAGTTACTAGTACTCCACTGACTTCCTCTGTCACAGTTTTTTCACAATGCGTCTGTTTTAGCATCTCATATACCAAACGCCACATTGATTGTGTACATATGGCCTTTGAGTCACCCCTTGTAGCATGATCAAAGATCAGATTACCATCTTTTTTCCAAATTTCACAGTCAAATATAAGCAGTGTTTCTGCAGGCAAGTCTTTACTTTTTAACCATGCTAGCAAGAGTTCCAAATTGTTTCTTTCATATTTTACTCCTTGTGTTAACATTTGTTGCATCATCCTAACTATCATCCTTTCTTCGCTTGAGATATTCAAAACCATCCTTTCTCTTTCCCTCCTGTCTCTTGGCTGCTCACCTGAATTTTTCTCTGAAGTAGGTGAAGCTACTCCTGGGGATTTCTGGTGTGCTCAGTCCTGCTGGCAAAACAATCAATCAGCCAAGACAGTCCCCTCCGGAGTACGCAGCCCTCTTCCACGAGTTGAGCCTTTCATTCCGTGATCACATCAGGGTCACCATTTGAGGGGATTGAAGACATGGACTCCAATTGCAAGTCGAAGACCCTTTTACTTCAGATTACAAAGATTATATACATTTTAGATTATGTCCACAAGCTCAGAGCTACAATGTGGTTGGTTAGTTGCTGCTGTCCACGTGCCCAATACCAGCTTTTAATTGGTTAGTCTGCCACTTCAGCATCTTCCTTTCAACCTTCTCCTTACTTCTCAGTTCCTTCTACTTCTCATTTTCGTCCTCTTTGTTCCACTTCTTTGCTCCACTTTTCTTGCTCAAGGTTAGTTCCCCAAAGAGCTAGGATTACAGAGTATTGCTCAAAGTTAGTTCCCCAAAAGAATTAAGGTCACTCAGCATACTCTGACCAAGCTCAAACTCCTCTTCTCCTACACCGTCTATCCCTTTGCACTGAACTCTTATTCCAGTTCCCTTTCATTTTTTCCTCCAGGCCACCTTCCAGTCTTGCTTTCTGCCCCTTTCTCCTTAAGAGTGGATTCACACCAAGGCAAACTTGGAGGCATAGAGGAGCTTGGCAGTGGATTCAGACTGACAACTGTCTTCCTGCTTGTCATCTTAATACAACCAAATTAGTGTAGGCAAATGTGAAGAAGTCAGGGATTAGTCCTATCTGCCAGTGAATATCTAAACTGCTTTGTATAAGCACAGGGAATTCCCCTGCAGTTTTTCCTCAGCTGCAGACAAAGACATGCTGTCTTCTCCGTGCGTGCATTTTGTTCCATGTTTTCTCCATGACTCTTAATAAAACATTACAGATTTTCATTCTGGAGATCTCCATCCCTCAGAGGCCAGAATGGCCATCTAGGTAGGTCTGAAAATTATGGGACAATGAAACAGATTACAGTTGTTTCTTCCAACAAAAGCTTGCCTTGTAACTACTTTCTGGATTTTATCTAAAGTATGCAGATGACCAGCAGCATGACAATGTGTGCACATCCTCATGATAGTTAGGCATATGGTGAAAATATGGCTTAACTAAGAATTATTCCAGTTAGCCTTCCTTCAGTACTCTAGGAGGAAATGAATGGTGGCAACAGCTGGTAATTACAGTCTGTGCTGCTTCAGTTTCAAGAGCTAGTTTGGCTTCCACTGGTTCAGACTGCATACAAAAGTGTCCTGCAACCTTTCTGATCATGGAGACAGTGTCATCAGACTGTGTGCAACTTATCATTTGGAAAAGACCATTCTGCATAGCCTGCATTTTGCAATAACCAGGAGTGGTGCATTTTGTTATTTAATAGTTGTTTTTTGTGCTGGCTAGACAGTGAGAATTTCAGGATGGATATCTGGATATTGGAAAACATGTATGAAATATAGCCAGTGGGAAAGCACATTAAGATATGTGTCTCTGGCTTCATATAATTTCCATTCCCTCATCATCAAAGGATTTTGTTAGTCTCTCACAGAGGTCTTCAATAAGTCAGACAATCCTGGTGAAATTAAATCATTTCTTTTGCTGTCCTCAGAGGCTTGACACATCCCAAGATTCCTCCTGAAGAGCAGTTTCATATGGATGATTGTTAGCCTCAGACTGAGAACAGGGTGAATGACAAAAGATTGTATTTGCTTGTTTTAGTGCCAACAGTGCAGTTTTACCCATCTCTTCTCCACAAGGCACAAGTTGGGCAAGCCTGCTCGATGCTGACATGTACTGTGTACCTATGAGTTAATGGAAGGAAGAGGGTGTGCTATGTTGGCAGGAGTAGCTCTTAGGGCAAGCCTCTGTAAGAATAATGCATTACTAATTTTAGTACATTTTATGTATGTCTCTGTGCATCTAATGCCTATTTTGCATATTTCTGATTTTTATTTCATGGGTTTTATCACTGTGATATCTTAGTACTGAAAGATTTTTGGCTTTGTAAGCTTTATGTATTGATTTTTCCTGTAACTGTCTTCTCTGATTCGAGGAAAAAGAAATAATTTTAACCAGGGCAACTCATATCACAACCAGATTCAATATTAATGTAAAAGCACCTTTTAGTACACTTATCAGTGCTTTTAATGTACTTCTTTGTTCTTCAAGCTCAACCTCTGGGAATTTTTTAAAACTTTTTTACAAAAGAGAATATCTTTGTCAGTGACATGCACAGTGGGATTGAGTGCGCCCTCAGCAAGTTTGCCAATGACACCAAGCTGTGTGGTTCGGTTGATACGCTGGAGGGAAGGAATGCCACCCAGAGGGACCTTGACGCACTTGTAAGGTGGGCTAATGCCAATCTCATGAAGTTTAACCATGTCAAGTGCAAAGTCCTACATGTGGGTTGGAGCAAACCCAGGCACAGCTACAGGTTGGGCAGAGAAGAGAGTCAGAGCAGCCCTGTGGAGAAGGACTTGGGGTGTTGATTGATGAGAAAATGAACATGAGCCAGTAGTGTGTGCTCGCAGCCCAGAAGGCCAACCATATCCTGGGCTACATCAAGAGAAACGTGACCAGCAGGTCAAAGGAGGTGATCCTGCCCCTCTACTCTGCTCTTGTGAGACCTCACTTGGAGTATTGTGTGCAGTTCTGGTGTCCTCAACATAAAAAGGACAAGGAACTGTTGGAACAAGTCCAGAGAAGGGCTAGAAGGATGATCAGGGGACTGGAGCACCTTCTGTATGAAGACAGGCTGAGCAAGCTGGGGTTGTTCAGCCTGGAGAAGACACAGCTGTGTGGACACCTCATAGCAGCCTTCCAGTATCTGAAGGGGACCTACAAGGATTCTGGAGCAGAACTCTTCACTAGAGACTGTAGTGATAGGACAAGAGGTAACGGGTTCAAACTTAAACAGGGTAAGTTTAGATTGGATATAAGGAAGAAGTTTTTTACTTACTGTAAGGGTGGTGAGGCAGTGAAATGGGTTGCCCAGGGAAGTTGTGAATGCTCTGTCCCTGTCAGTGTTCAAGGCCAGGTTGGACAGAGCTTTTTGTGGCATGGTTTAGTGTGAGATGTGCCTGCCCATAACAGGAGGATTGGAACTAGATGATCTTAAGGTCCTTTCCAACCCTAACTATTCTATGATTCTAAATGGCATTTCATGCTGATTCTGAACACCTTAATAGGTGTCTGCTATCAGCAGCAGTGTCCTAGAGGCATGAATTAAAACCACACTGCCTACACCATTTCTGTAACCGGAAATGAGCTCACGCCTTAATGTGGACATGATACTAATTAAGATAAGTCCTTGGATATCATACCTGAGTCCATATCTCTGTAAATAGAAATGCTAGCAATGCTGGCAGTGAGCTGAGAGTGAAGTCTTTTCTTTGTTGCCCACATTAAGCTGTGCTGTGTCCACAGATGGTGATAGTGGAAATCTTTGTTCAGTCTGTTCCTCTAGAAAAGAAACTTGAGTGCTACCCAAAGATTTGGAGTATTTAAAAAGTATTAGTCAACTTTTCTAACAGTTGCTATTCAGCTATTCAAGCTCAAAACGGCAAACGGTTGTAAAGATGTCAGAGATACACAGAACACCCACTGTTTGAGCTCTTCCCATTCTCATTAAAATAAGCTCTTATGGCGCAGCTAGTGTAATCATGTGATAAAATACTCAAATTAAGAGCATTTAATAAAAAAAAACATGCTGGGGAGCTTTGTTGAGGATCTTTTTAGTGTATTTTTGCATTCATGCTAAGGAGAGAGGGCATTAGATGGCTCCTGCTGAAAATCTGCTACTTGTACTTCTTTTAGAGGCTGTGAGGTAGAAAGGGACAGAAATGTGCTTGATATGCGTTAGTTATCAATGAGCGACTGAAAACAGACATTGATTCAGCATCTCCTTTCCAGAACAGAAAATCCTGTCACCTTGTTATGGGCTGTGGATATTAAATTTACATTTTGTAAGGTGCAGACTGTGAAGAGAAGGTCTACCTGATGAAACTAAGAGGTGGTTGCGGCTTCTCAGAAGGGAAGAATACCCTCTTGCAACAGTAAAAATGAGAAATCACCTCTGCACTTACACCAAATTTTTCAAGAACTTGAAGAGGATCCATTTTTGACCGCATCTCATCTCCTCTCACCTCTGTGCAGACACTATGCTTTCTCTTCTTCTCCAGCTTCTCTCCCTGTGGTGCTTGGATGGGGACAGGTGGGTTGGATCTGAGGCAGAAAACAAATTCTCCTGACCTGGGAAAAGCAAGAAAGCTGTTAAGCCTTTACCCCCAGCAGTATCACTGTGTTCAAGTAAACATTGTCTGCAGCTACCTGAAGGAAACCTTTTAATTTTTGTCCCTTAGCTGCATAAGGGGGAGGCTAGCTCCTGTTTCAGTTATGGCATTAGCAGAGTGGTTCATCCAGAGGAAGTTTGCCTCTGATGTAGAATTAAATTCAAGAGAACCTCATAATGGCTTAAGTGTAGAACCAACTCAATATTTCATTGTTTTATAGTCCGATTGTTTCCTTGGCACAGAGAAGACGACATGAAGCTTGTTTTAGCCTTGTCTCCTGACCTGTGATATCTTTCCATGGCATTCATTCTTTTCCACTGGTGGCAAGTTCAAGGATAAGCCCAGGCATTCAGAGCAGGCTGAAGGTTTTGCCTTAAAAACACCTGATCTGTTTTATGGAGGAGAAAGAAGATTGAGAGGCAGTGTCTTCTTCAAACTGCCAAGTGGCAAGTATTCCTCCTGCCCACCTCTGCTGCTATTTTAGCCCCCTTCTTGAAATGCTGCACAAGGAGAAGACTAAGTAGGAAGGTAGAAAAATAATTCCAGAATATAAGTAGGCTTCTTTTTCTAGTTGAGCAGAAAAAAAGCTTTGTTTTTCTAATTTTGGAACAGCCCCTGAATTATGGGGGAGGTGACTTGTTTTGTTTTGTTTTGGTTTGGTTTGGTTTTTTTTTAAAGGCAAAAGAATCAAATCTAGTGCCAGGCACTGCAGTTTCCCATCAACTATGCTAGGGCCAATGCCATTGCACCAGTGGTCCATTTGGTGATATATCCCAGTTCCTAGGTTTCATTCAGAACTAGGGCAGTCATATCTCCAGGGCTGATTAATGAGGAAAATCTAATAAATACGGGTTGAAATAGAAGTTGTTAATGTTAAGAGAATGCAGTACCTTTGTGCAAAGAGTTAAACTGTAAAACATAAGGTGAGGACTTACTCTACTGAAGATGAAGGAGGTCAACTAAGGTGACATTTGGGTAAGGACTGGCATGGAGAAACTCTCAGGCTATTGAGGTATGCCTGGGTGAGACAGGCTGAGAGAAGTAAGTTTCATCTCTTCCTTCAATCCTCTTATCTTCCAACTGCATGCCTTTCCCTATCCAGTTTGACTACTGAGATGCTGTGAAACCCTGCTTGAAACCTGCAGCTTAAATCAATTGTTTCTTTTTTTTATGTTCTCCTTTGGGGGGATAATAGTAGTAGTTGAAGGAAGTAGGTAATCAAATCCAGGCACAGGAGAGATGAGCTGTTAAAATTTTATCATATTAGCTGGCACAGAGGGCAGTGAATATAAACTCTTCCTAAGAATAATGGTAATACATATAGGAAAGTCATAAACTGATAAGAGTCTGTACGACTCTTGTAGGGGCTGTCTGTATACGCACTGCTAAGGGCTGGCTCCTGTTCACATTTGCTTCAGAGACAGCCTGGAGGGGAATTTGCCTCCTAAATGCAAAAGAGGCACAGACTGTCTCTACTCCTCGTCCTTAAGAGTTCCTGAGTTTAATCGCTGTCAACACATCCTACTTGTGTTGTTTGCAGACTTGATGCTGGAATGATAGTGTCTTATTTAGTGTGTCTTCAGAACACCAGCTACAGTAGGATCAACAGTTTCTGACTGAAGATTACAGAAAATTAAAGGGAACATTAATAACTACATCTTGGAGGTGATCTTCAAACTCTGAAGATCAGCTCACACATTTAAAACTTATTACTGTCAAGCCTGAAGTAAATTGCTGCCATATAATAGCCAAGTAGTGTCCAGAAGTAGTTCTCATGTATCTCTTTTCTGTTCTATTTATATCTATCTTTTCCTAATACACACACACACACACAAACCCCTCACACCTCCCACATGCCCTGCTCCCTCATACTACTTGTTGCATCTGTTCTTGAATTCTGCCTTAATTTAGGTCTCCAAATTTGCTGCTCCATGTGGAAATTAGGACCTGGTCAGGATTTACAAGAGAAAGCTCACAGAGGGAGGGCCCTGTTTAGTGAATAAGTAGTTTCTTTGTCCCTAGTTTGATTCTGAAATAGGAGGAGTGGTTGCTGTCTCTAGGAGCATGCAATTTTCTAACATTTATATAGCTGGTTATTTTTAAATGTCTTTACCATATCAAAGGAAAATGAGTTGGGGCAGTGTAGCTGGAAGGGGATTCTTGCAATGATGCTGGTAGTCTGAGGTGACTCGTGGACTTGCTGACCATGCAGTGAAAGGGACCAGCCTCCCAAATTAACAAAGTTATGTTCTTAACCATTAATGGTATAATCCTCACACTCTCTTTCCCTTCAAAGACTATTGAGGACACTTGGAGTGTTTTGTGGCACTTACTTTCAGATAAAATATTCCTTTCTAAAATTATGTCATAGCTCCTGTGTGCTATTAGGACATTATTTGTTTTTATGAGGAATGGCTTATTCTTTTTATTACTTTGAAGATGTAAAGGCTGACATTCATTCATATTGGCTTCTTAGAAAATAAATCTTGAACTTCCTATTATACATAAATGAAATACTTTAATGAGACTTTATTTTCAAAACATGATGAAGTATGAGGCCATCATTTTCCTTCTGACTGCTTCTTCAGCACTTTTTTCTTTCAGTTATAAAAAAGAAGTAGGAGAACAAAAATTCTCTCTTTTTTTTTTTTTTTTGACTGTTCTTTTTGTTGATTTGTACTTCGGGGGTGAGTATAGAGAATCAGAAAGTCATCCATGTCTTGCTACAAAAGTTTTCTCATGCTTCGTTTTTCCTGAGGTTGTCGAAGGGGATCTTTTCTGGGTAAAACTTATATTTAATAAGCTTGAATCTTCAGTATAATCTCATCACTTTCTAATTATTTTTCACTTAGGTGTTTTCCATATATATTGACATGACCTTTCAGAGGGTTTTTTTCCAGTATACTTGTGAGAGGTTTTTAGTTTTGTTTTTGCCTGATTTTTACCTTGGAAATAGAATATGGGCTCGCTAAGTTTCCACATGTGCTAGGGTTACAATAAAAGCATTTCAAGGGAATATGTTCTGCTTAAGGAAAGAGGTTAAACTTTCATGATGGACTGTTTGTGGCAGCAGAAGAGCCATTTAAATTTTTGTTACTCCATTTTCTTCTTACACTTCAATTGATGATAGTTTGTTTGCTTCATCTTTCAGATTATCTTGAGTTCTTTTTTTCCTATTTACCAGCTGAACAGGTTTCTTTGTAAATAGGATATTCTCGCACTCTTGAATTTTCTGAGTGTCTATTAGAAGTTGCTTTCTGCTGAAGAGTTCACAACAGTACCACGGATGCACAGATTGCTATTCGATTAATACAGTTATCAACAGGGAGAAATTATTAGTAGAGTGTTTGCATTTGAATATAGCATTTTATTTTAATGCAGCTTGAAAAGCATATTTTAAGGAAGAAAGTTTCACTTGAAATTTTCCCAAAAAATGATTTTTGCAAATTATAGCAGAAAAAACCTTTTAACAATTTGTCTGTCTTTCCGAAAGTCTAATGGGGTTTCTGCATTTCTCTAAATACAGCAACTGGACTCAAGTCTATTATTTCTTTTTAATGTTATAAAAGCCATTGTTATATTACTTAGTGCTCTTAAGACTTTTACAAGGAAGATTTTTATTATGTTACGTATATAAGCAATTATGTTTGACAATTTAGGGGCAAACTTGAATTGACAACCACTTCGGCATCCTCACCAATAAAAACATTAAGCCTATTAAAAAATGTTTGTTCTGTGTTTGTTTTTCGTAGCCTTTCAGCTCTGCCACAGAAGCCTCCTGTCTGCTTTGCAGCTAATTTTCTGCAGAATTTTTGGGATGAAAACTCTTGTAGTAGTTAGTTTGTCCTAAAAGAAATGTCCGAGTTCTGATAGTTCTGTAAAACATGTTAAAAAACTTGATGTAGGAAAGCACAGCATGGTCCTGATGCAAAACCATTCTGAAGTCAATGACAGTCTGTGCTCCCTGTAGCTGCACTGATGGAAAACTGCTCTGTGCCCTGCTCTTGGGTACATGAGGACCTCAAAAGCCAGCCTGGCAGTGTTGTGAGTGGCTTAGTGCATACAGCTTGCCTATGTGTTTCAGTTCTTTACCGGTACATGAGGTAGAATGCAAAACTATTAAACAAGTGTGAAAAAAATTAATCATCTCAACCACAGAAAAGAGTTACTAATGTGCCACATGTGGTGAATTAGCCTCTCAAATGAATATTAATTTTTATATTAATTTTCATAAGTTACACTTTTCTTTGAAAAAAATATTTAATTCAGGCCACAGTTTAGCATGTGGTTATCAGTGAATATCATTTGAATCATATACAGAAAAGTTCTAATTCATACTCTTGTCCTGTATGTGTGCGTGTATGTCTATATAAACATGCATATTATGCAGCCATACAGGCATCTATGCAAGTCTTGTGGGCATAAACAATAGCTGTATAATCTTTACAGGAAAAATGAAATACTTAATTGTGAAGTATGAAGCTATTTATCATGTGAAAATGGGAAATAAAAAGTTTGTGGATAGAAAAGTTAATTCACATATTTCTGCAATGGCAGGAGGTGCCACTTCAGTACCTTATCAGGATACCTATGTAAAGATAAAATATGTAATGATGCTATAGATGTTACTGAGCCAGTTTTACTTGTGAGGATACTGATTTAGTTGTTCCCACTGGAGGAACAGTGTTATTCAAGTGAAACACCTGTATTTGTGGATATGAGTCTTTTATGGGTGAAGCAGCTGGGGATAAGGGTAATGTGTGGACAATGTGTGGACACAGATTGGTTATCTCATAACTGGATGAATAACCCTCCCCCAGGGTAAAGGAATGACTTGATATGCATAAGTCTCAAGTAATCCAAATCAAATTAATTTTGACACTTAGTGAGCTCTGTGGAGAATATTTTGATTTAGCCACAGGGGGAAAAATGAACGTGGACCCCAAGGACAGTGAACCCTTCACATCTCTCATTGTCTTCAACCAGACTCTAAGTTTCTTAATTGCGATAAATAGCAAGAAACTCTAAGGGAGTGATTATAGCTGGTCTACCAGAAAGAAAATTTTCTGGTTTATTTGTACCCTTTTTATCTCTTGATATATTCAGACAATGTTTGATTGTACTTCTTTGAATGTTAAATGTAAGAGGTCTTTTTAAAGATAAATCATGAATCATGTATTTGCCTCAGAAATATGCCATTCAGAGTTACTTATTGTAAGTTATGTTGGTTCTATTGGGAATAGATAAACAAAGATGAAATGCAGTACTTGGGTACTGGAAATGTTTAAAATACAGAGTTGCAAATATGCAAATTATAGAGATTGGAACACTATTAGAATATGCATTTGAATAATTAAGTCTTTTGTGTAGATAACAATGTTTTCTTGGATATATATATACAGATACATATACACAGACATAAAATATTTTTAATTTTATGAATGATTAGGAGCCTAATCCAGTTCTTTGGCTAAGAGGTCAAAAATGCAGTGAACTGTGCTTTTCCACCTAGCTTGAAATCGGTAAAATAATAAAGAAGCTTACTATGGAAGCTTGAATTGCTTTGCTTTGCACTTGATAGCGAGTGACAATTCTAATTATCAGCTATGATGGTCTGCTGCTCCAGTCAGTGCTTGGAGCAGGCACAGAATCAAAGGGAGCTGGCACCACGTGGTTCCTTCCAAGTCTTCTTCCAGATCTTCCATCCCACATCTTCACACTGCTTGGGGCATTCATGCTTCCATGCTCTCTCTCTCATGGACTGAAAGAAGGTGTTGCTTATGCATGTGTCCTGGGTTTAGCAGTAGCAGTCATTTTTCTCTTTCTTGGTAGCTGTTGCAGTGCTGTGTTTTGACTTTCGGGCTGGGAACAGAGCTGATAACAATGATATTTTGGTTTGGCCAAGGACTTTGTGAGCCACTCACTGGGAGTGAGTGCAAAAGCTGTCTGGCTGGGGTTAGACCACAACAGCATG
Source organism: Neopsephotus bourkii (assembly GCF_033783945.1). Lineage (NCBI taxonomy): Eukaryota > Metazoa > Chordata > Aves > Psittaciformes > Psittacidae > Neopsephotus > Neopsephotus bourkii. Next base: position 1,860,295 of record NW_026900756.1, on the reverse strand, counting down.
TCACTGAAAATCACTCTTCTGAATCTGTTTTTAGAAGAGGGGAAGAATAAATTTGTATAGAATATTATAAACTTCAGTGAGAAAATGCTCCACTCAATGTGCACTTCCAGCTGGTTGCCTTCTCTCAATACGCTATTAGATGTTCCTACTCCCAGTCAAGTTGAAAGGCAACAATCTTATAATTTCTAATTTACAAAATGTTAACAACAAAGTAATAAATGAAATTTATTGATGATCAGCTTTTCCTCCCTGTTACAATACATTTTGGCTCAATTTCATAACAATTTTTGGCTTTAATATTAAATGTCAGCAACATCTCCAGCATCCACCCTGTTCCTGTTATCTACTAACCCTATTTTCATAAATATCATTCCTGATGCTTTGTACATTTATAGGCTTTGCACATTTAGCCAGTGATGAAAGTCGTATAACAATAACTTACAGTTTCATGTGGAGTAGCTTAAATCTATTCGAGGTAGTAATATAATTTGCTGATTAATTTACCAATTCACTCAGTGCTCATTTTGTATCAAATAAATAATATCCAACAATCATTCAAACACTGATGACATTAGCTCCGTTGATAAAGCTAGTGGAATAAACCAGGACAAATTATATTTGTTTATACAGGCACGGGGTGTGAAACTGGGGGGAAATAGTTTAAATGTGGAACTATAGCATCACCTGAATTTGTAGGAAAGAATAGTTGTCTCCTAGTACACTGCAAAGTGAATCAGACAGAAGGAATTTTCATGGGAATTCTTATCGGGATTCTCCATGTCTGCCTGGAGCTGGTGTAAATGTTTAACTGTTCTCATCTTTGGTAATGGCATTAGATGGTGGAGGAAACAAATATGGGGGAAGAGAAGAAAGGAAAACAGGTGGATGTTCCTTGGCTGCTGCTTTTCTCCTACTGCATTTAAACCAATATAAAATAACCTCCTTGGGTTGCCTTGTGAGGCAATTTGTGCCAGTAGGAAGTCTCCTCCTGTGCTGTCCACCATCCCATCTGCAGTTCTGACACTGCAAAGGGCTGGGTGATGGCCACGTAGGCTGCAGCGCATGTGAGCACAAGAAAGCTGCAAAAGTGACTTTTCCCTAAGAATTATTTCTTGAAATACAACAATGCTGTAAACAGATCAGATATCATGCATGTGTTTACTGTGTAGAAGCAAATGATAGGGCTTAAATTTTTTTGGTGTGCATGCTAAATACTTAAACATTATTAATTTAGGAATTTGGGAGTGAAAGCCTAAGTTTTAAAAAGAATGTTGTTTTGTTTTGGTTTTGTTTTCCTGGAACTTTCTCTCATTTATAAAAAGCACATGCAGTGCCTTTGTGATAGGGACATTATGTGTATGGCCTTTGTATGTGTCCATATTTAGAATGATCCATAGACACAGCTGCACTGTGTTTTCAAGTACAGAGGCTTTATGGAGTCACGCCTCTGGAGTGGACCTATGTATTTTGTAGTAGCTTCATTGATGTTTCTTTTAGACACCTTGCTTAATAGGGAGAAGTATTTTTATATTTTGCTGGAGACTCTTGTTTTGCTCCTGCACAGTATACCAAAGATGTCTGAGCTACACCTCTCCTTGTGTAAAACGAACATGATTTTCTACAAGAGTGTAGTCTGAAGTTCACACTGTTGAGATCCACTTTTCCAAGAAGTGCCGACTACGGATGATATTTACGTTATCTCTGCAACTTTTGAGGCAGCCACTTAGTTATCTCTCAGCCTTTTTCCAAAATATTCTGGGACTTCCAGTTAGTTTTTGTAGCTGAAGATCAGTACCAACATATGCATGTTATGCTTCAGAACCACCAGAAAGATTTGAATAATCATTATTTTAAATAATCTGGAAAGGTGATATGCATAAGCGTAGATCAAGGGAAAAACCTCACTGACTAGCATTCTGTGAAGTGAGGTTTTACTGTAGCAGCTTGCGGGAGGAAAAGAAAGGGGAAAGAGCTGTGAAACCACTAATTTTCACTTTATGAATGTTTACTTGCAAAATACTTTTGTGGGTATTTGTGAACTAGGTGATTAAATTATACCATATCCACCAGCAAATGCAGCTGTCAGTCTCTTTCCTGCACACAGACCTAGATCACTGAGGTAAGCATGCTGTGTTTACTTTTTTGAAGAATATGGATTTTCTATACCAGCCTTTTTCTCATTTTAGCAAAAGTTGTCATCTCTGTGGAAAATTTTTACTCGCCTAAACACTGCTGATAGGCAAAACCCTAGAGATTCTGGGAAAGCACATGTGTAAAAGAGATGGGCATGAGGCCTAGGCAGGTTCTCATGGTTCTCTGGGCAGTAAAGTGCTGAAAGCAGATGTGCTGAGCAGCAGCAGAGTGCTGGTCACAGGCAGACTTACTCAGTGTTGTATAGTTGAGATTAGGGAGGATTCTGTCAGGTCTGCCCCCTAATAAGAGTGAAGTAACAGATGACCCACAGGGTATGACAAACTTGAAGTCAAAGATTTTATTGTAGATGCTGTAGTTCCCTCCCTGAGCAATATAGACTGGAAAGGTAAAGAAGGACCTGCAAAAGGTCAGCTGCCAAGTTCCTTCTCACTGAATGCTGTGGCTCTGATTTTGAAACCTGTCTGTGAGATCTGAGCAGCCAGGTTTTGCTAAAAGCAAAAAGCAGCAAATAGCCATCCCCTGTGGGTGGCTGCATCACTGCAAACACGTGCTTTACAGGGGCACATGTGACTGCTTAGTTTATTCATAAGCCATGGAAAAAACCTGAAGCTGAGTTAATGAAACAACTCTAGCATATTTTCAGCGAGAAGCATGCCTACCCCTATTTTCTCTTGGGAATATTTTCCTTTCTGAATACATAGCATGAATAGTACCAACGGATTTTATCCAGAAAATTCTAATATAATCTAGATGTGCCTATTTGGGGGGGGGGGGGGGGGTGTTGGAAATGTTATGAAATAGTTACTGAAGTAGGCATGCCAGTTTTGTGGAGTTGATGAGCTGTGTATCTGTTTTGTGTATGCACATTTAGTAGATGAATGTATGTATAGCTGCTATAGCAGTTACACTTCTTTCTCACCTTTTGAAATTTCCTGAGGTTTGTTTCTAATGATGAAATTTTTTGTATATTTCCACTTGCCTTGTTCCTTGTATACAGGTAGTGTTACTCAGAGTGGATTAAATGTCTAATAAAAAATACAGAATAATTGATTTCAAGAAGAGAATTGAGAAGGTTTAGAGGAAATATTTTGACTTTTCCAAGTTTACTTGACATGATTTCCATATAAAATATTTTTTCATGTTATAAAATATTTAAAAGAAAAGGCTTAGGGATAAACCTGCATTTCTGACACCTCAAGAGAAGTTAATGCTATCAAAAGGAAAATGACATTAGAAAAATATAAGATGTAATGCATCAAATATGTATATATCTATGTCTTTAGGAGATTGTTAATGTGAACACAGGTAAAGCGTGAACACAATAATCTACGTTTAAGGGGCCTTGGAGAAAAATCATTATTCTTCAGACAATCTCATACACATTAACTATCACCTGGTACTTTTTTGTACCTTCAATTTTCTGGACAGATTCCAACCAGGTAGTTATATTCTTATGGTTAAGGACTTTTAAAATTTCATGTGAATGTGATGCTCATTGTCAGTTCCTCTCCTAAACTCTTGTGCAGTTTTGCTCTCCAGTATTGAATAGCATCACAGCCCTTAGCTATAACCCATTCTTGTTTATAGCTAAATGAACCTGGTAAATTTACCTGGGATAAAAAGTAGTGTAGAAACACCGTGGTGATGCTACTGCTTTTGTCAGGAAGTTCCCACAGATCCTCAGCTTGCCATCATCCTGGTCACTCACTTTGCACTGCTGAACCTCTATGGGATTGTTTCACTGTCTTGGCAAAAGTTATGAATCAGTGATAATATATGAAAAAAGTCCTGGGGTGTCTATCTCAAGTGATCTGTGAACCACCTGCTCCACTATTGTTTGCTTCCCTTGTATGCTGAAATTCAACACATGAGTTGCTGTTCTGGGGTCTCTGCTTCTTGGGGCTCAGGCTACTGATGGTAAATGGAGGTCAGCTACATGGACAGTCATGTTGCCACAGAGGAAGGTGCTTGGCATTGTAGTGACCCAGCTTAATCTGTTCACTCATGATTAGTTCTGCAGGGTACTGAAAGAAAGAAGTTCCAGAACTGTAATTAAGGCAGAAAATTCAGAACAAAGCAGGAAGAGCAGCTAATGAATATCTTATGAAAGAAGCCTAATGTATCTAATAAGGATGGATATTTACATCCCAGAAAGACTGGCAAATCTGTGCAGGTTTTTAAACCAGACCCAAATAGTAGCATCAATCAAAATTAACAGTTTTTAACATGCTAACTGGATATTTGTATGGTTTCATAGCATACCTTAGCAGATTTCCAGACAATGTATCTCTAAATCTTGATAAACCTCCCTTACTTTGGGAGTAAGGGATGTTTAAAGGTTAGGAAAATTTAAGATTGCTTAGAAAGCTTTAAGCAATCTTAAAGCTTCTTCATGTGCATCAAGGAAAAAAAATATTTCCTTCCTCATTAAATAAGCCAATGAAGAAGCATAACCCTAATCAGTTATTGTATTGAGTTCAAAGTGTCTAGACAGTATGATGTAATTTTTATAGGTTTGTATTTTTCTTCTTAGGCTTGTTTATCCTCAGTCCTTTTGCTGTTACTTTGATCTCCATAGTAACCAAAGAAATCCCAAAGTGAATCAGTGAGATGTTTTCTACATGCTGTACAAACACAAAGAATGCTAAGCAAGTTCCATAGCACTTTGGGGGTACAGAAAGACAAATGAGGAGGGAAAAGTATCATAAAAAGTAAAGTGATTTGGTCATATGTAATTTGTTAAAAGATTTAGCAAGGGCAGTAGTTATTTGACAGTGAAGTGGGCAGCTTTGGAGCAATAGAGGATAAGAGAGGAGAGCAGACAAAGGGAAAGATGGGCCTGAGAATTTAAAGGGAGGGGATTAATAAATTCTATTTCCAAAGCATTTTAGTTAAGGAACATCTGCCTTGATTAAGAGTGTTTTAAACTTGCTTGTAAAAATAGGAATGTTTAATGAAGCACTTACTATTGTATTGTGGAGCAGACAGGCACCTAAATGCCTTTTAAAAAACAACCAACCAAAAAAAAACAAAAACCTGAAAAACAAAACTCCAAAAAACCAAAACCAGACTCATCATCCTTCTGCCCCATCTGTAGAATGGGGATGGTGATTATCTGTTTCACCAGGCAATTTAGTCTAAGTTCATGCAGGCAACAAAACATTTCAGGTGTTGTTGTATGATGTGCAGAAATGTATGTATTTTTAAATAAATATTTAAATATTCATCAATTGAATAAATATTCTATATTAAATTATAATTAAATACATCATATACTAATATATTGCACTTATTTAAATATATTATTGAATCTGGTATTAATATTATTTAAGTATAAATAATAATAAAAACTGTGTCTCAATAAAATTATTTATTAAGAGACACAATAATTGTAAGAAAAATAGCTGTAGTCAATGAATCGGTCAGAAATCTTCCTTAAGTAGCATCAGGCAGCCAGTGAATACAGCTCAATGGTTCCAGCTGTAGAATGGCAGTGTGTGGAAATAAAGGTTGTAGATAACCTTTTCATGAGCTGAAGACAGTAAGAGATGGTGTCTGAAGTATGCCACTTGGCATTATTATCTTTTGATATTTCAGGGATTTGGGCTAGCAAGTGAAATCACCTATTACTCTTAAGGAAGTTATTCCACAGAGGGCTATAATAATGCAGCACATGCAAAGTTAACTCTCTTATATGCAAAGCTGGCTATCAGACTTAATTAGGTGTTTACAATCCATTTTGTGGTTTTGTTGGAAGTTTTTTTCTGAAGCTTTTGGGTGCCATGCCAAAACTTGAAGAACTGGCAGCTATAATGACTTAATAGCAAAGTGATAAATGAACTATGACTGGATATCTAAATTATGTATAAAAAAAAGATCCAAACCTTCTTCACAGAAAAACACTCTTTCACAGGTCTTCATTTCTCAGAAGGTGGCATAAGTGCCCATAAAAGTATATATAAATTTCTATTATATTTATCAAAGGTCTAAACTTCACGTTTCTGTTGTTATTGCTGTTGACTGAATTAACTTTCAAGACTTCAGTTTTAATTTGTTAGTACAGCAAAGTGGCATTACATTCTGCTTATGCAAGTCTTCACCATCTGGTAGAATAGTAACTAACCAGCAGTGTAATCTTACTGTGTTTGCAACCATTCTAGTTAGGAGTATTTAGAAATTAGAGGGTTGCTGAAATAAATATTCTGCTTCCCCTATGCAACCTACTGAAATTCTTTCCATCACTTGCACTTTATCAGATGTAGTCAAATTTCATGTTTCATCACTGCTGATGTTGCATGAATCAGCAGTTACACAGCACTTCTTCAGGGTCCTGGCAGTAGAGCTGAGGTTGGGTAGATTGAGCTTAACCAGGCTGTGGTAGTGCAGAAGAAATAAAAATGCTTCTTTCTTCATTTTGATGGTTGAATTTGAGATTCTCAGGACAGTGAGAAGAGAGTGCACCATGCTCAATGCCCTGGACTTCAAGAGAGCAGACTTTGGCCTCTTCAGGAACCTGTTTAGTAAGGTTCCATGGGATATAGCCCTGGAAGGCAGGGGGGCCCAAGATTCTTGGTTGATACTCAAGGATCACCTGCTACAAGCTCAGGAGTGTTGCATCTTGACTAGAAGGAAGTGCAGCAGGAGGGCCAGGAGACCTCCTTGGGTGGATAAGGAGCTGCTGAGGAAAATTCAAATGAAAAAGGAAGCTTATAAAAAGTGGAAGCAAGGATAGACTGCCTGGGAAGAGTACAGGGATATTGTCCAGGAAGCTAGGGACCAGGTTAGGAAAGCTAAGGCCCAGTTAGAATTAAACTTGGCTAGGGATATTAGCGATAACAGGAAGGGATTGTACAGGTACTGATTCGGAGAAAACTCCAAGAACAAACTTCCCAACAAAGTTTTCAAGTTGACAAGCAGGTATTCTTTATTGCGACACTGGGAGACACGGGGGATAACTCCTCCTAACCTGTGTCCCCGTATTGCTATACAAGCCATCCTTATATAGTCCCTGGGCATACATACACATTCATGAGGTTGCATATGGACTACATCATTTTCCAGAGTTCCCTCCACGCGTACAGAATTGTGGTGGTGGTCTCTGAGGGTCGTTTACTTCTTCCAACAATCTTCATCACTTCTGGCAGCCTTCGAAGCACGTGCAGTAGATGCTCATACCAGTTTAATTGGTTCATAAGCACCAAAGACATAATAATCCTCCCATCCTCCTACTTATCAGTTACCTTAACAGTAACCCATCCTGGACACCTGCAGTTCCCAGATACCCCTTATCCCTGTGTCCTGTTTTTCTAGGCTGTTTTTCTTAAAGTTATGTCAACTATAACGATTTATCTTGTGAGAATTCTCAGTATGTTCTCTAGCTGCACTCTATGTATTTTTCTCTATGTATCCTGCACCTCAGTAATTTTCCATTGCTACTGTTACAAAGCCATCCAACTTAACATTACTTAAAGCTACTTCTAAAGATTTCTATATCCCATCTTGTAATTTTGTGCCCCTTTGTCTCAGTACATAGCAAATAAAAAAAAGACTAGGGAGAACTTAGGCCCCCTCCGGAAGCTCTTGGGAGAACTAGCTACACAGGATTTGAAGAAGGTTGAGGTTCTGAATGACTTCTTTGCCTCGATCTTCACTGGCTTTGACCACACCACCCATGTCTTGGAAGGCAGATGCAGGGACTGCGAGGATGAAGACCTTGGGCCCACTGTAGGAGAGGAATTGATTCGAGACCATCTTAAAAATCTGAACGTGCACAAGTCCATGGGTCCTGATGAAATCCATCTGCGGGTCCTGAAGGAGCTGGCAAATGAAGTTGCTAAGCCACTGGCCATCATATTTGAAAAATCATGGCAGTCAAGTGAAGTTCCCAATGACTGGAAAAAAGGAAATATAACCCCCATTTTCAAGAAGGGGAAAATGGATGACCCAGGGAACTACAGACAAGTCAGTCTCACCTCTGTTCCTGGCAAAATCTTGGAACAGGTTCTCCTGGAAGGCATGCTAAGGCACATGAAAAACAACAAGGTGCTTGGTGACAGCCAGCATGGCTTAACTAAGGGGAAATCCTGCCTGATCAATTTGGTGGACTTCTACGATGGGGCTACAGAACGGATGGACAGGGGTAGAGCAGTTGGTATCATCTACCTGGACTTGTGGAAAGTGTTCGACACTGTCCCACACGACATAGAATCATAGGATCATAGAATAGTTAGGGTTGGAAAGGACCTTAAGATCATCAAGTTCCACCCCCCCTGCCATAGGCAGGGACACCTCACTCTAAACCATATCACCCAAGGCCTCGTCCAACCTGCCCCTGAACACTGCCAGGGATGGAGCATTCACAACCTCCCTGGGCAACCCATTCGAGTGCCTCACCACCCTCACAGTAAAGAACTTCTTCCTTATATCCAATCTAAACTTCCCCTGTTTAAGTTTTAACCCATTACCCCTTGTCCTATCCCTACAGTCCCTAAGGAAGAGTCCTTCCCCAGCATCCCTATAGGCCCCCTTCAGATACTGGAAGGCTGCTCTGAGGTCTCCACGCAGCCTTCTCTTCTCCAGTCTGAACAGGCCCAACTTTCTCAGCCTGTCTCCATATGGGAGGTGCTCCACTCCCCTGATCATCCTTGTGGCCTCCTCTGCACTTGTTCCAACAGCTCCATGTCCTTTGTATGTTGAGGACACCAGAACTGCACACAATACTCCAAGTGAGGTCTCACAAGAGCAGAGTAGAGGGGCAGGATCACCTCCTTCGACCTGCTGGTCACGCTCCTTTTGATGCATCCCAGGATATGGTTGGCTTTCTGGGCTGCAAGCGCACACTGAAGCAGGCTCATGTTCATTTGCTCATCAACCAGCACCCCCAAGTCCTTCTCCACAGGGCTGCTCTGAATCTCTTCTCTGCCCAGCATGTAGCTGTGCCTGGGATTGCTCCGACCCAGGTGTAGGACCTTGCACTTGGCATGGTTAAACTTCATGAGGTTGGCATCAGCCCACCTCCCAAGTGGCTCAGCCAGGTTGCAAAAGACCTTTAAGATCATCAAGTCTGATCATTACTAATTTCAGCCCCCTGCTGCTCATGCTCGGGGGTCAGCTCAGTACATGTAGGGGTTCTGGGCTCAAGCATACACTGAAGCCAGGTCATGGGAAGCTTCTCATCACCCAACACACCCAAGTCCTTCTCCTTAGGGCTGCTTCATCCAGTCTCTGCCCATCCCATGTTTGTGCTGGGCACTGCCACGAAATTGCACCCGGATACTTTACCCAGCATCCTTCTGCCACTTGGTAGAAGGCAAATTGTCTTGCACAAACACTTCTTTGTCACAGGAAAGCACACTAACTTAACACAGGGTTGCCTTTAAGTAGCTTAAAGTCACTTCTGATATAAGTTTGGATAACAGGCAAACTATAGGAGTTTTACTCATTTACTTCTGTTTATGACAGAGTTGAGAACACTGAGCAATCTCTTCATCAATGCAAACCAGGAATTATGGCTGCGATAATAACACTGGTCACTGGTAAGGGAAAACAAAGCAGTACAGGGTACAACAAAGCAGTCTTGCAAGAACACAACATTCTTTTATCCCATTCTTAGGTTTAGACTGGCAAGGAATGTCAAAACCATAGAAACTAAAGCTTCTCTTCAGCAGTTATTGAAGAAAACCGCAGTAGTAACTTCACATTGTCATTATACTGAAAAATGAGATATTAAAGGATATGTATTCCAAATAGCATACTAGGGTTTGCCTAGGATTTAAGCTCTTTGTACTACATAAAAAGCAAAACTACGTCATTTAAAAATGACATTTTCTGATGTCATTCATTTCAAACTGCACACCCAGTCTCAAAATTAGGCATAAAATCCTTGCCAAACACAACATATTCTTATGAACTCTTTCATTTAATGAAGCAGAATTTGTTCTACCTGACTCAATTTGAACAGGATTTTAATGTTAATTTTCAGCTTTCGTGTCATTCAACATGAAGCACCAACCTTCTACCCAAGCATCATCCTGATGTCATCCTGTTGAAGCTCATCCAGCCAAATCCAGCCCTGGCAGCAGCTGGATGAAATGATTCCCAGGAATACCTAAATTTATGAATTGCTCCAGTCTACAGCAATCATTTGTTCCAAATCACAATCACATGAGTGCCTCTAGCACAAAATCCAGTGTAAAACAGCACTAAGCATGCTCATAAGGAAAGTGGCCTTGCAGTCTTCTATAGATTGTGTTTGTTGCCAGTGTAACACTTTCCCATGTAGGTTCTAAGAGCCACAGAAACCTCAGTCTGCAGTTACATTTTGTTACCCAGCTCATTTTAAATGATGGTCATGAAATGCTCAACCTGTTGGAAAAGACTAATGCAGACCAATGCAGTCTCTTTGTTTTGTTCTAGGTACCTCAGCAGCTTGTAATGCTTGTCTCTAAATTGGAGTGACATCAATCTGATGGATGGACCACTCGGTGAATAAAGGACTGGACGGATGGCCACACACAAAGAGTTGTGGTCAATGGCTCAGTGTCCAGCTGGAGACCAGTAGCGAGTGGTATTTGAAGGTGGCCTATATGGATGCTGGGGAGGGACTTTTCATTAGGTACTGTAGTGATAGGACAAGGGGTAACGGGTTAAAACTTAAACAGGGGAAGTTTAGATTGGATATAGGAAAGAAGTTCTTTACTTACTGTAAGGGTGTTGAGGCACTGGAATGTGTTGCCCAGGGAGGTTGTGAATGCTCCATCCCTGGCAATGTTCAAAGCCAGGTTGGATGAAGCCTTGTGTGAGATGGTTTAGTGTGAGATGGCCCTGCCCGTGGCAGGAGAGTTGGAACTTGATGATCTTAAGGTCCTTTCCAGCCCTAACTATTCTACTCTATTCTACTCTATTCCATTCTATTCCTCTATCCATTTTCATAGTGCCAGCTTCTAATAGGAATTTCATCATGTATTCAAATTGGTAAGCAGAATCATTAAGCAGCCACAACAAATTGAATACAGCAGGCTTTATCAAGAACTATAATGGTGTCAAATGGTCAGTCCTTTTTTAATGTCTAGGTTTACAAGATGCAGATTCTAACAGCTAGTTTGTATTCATTCTAGACTCTCATTCTAACAGCTAGTCATGTCAAATAGTTACTTTCGAACATACTCATAAGGGTAAAAAGTATTACTAAGCTGGGGTTGGGTCAGTTTGGAATGTAAAATAAAGATTTATTGTATTATAGACATTTTTAATTTCTTTTTGTCTTCATTGACCACACTCATATCTTCCTAATCAGAAAAGTAAATACCGCAGTTTGTACCTTACTCCAGTGTAGAAAAGTTCAATAATTATATGAATTATTTTTTCTTTCTTTCTACAGCTGCTTTATAAAAAACTCTTTGTATCTAGATTTTAATCATCACTTAATGGTGCAATGCAATGTCCTAGTATACCTAACATACAGTGACATCTGCCAAACAGGTATCTCACTCTCTGTACTGCAAAAAGGGTGCCAGTGGTCACTGAGAACACAGAATACTGTCTGAATAATAAGCATAGTTGTGGCCTGATACTCTCCACAGTTACGTGGATCCCTTTCCCTACTTGGATCAGTGGATGTTGAAGCCTCACTGACAACTGACACCGGCCTAATGAAATCAGTTAATATACTGGCACTCTCTTGTGGTTCCAAGACTTGGAGGACACAACTAGGTCACTGGCAATTCTCAACAAGCAATGTAAAAGCTTAATTAGTTGTCCAGTTCTTCAGCCAACAGCCTGTTTTCCAAGGGCCTTATTTAGTGATGCTAAGCACTTTAAATTCCTTTAACTATTGAAAGTTTTATTTTTATTTGCCACTACCAAACAACTTCTCTGACATATCAGATCTCTGAAGTCCAATCTGCTGTTTATGCAGCAAAAGTGAAGCTGACACTCCTTCCTCAGCATAATTGGAAAAAACCCAATCACTGTAAATCAAGCTCCCGCTTCAAATGCAGATAGAAAACAATGCTGGGATAACACGTAAGCTTAAGTTTTGCTTTCTGAGCTGGCCAGGTTGGTAAAATTTTATCCATGATACTTGTGCGAAGAAAATGAACATACAACAGAAGAGGTTCACATGTGAACAAACCATTTAAAAACATGAACAATCCTGAATACTATTAGGAATTTTATTACTTTTTCTGTATTGCGCATACATATTCTGAGCCTGGGATGCGTCTTACAGCAAGCCATTTTTAAAGTCCTGATGAGCTGTAAACACATGTTTCTATTGCCAATGTACCAAGCAATCAAATTATGCCTGTTCTTATTTTCAGCAGAACAGCTTGAGGTAGATGCTGATTTTAAATGCCAGGTGTAGTTTGCTGTTTGCACACAGGAAGCTCTTCTGTGACATACATTGGGATAATTCAGTGTATGTAAAATCCAGTGGAATGCAAAGGGAAAAATTTGCTCGTTTCACAGTGGAATACTGTAGAAGACAAGGAGTGGTTAATCCTCACCAAGACCAGTCAACCTCATGTATCTGCAGCCTTATTTAGGCTTGTTGCTGGGGCAATATTTACTTAGATTACAAAGTTACACATCACTGGGTAAATGAAAGATATCATTTAATAAGTTTTTAATTTCTCTGCAGTGTTTTAATTCTGGAGTAACTGAAAGAATTCTCCCAGAATGTGTACCAAATAAATTGCAACAGAAGCTGCTTATCTACGTGTTATCTTTCCTATTCATTGACCAGTCCTCAAACTCCAGGTTCTTGTTTCACAGTGTTCTAAACAGAAAATGCTTAGTGAACAACATCTAACTAATTTCTTTCCTTCCAGAGTACACAATACAACTTTTGATAGCAGAAATTTTTTTTTAGCATACCCATATTTCACACCAACATTAATGCTTGGGAGTCAGTCACCCCATATTTGTTAACAATGTCCTGTGCTGCATCAATAGAAATGTAACCAGCAGGTTGAGGGAGGTGGTCCTCATCCCCTACTCTGTTCTCATGAGACCCCTCCTGCAGTCCTGCACCCAGCTCTGGAGCAACATCACAAGAGGGATGTGAAGCTGCTGGAGCGAGTCCAGAGGAGGCCATGGAGCTGGTATGAGGGCTGGAGCAGCTCTGCTCTGGAGACAGGCTGAGAGCTGGGCTGGATCAGCCTGGAGAAGAGAAGGCTCCTTAAGGGGAGACCTTAGAGCAGCTACAGTGCCTAAAGAGGCTACAGAAAACCTGGAGAGGCCCTTTGGACAAGGGCCTGTAGGGACAGGACAAGGGGAATGGCTTTAACCTGACAGAGGGGAGACTGAGATTAGATAGTAAGAAGATATCAGGAAGTTTTTGCCTGTGAGAATGGTGAGGCGCTGGCACAGGCTGCCCAGAGAAGATGTGGCTGCCCCATCCCTGGCAGTGTTCAAGGTCAGGTTGGACAGGGCTTGGAGGAACCTCCTGCAGTGGAAAGTGTCCTGCAAGTGGCAGGTTCTTTAAGGTCCCTTCTCACCCAAACCATTCTATAATGTTGCATTCACGCAAAACATATCTTCAACAAATACCTTAATCATAGAATCATAGAATAGAATCATAGAACAGTTAGGGTTGGAAAGGACCTTAAGATCATCAAAAGTTCCAACCCCCCTGCCATAGGCAGGGACACTTCCCATTAAACCATATCACCCAAGGCCTTGTCCAACCTGGTCTTGAACACTGCCAGGGATGGAGCATTCACAACATCCCTGGGCAACACATTCCAGTGCCTCACCACCCTCACAGGAAACAATTTCCTCCTTATATCCAACCTAAACTTCCCCTGTTTAAGTTTTAACCCGTTACCTCTTGTCCTATCACTACAGTACCTAATGAAGAGTCCCTCCCCAGCATCCTTATGGGCTACCTTCAGATACTGGAAGGCTGCTATGAAGTCTTCACGCAGCCTTCTCTTCTCCAGGCTGAACAGGCCCAACTTGCTCAGCCTATTTTCATATGGGAGATGCTTCAGTCCCCTGATCATCCTTGTGGCCCTCCTCTGGACTTCTTCCAACAGTTCCATGTCCTTTTTATGCTGAGGACACCAGAACCGCACACAATACTCCATGTGTGGGCTAACAAGAGCGGAGTAGAGGGGCAGGATCACCTCCTTCGACCTGCTGGTCACGCTCCTTTTGATGCATCCCAGCATACGGTTGGCTTTCTGGGCTGCAAGTGCTCACTGAGGCCAGCTCATGTTCATTTTCTATTGACCAACACCCCCAAGTCCATCTCCACAGGGCTGCTCTGAATCTCTTCTCTGCACAGCCTGTAGCTGTGCCTGGGATTGCTGCAACCCAGGTGTAGGACCTTGCACTTGGCATGGTTAAACTTCAAGAGGTTGGCATCAGCCCACCTCACAAGCATGTCAAGGTCCCTCTGGATGGCATTCCTTCCCTCCAGCGTATCAACTGAACCACAAAGCTTGGTGGCATCGGCAAACTTGCTGTGGGTGCACTCAATCCCACTGTCCATGTCAGCGACGAAGATGTTGAACAAGACCGGTCCCAACACTGATCCCTGAGGGACACCACTTTTTACTGATCTCCAGCCGGACATTGAGCCGCTGATCACAACTCTTTGCATGCGGCCATCCATCCAGTTCTTTATCCACTGAGTGGTCCATTCATCAAATTGATGTCTCTCCAATTTAGAGACAAGAATGTCGTGTGGGACAGTGTCGAACGCTTTGCACAAGTCCAGGCAGATGATACCAACTGCTCTACCCCTGTCCATCAGTTCTGTAGCCCCATCATAGAAGTCCACCAAATTGGTCAGGCAGGATTTCCCCTTAGTGAAGCCATGCTGGATCTTAGCAAACACCTTGTTGTTTTTCATGTGCCTTAGCATGCCTTCCAGGGGAACCTGTTCCAAGATTTTGCCAGGCAGAGAGGTGAGACTGACTGGTCTACAATTGCCTGGCTCATCCATTTTCCCCTTCTTGAAAATGGGGGTTATATTTCCCCTTTTCCAGTCGTTGGGAACTTCACCTGACTGCCATGATTTTTCAAATATGATGGCCAGTGGCTTAGCAGCTTCTTTTATCAGCTCCTTTAGGACCCGCGGATGGATTTCATCAGGTTTTGCACACTCAGATATGAAGAAATTATTTCCATACTTCTAATGGACGTAACCCTAACCCTAACCCTAACGCTAACGCTTACCCTTTTCTTTTCCTTAAAGCATTATTTTGCTGCTGAATTAAAAACTGTGGAAAGAGACAAGACCAAGTATTTGTATGTGAAACGAGACAGCCTATTCGGATCAGAAAGGACCTGAAGCAATATCCTATCTCTTCTCTAAACAGTGGATATTGAAACTACTAATCTGCTTGAATGTAATGAAAAGGCAGGATAAAAAAAAAACCACAGAACCCAACCATGTCACTCCTGTCTTCAAAAAGGGCAAGAAGGAGGACCCGGGTAACTATAGACCAGTCAGCCTCACCTCCATTCCTGGGAAAGTGACGGAACACCTTATCCTTGGTGCCATCTTAAGGCATATCAAGGATAAGAGGGTTATGAGGGGCAGTCAACATGGCTTCACCAAGGGGAAGTCATGCTTGACCAATCTCATAGCCTTTTATGAGGAAATAACACGGTGGATGGATGATGGCAGAGCAGTGGATGTGGTCTACCTTGACTTCAGCAAAGCGTTTGATACAGTCTCCCACAGCATCCTCGCAGCTAAATTGAGGAAGTGTGGTCTGGATGATCGGGTAGTGAGGTGGACTGTGAACTGGCTGAAGGAGAGAAGCCAGAGAGTTGTAGTCTATGGGGTGGAGTCTAGTTGAAGGCCTGTATCTAGTGGAGTGCCTCAAGGGTCGGTACTGGGACCAGTATTATTTAATATATTCATCAATGATTTAGATGAGGGAATTGAGTGTACTATCAGCAAGCTTGCTGATGACACTAAACTGGGAGGAGTGGCTGACACGCCAGAAGGCTGTGCTGCCATTCAGCTAGACCTGGACAGGCTGGAGAGTTGGGCAGGGAGTAACTTGATGAAATATAACAAGGGAAAGTGTAGAGTCCTGCATCTGGGCAGGAACAACCCCAGGTTCCAGTATAGACTGGGGAACGACCTGTTAGAGAGCAGTGTAGGGGAGAGGGACATGGGGGTCCTGGTGGACGACAGGGTGACCATGAGCCGACACTGAGCCCTTGTGGCCAAGAAGGCCAATGGCATCCTGGGATGTATTAGAAGGGGGGTGGTTAGGACAGGGACCTGCTGGAGAGAGTCCAGTGCAGGGCAACTAAGATGATTAAGGGAGTGGAGCATCTCCCTTATGAGGGAAGACTGAGGGAGCTGGGTCTCTATAGTTTGGAGAAGAGGAGATTGAGGGGTGACCTTATTAGTGTATATAAATATATAAAGGGGAAGTGTCACGAGGATGGAGCCAGGCTCTTCTCAGTGGCAAACAATGATAGGACAAGGGGAAATGGGTGCAAACTGGAACACAAGAGGTTCCACTTAAACTTGAGAAGAAACTTCTTCTCAGTGAGGGTGACAGAACACTGGAACAGGCTGCCCAGGGAGGTTGTGGAGTCTCCTTCTTTGGAGACATTCAAAACCCTCCTGGACACGTTCCTGTGTAACCTTATCTAGGTGTTCCTGCTCCGGCAGGGGGATTGGACTAGATGATTTTTTGAGGTCCCTTCCAATCTCTAACATACTGTGATACTGTGATATGTTCATACTTAGAGAAATTCACTTAACTAATTTTTGGTGTCCCTGTCTGTGACAAGGGGTTGGTACTAGATGATCTTTAAAGTCCCTTGCAACCCAAACCATCCTGTGATTCACTTATCTTTCTGTGCATGCATGACTTTAACTATCTCAGGTCTGAAGTATTTTTACATGTGTTTTTTCAGGGAGGCATGTTTATGTTATGACATTATTTGCATATTAATTAGTGATTACCGAAGTTACTGGAATGGCTTAGGAGACACCCACTGTTTCAAGGAAGCAATGAGGGAAGTGGGTTTTCAAGTATAGACAGCCCTGGGAACAAGAAATAGGAAAAATAGGAATGGACTCAATGAGAGCAAAAAAGAATGCAGGAAGGACAAGCAACCAGATTTTTGCATTCCTGTTCAAACAGTGAAAAAGAGCAAAGCAGAAGAACAACAGAAAAAAAAAGTCAGGGAAATCTCACTGGTAGACAGTTGAAAATAAATGAAGGCATCCTACTGAACAATGTGAATTTTGGATCAGGCTCATTCCTGCTGTATTGACATCTGGAAGTAGTAAAACAGTACCATGGCTAGGGCAGGTGGTAGCCCTGCTGCACGAGGAAGATGACTTGTCTAGATGCCAAGGCCACCTACGTCAGCAAGGGATCTAACCATGAAGGGTGGCTGCCGTGGAGCTGGAACTTTGACACCATCTTCAATTTGTCATTGTATTGATTTTTCTCACAGCAAGATATGTGAATAAATCTATTCAGAAAACTAGGCATGCAGACTGGTCTTCTGTAACTGCTGCCCATCAGGGCATTCCCCAAAGGCCAGCAACTCTTCTCCAAATTACGGGAAAATAAATACATACATAAATAAAATCTATAATGTTCTTCAAAATATCAGAGAATAGATGCAGAATCACAGCAGTTATCTTGAATAGTGTTTCATATCTTTGTCCAAAATACAATTTGGTACCAAAGTCAGTGAAAGATTGTTCACTGATTAGTTTCTTAGTGCAATTCCTCAAAACTTTCAGATGTTTTTAAATTTTGAGGTGTTTATGAATAAACAAGCTCCTGGGGAATTAAGCAGCTTAAAGCTCAGTAGTTAGTCATGCCTGCAGGTTACCTGTGAGGTAGAGTATAATGGGAGTAAACAACTCTCTGGAGGTCTTTCCCTGGAGTTCTATCCCTGGGAAAAATGCAGCACTTCTCAGTGGTGGGCATGCCAGTACTCAGGCTTGTCTGGCTGCTGTAAAGAGCTTTCTGAGATGCTTCTGTCTCTCTGATTGCCCAGTAACTGCAGGAACTGATGTTGGAATCTTTTGCTTATAACTACTATTCAGTATCTATAGGGTCCTCCCAGCTCTGCAAAGCTCCTGCTTTACTAAGCAATAACTAATGTAGAGGAAGGCTGGTTTAGGTTACTGCTTGCCTTGTAAGTAAACTTTAGTCCCTGCTATAAAACCAGTTTTTAACACACTTTACTAGGCTTAGTTTGGAGTTCTGCTTAAAAGTGGGTGCTAAAATATGTTGTTTTTCTAAGGAATCCAGTATGCCCTTGAAAGGGAGGAGAAAGCTAACCATCACCATTGGATTTGGGTGTTCAGATTCATGACTTACTCATCTTGCTGGGCCACTGAAGGCTGCAATTAAACCTGTCAGCACTTTAAAATGATTAAGTGATAAGCATCCATTAAAATGAGTATTTTTGTTGGGTTTTTTTTTTTTTTTGAGATTTTTAGGTCCCTGTATCTTAAAAAAAAAAAAAGAGAAAATGTAAATCTCATGTGACTATTTTCTTTACCGCCTACTCCTGTGCTTAGAAAGGCAGCTATTAGGCTTTCCACAGTTTAGAAATGGCTTTTTACTCTGGTCAAAGTTAATCTTGCTGTAGTTAAAAATGGATTACCAGACACGGAGCCCTCCCCATCACAGGCTGGGAGTCGGAGCTCATCTGGCAAAACTCTCTCACCATTATGTTTTATTTTTTGCCTGCTCTTTCTATGGATTTTTAGCCTTTGATCAAACACTGAGCTGTCTTACACAATTGTTGTGACAGTCCCAATAACTGCATGAGTTAAAACCCAGTTAAAAACCCAGAAAAAAGTCAGAAAAATAAAGAATCTGTGGTTCAAAGCAAATATGTACCAGGCTTCTTCCTGACTCTTCTATGGAAATGAAGCTCCAGTTCCTTTTTGCATGCGAAGGATGTAGTATGTCTGGGGAAATGAAAAACGGGAAAGCTAAGACTTCATTTTACTCCTTTTAAGCACAGAAAGAAAGACGGGGAGGGAGTCCACAGCCCAACAATATGTAGAAAAGAGGTTTCATTCATACATTCTAGGCCAAATAACCACTTAATAGTGGTTCTTGTCAGGTTGTAATTTTTCAGGACTACTTATGCTGCCAAAGCTATATGGTGCTGTAGTTAGGATCCAGGCAGATCCATAGTGCTGCATTAGGGGCAATGAAGCAGATATTCAAATGTATTATTTGTATTGTTTCAGAAACAGAAATCATGACTGTCAAACAGGAGCTTAGGAGCAGGTGTGGTTTCCTGATGCTTTGGAAAAGGTTGCCAGAACCTCCATAGTGAATAAAAACAAAACAAAACAAAACAAAAAATTTTTAAATTCAGACAAGGTGACTAGGATTGAATCCATCTGAATTCACACCTGCAGGTGGTCAAGGTCAGCCTTTGTTGTTGGCTACTGAAAGGCTCATAAGGACTTAAGAAACTTTTGAAGTGGTAACTCGAAAAGCTGTTCAGTGCAGGTATTCAGGTATGGTTTAGAGAAAACACCACTCTTCAGCTAAATCTTTTGGCCCTTATGAGGGCCTAACTGAATTTAATAAATAATTCTTGATATTTTCCTTAGTATTCTTCATTTAAAAAAAAAAAGAATAAAAAAAAACCCAAACCCATAAAACTTAGTGTCTGTCTCTGATGCATTCATAATTTACTTATTCTAAATTCCTTTTCAGGAATTCAAGGAAAATTTTATTTTATGTCACATATGGCACAAGAAGTATAACGTGCTGAAGAGTGAATTCTATTATTTTATCTGTATGACAATGGCATATGTTATTCATACTGTAAAACCCAAACTGCAGGAATTGATAGATGGGGCTTTACCTAGTCAAATCCTAAGCAAACTAAAAGTATATTTTAAAAAATATACTGCTGTTTGAGTGGTTTGTTCAAAATCAGATGGATTACTGTAAGATACTCTGTGATTATTTTTACTGCTGGGACTCAAATTACCTACATATATTTTCTCAGTGTGACTGGAAAAGTCTTAATGTATTTATTTTTCCTTCTGTTTGGGTGATTTAAAATCCGAAAAGGGGACCCATAGGTCAATAATTTAGTACAGTCAGATGACAAGTATCTTAACCTGTTGGTTCGATTGTAGGATATTATGGAGTTTTACGTACTGAACAACTGCATTTGGATTGTATAACCCATATTCAAAATAACTTCCAGTGGAAGGAATAATGGCCGTTGTACAGGAAATTAATGTCTGTGTCTGCTCCTTTTATATGGCATAGAAAGATTTGGTCAGCCTGAGGGAATAATGCAGGATGGTCCCTTGTAAAAGATGCAGGTGAAACCTGCTTGTGGGTATTGTGACTGCTGTGTTAAGAGTTTTTCTTTCACATTATTTACTCAACCTCAGTAAAGAGCTTAAAAATGGAGTAATTTTAAATCATGGCTGTCACACAGAAATTTGTGGGAAAAATATCCCAAATCAGACTAAGTCTCCTAAAATATTCTTAGTGAATAACCTTATTAGTAATTTAGGAAGAGATCCAAGAAAGTCTGTGCTTTTACTGTAGTAACATACTTGTTAGAGTGTAATTGATTTACTATTTGTCATAACCCTGAAGAGCAACTAAACATTTTGTCTTTTAGCCACAAGTGATGACTTGATACCTTTGCTAGCTGAGGTTGCTTGTGTCTTCCTAGAATGCCTGAGGCTGAGTGCCTGTGTTGAACTTTGTCTTCACTCTCTGCTCTGTTTTTAGGAGACTCAGACCATTTGTGCATGTCGCACAGAGACCGAGTAGGGATCACTTTTTGATCTGATAGGGAAATCCATTCCACATTCTTCTTAGTTTTTTTATCTGCAGTTACAGAACTGAGGAATCACAAAATAAAGTTTGTATTTTATAGAAACTTACTTGCTTAAACACAGACTTATCAGAATACATTATCCTTACTAGCTAACAGCCTGGTTCTTAAAGCTGCGTTCCTCTGAAACTTAGCCTTCTCACAGACTCCCATGAAAATCTGACCCTTGAATGTGATTTATTTATAAAAGGGAAACAGGGAGATTATTCCTTTCTCAGTTTTGTGTTAAAACTTCTAATTTGTGTTGTTATCTAAAAAGTGCAGTAAATTTGGAAACACACTATTCTTGTTTTAGAAAGACCCTTCTCCATATCTGCATCTTGCTGGGGTCCTATTGAATCATTTGTTTTTCTCTCAAAGAGCAAAAGCAGTGAGAACAGTTCTCACTGAGATTGCTGTAAACCTGTTCATTGTAGTGTGTGATATTACACTTAAACACCGGTTTAATACAGGTGATATGAATGCATGGTTTGATCAGCTGTAACGTATGAGTATGAGTAGATGACAAGACTATCATACAAACCTTTATTGATCTATTCAGCATTTGCTTTTAAGATACCATGTGTTAACTTTGATTACAGCTGTTAAATTTTCATTCCTTTTTAATCTCATCTCTCTCAGCTGGAGAAAACCTTCCTTAATTCTCAAAAATTTTCTATCTATCTGTTCCATGTATTGTAAAAAAAACATGGCATATACTGTATTTTCTCAGCATAAAGATCAGAGATGAACATGACTAAAAATCGATAACGCTCTTGGCCTGCAGCTTTGTCATTTATTGATTTACATGTCATTTGTCTCCATAGAAAATGCAATTATTGCTTAAATACTATACAGTATGTTGCTAATAGGATACAAATGTCACCACTGAGTAAAAAGGTCACACTTACATGTAAGTGATTGTCACCCCCAATCTCATTCTTGTTCCTGCCATTATTTTGAAGAAACTATTAAGAAGCAGGAGACCTAGTCTTATTTCTGATGATGTTAATGGGAGCTCAGCTGTTGATTTAAGTGGCAGAAGTGGTTCCAGGTCTCTGGACTTACACAGGTGTTTTGTGCTTCTTTAGTTTCATAAAGTGCCATCGAGACAGATCACAAAGATCATGGAGGATTTCCTTCTGTAATCCAAGGCCAGCTCAGGAGCACCGAGCAGTGATTCCATTAGTGGTGTGTGTTTAGAAGAAGCTGCTGTGGCTTTCTCAAGATTATGGTATAAAGGCTAAAACCCAGATGGGAGTCTGTTCTTTATAAGCTCCTGAGAGGCATAGAATTTTCAGTGTTTGCACCTTTCTTGTTTCTTTCTCTGTCACTATACGACTTTGATGAGTAGGGTCACTGTGGTAAGCACTTTCTCTTCAGCTGACGAAGCAAAGAAGCAGAGCCAAGTGTGCATGGACAAAACAAACAAACAAAAAGATAGAATTAATTTACATATATTTTTGCCTGTGTAGCCGGAAAATAAAGCCTTGAACAGTTCTTCCAAAAACACTCAAAAAAACTATAGCAAAAACCCCATAAAAGAAATGTTATTTTTCTAACTTCCTCTGAGCCTTTTGTGGTGATTGCTTCATTGCAATGCAGCTTTTTTAAATTATTGCAGTATCTCATTTAGGTAAGGAATCTCCCTGAAGTGGCACTACATGTCATTATACTGCAGAATACCTGGCAAGCTATAGGGAAGGAAAAATTTCATGGATTAAGACTTCTTTTCTTTTTTTTTTTTGTAGCTTTGAAGCTACTGAGGAAAATCTTCACATAAAAGAGGAAAGAAAGACGTAGGAATTTAAGAAAGATTGCTGAATTTGCTGGAAGAGCTTAATGCCCAGTGCCATGTAGAGAAACAGATTTTCATCTCTGTTATAGGAGGATGTGCAATAGCCTTAGATCTTTCGCATGATAACATGGTTATTGGTTGATAAATGTGCCTCTATCTTTATCAAGAAGTTCAATTTTTTGAAACAGAGAGGAAGGGAGTAAACAGCAATTTGGAAACAGCTCTGCAAGTTCCTGTATTGTCTGACAGGTGGTGAAAGTCACGATCTTAAGGATTTTAATTTATTTATTAAACAGATAAGAATAAAAAAATTGTGGGGTTAGAATACAGTTTGTTGTAAACATTTTTGTTACTAATAAATCTTAAAATTGGTTAGATTTCAAGATATTATATAACAAGATTTTTGTTTTTCATGCATACTAATGAAGTAATCATAGTAACTGGGAAGTTTTACAGGGTGGTAGAGCACCGTGCAAGTGTATGTGGTGGAAATGAAACGGAAAGTTAGAATAATTGTATTACCAATGGTATTTGGTGATATTGTAAACCCTTTATAGTTAACTGAAGATCTCACAAGCACTTGTATTACAGATGTTTCAAAAACTTGGTTTTGCTATGACAAATCATCTGTTTATCAGTGGTCCTGTGTAATTGCCAAGGAAAGGAGGATATGACAACACTATCTTGAAAGCAGCAATTTCTGTTCCACATTATATGAACTGAAGGAGGTCAGACCAGTATGAACTTGGCTAGTTTAAGCCTTATTCCCATATAAGAAACTTGGATTCTGGATCTCTCAAACTTGGAATATTTAATTGAGCTCTAAAAAATAAAGTCAATTTAGTATTTTCATTTAGATTTGTCATGAAGCTTTGTGGCAGAGGTTATAGAACGCAAGTCATCTGACAGACTACTAGGTCACTGAGTGACTGGTTCACCTTCAGCCAGCAAAGACAGCTGCAGTGATGGTAAAGATTATTAGGGACAGTTCATTTCAAATTTCAGAAATTCTCTTCACCTTTAAAAGTTTTCCCTTCATAGATGCAATTTTTCATTCTACATAAGCTGCTAAAAGAGAAAAAGGAGAAGCTCTGTAGGGCTTTACTTCCAATTTGTCTTCCATCTTTGATTCTTTTCAACCAAGGGAAGTCTGGGAGTTACCTGAGGGAAAGAGAAAAATGCCAGGGTTACCAACAACACTGATTTTCCTGAAAACAGTCAAAAAGTTTTTTTCAGAGGAAGTAGGTGGAATGATGATAATAAGCAAAAAAAAAATCAACTGTCACTTCTGTTTTTTAACACATACGTGTTTAATCATTAAGCTATACATACAAGAAACAGACACACCTCCAAGGAAATTAAATCACAGTACTTTAAAATTTAAAGTAACATTAAAATAGGTGCATTAAATTACAAAAGTTGACATTTCTGATTATTTTGATTGGCCATATTGGAAAAAAGAATCTTAGCTCAAACATCAGAGAGAAGTGTCAAATTCATAGAGTCCTATATAATTCTATTAATGTGAATATACTTCTTATTCAGAAAGGGAAATTTCATTCAAGACGGCCAAATATTTAAAGCGAATTGGGTTCAAGCATGCATGTGCAGACAGAAACACCTGAAAACTAGGCAGTGTGAGATTGATTTCCAAGAATTCCTACCCCAGTATCTTCTAATTAAAGTGATTACACCTGAATTTTATAAAGGATAAATATACTCTCTATATACGTATCCCAAATATAGATAGCTATATATCCTAAAGATTCTCTATCTATAGATAGGAATTGATGGCTAAATTTTTATCAAAGAAAACAGTTCTCACACCCTGTGTCTGAGGTGAGGCTCTGCAATGGGTTGCCCAAGGAAGCTGTGGTTGCCCCATCCCTGGCAGTGTCCAAGGTCAGGCTTGGCAGGGCTTGGAGGAACCTGGTCTACCAGAAGGTGTCCCTGCCTGTGGCAGGTGGTTGGAACTGGATGAGGTTTATTTGGTCCTTTACTCAAACTCAGAAAATACTGTGATTCTAAGTACTGCTATTAGGTCCAGGCTTCTGGCCGTACAATCTGCTTGTGTGACTGACAAGACTGCTTGTACCGGCAGTCTGTGTTTGCTGCCTGTGGGCTCAGGTGCTTGCCTTGGCAGGTTGGTGGGTGTGTGATATAATCAGTCTGCTAGGCTTCCCCATATTTGTACTTCAGCCATTGTCCTCTGTGCCAAAGAGGCTTTAACCCAGGGCACAAAATTACAGATCTTTTCTTACATTAAAGAAAAAAATCTTCTATGGAAATGCAGGAAAAACATACTCCTAAGCAAGTGACAAATTTTACTTTGAAACTCTGGCTGGCTGAGTAAAATGTATGCCACCTTTCTTAACTGTTACAGGACTAATGATGGATTACCTTCCCTGCTTATTTACATTCCTGTCTTTTTTTAGGGAAAGCATAGTAGCCACTACTATTCTTAAAAATAATGTGGGTGTGTGCGTATTTCTCCTCTTCTAAAAAATAGAACTTACTAAAAATAGATTTAAAAAAAAATTAAGAAATTGGCATTTGGCTTTCAGGTTAACAGGCTTCTCACTCTGATAGGGAGAACTGTGACACTTTTTTGAAGTTAACCTGGAACAGTGAGGACATTACTGTCAAGACTATGCATTATTCAGGATCAGTAGTTAGAGTTTATTAATGTAGGTTGTGACTTTTGCTATGGTCATAGCTCGTTTCCCTGAGGGTATGATATTGCACCATCTGGTGGGATGCATTTAAAGGAATTCATAATCATAAGTATGGGAAGAAGTAGTTGAGCAAAATTATGAATACTGGGAGAACGTGTGTGAATAACCCTTTTCATTCATAAGGAGGGCTGTGAAATTAGAAATGGAAGGTGTAACACCTTAGTTCGTACTTTTAATCCTGTCAGAGAGAACCACCACAATATTTGGAAACCATGCATCGTATTGATAAGCCATCTATGATGGATGATAGTAGGATCATTGTATAATGGCTGGATTCATCAAATAACTTGGGCATGTTTCAGCTCTAAGTGGGAGTGCTTAATAGGAATTCACACATTTCTCACAGTTTGTCCTTTGTTAGAAACAAAAGCAAAACCAATTAAATATTTGTAGTTCTCCTGACTGTACAGTTAGGTTTAGGAAAAAATACTGTGCCACTGATGAGATATTTTTAAGCCGGATGATAAAAATGTAATTTTCTTTGAGTAAAGTAATTTGAAATACGTTCTAATAAGCTGCTGGTAGAAATCATCTTCAGTGGATCTCTGCATTTGGTTAGAATTTCATACCAGCATGTTTTTCTCAGTTGGAGGCAATTTCAAATGAAGACAACAAGCAGAAGTGAAGAAAGCAAGGAAACTTTCTGTGCTGTATCTCATAATACCTCTAAACGTTCTCTCATACCCTTTTTTGTGGAATCGTTTTGTACAGTTTGTCTGTATCTGACTGTGAGCTGTAGCCATATCTGAACTGTCCCCCCAGCACAGAGTCACAAGTTTTTCTAAAATAGATTATCTTCTGATACATTGAAAGCAGCACTTAAAACCACCTCAGCAATGTGAGGAACAGACTATTCCCTCTTATAGTGCTTGGTGTAAGCTGAGAATATCACATTTTTTTTTCACCTGCATTCATTCTTACAGCTGCAAGGCTGTTTTCCTGCATTTGTTTCACTTTATACTTTTTTCCCTTTGACTTATACTTCCCATTTCATTAAGCCCAATTTTCTATTTTAACTTTTTTTTCCTCTCTTTATTGCCTGCTCTTCTACCTTCCCTTAGAATCATAGAATCATAGAATAGTTAGGGTTGGAAAGGACCTTAAGATCATCAAGTTCCAACCCCCCTCCCATGGGCAGGGACAACTCACTCTAAACCATATTACCCAAGGCCTCGTCCAACCTGCCCTTGAACACCGCCAGGGATGAAGCATTCACAACCTCCCTGGACAACCTATTCCAGTGCCTCACAACCCTCACAGGAAACAATTTCCTCCTTATATCCAATCTAAACTTCCCCTGTTTAAGTTTTAACCCGTTACCTCTTGTCCTATCACTATAGTACCTAATGAAGTGTCCCTCCCCAGCATCCTTATAGGCCACCTTCAGATACTGGAAGGTTGCTACGAGGTCTCCAAGCAGCCTTCTCTTCTCCAGTCTGAACAGGCCCAACTTTCTCAGCCGATCTTCATATGGGAGGTGCTCCAGTCCCCTGATCATTCTCGTGGCCCTCCTCTGGACTTGTTCCAACAGATCCATGTCCTTTTTATGTTGAGGACACCAGAACTGCACACAATACTCCAGGTGTGGGCTCACAAGAGCGGAGTAGAGGGGCAGGATCTCCTCCTTCAACATGCTGGTCACACTCCTTTTGATGCATCCCAGCATACGGTTGGCTTTCTGGGCTGCAAGCGTGCACTGCTGGCTCATGTTCATTTTCTCATCAACCAGCACCCCCAAGTCCTTCTCCGCAGGGCTGCTCTGAATCTCTTCTCTGCCCAGCATGTAGCTGTGCCTGGGATTGCTCCAACCCACGTGTAGGACCTTGCACTTGGCATGGTTAAACTTCATGAAGTTGGCATCAGCCCACCTCACAAGCATGTCAAGGTCCCTCTGGATGGCATTCCTTTCCTCCAGCGTATCAACCGAACCACACAGCTTGGTGTCATCGGCAAACTTGCTGAGGGCACACTCGATCCCACTGTCCATGTCAGCGATGAAGATGTTAAACAAGACCGGTCCCAACACTGATCCCTGAGGGACACCACTTGTAACTGGTCTCGGGCTGGACATTGAGCCATTGACCAGAAATCTTTGCCTGCGGCCATCCAGCCAGTTCTTTATCCACTGAGTGGTCCATTCATCAAATTGATGTCTCTCCAATTTAGAGACAAGAATGTTGTGTGGGGCAGTGTCGAACGCTTTACACAAGTCCAGGTAGATGACATCAACTGCTTTACTGCTGTCCATCAGTTCTGTAGCCCCATCATAGAAGGCCATGAAATTGGTCAGGCAGGATTTCCCCTTAGTTAAGCCATGCTGGCTGTCACCAAGCACCTTGTTGTTTTTCATACGCCTTAGCATGCCTTCCAGGAGAATCTGCTCCAAGATTTTGCCAGGCACAGAGGTGAGACTGACTGGTCAGTAATTGCCCGGGTCGTCCATTTTCCCCTTCTTGAAAATGGGGGTTATATTTCCCTTTTTCCAGTCGTTGGGAACTTCACCTGACTGCCATGATCTATCAAATATGATGGCCAGCGGCTTAGCAACTTAATTTGCCAGCTCCTTCAGGACACTCAGATGGATTTCATCAGGATCCATGTACTTGTGCATGTTCAGATTTTTAAGATGGTCTCGAACCAATTCCTCTCCTACAGTGGGCCCAAGGTCTCCATTCTCACAGTCTCTGCGTCTGCCTTCCAAGACTTGGGTGGTGCGGTCAGAGCCTTTGCTAGAGAAGACCAAGGCAAAGAAGTCATTCAGAACCTCAGCGTTCTCCAAATCCTGCGTAACTAGTTCACTCAAGAGCTTCCTGAGGGGGCCTACATTCTCCCTAATCTGTTTTTTATTTGCTATGTACCTGTAGAATTCCTTCCTGTTACCCTTAATATCCCTAGCCAAGTTTAATTCTAACTGGGCCTTAGCTTTCCTAACCTGGTCTCTAGCTTCCCAAACAATAACCCTGTACTCTTCCCAGGCCGCCTGTCCTTGCTTCCACTTTCTATAAAGCTCTTTTTTCATTTGAATTTTCCTCAGGAGCTCCTTATCCATCCAAGGAGGTCTCCTGGCCCTCCTGCTGCGTTTCCTTCTAGTTGGGATGCAACACTCCTGAGCTTGTAGCAGGTGATCCTTGAAGACCAACCAAGAGTCTTGAGCCCCCTGCCCTCTAGGGCTATATCCCATGGAATCTTACTAAGCAGGTTCCTGAAGAGGCCAGAGTCTGCTCTTTTGAAGTCTAGGGCAGTGAGCTTGCTGCACGCTCTTCTCACTGTCCTAAGGATCTCAAATTGAACCATCTCGAATTTATTCTGTTTTCTGATGCCCATAATTCTCCTTCTGCTCCACTGTTGCTGTGTTGTTACAAAGCCTTCTACCAAAATGGCAAGGAAAAGGACAGAAGGAATGAGCCAATCATGAATCAAGCAATGAGGCATGTGCCACTTGGTTAAAGCACTAATCTTGGTTGTAAAGCAGGATGTTAGTGCCAACGACAAATGGCCAATAGATGACAGTTTAAAATCTAGTGAAGGAAGTTAACAAACTTGTTTTACAGCACCATACATCTGCAGTTACAGCTAACCTCATATCATTCACGTTGGTGTCATGTTTATGGCTGACAGTCTTTGATAGAGGTGAAAGCAGTGCAATTAGCAAATAAAGAGATGCCATTTTTAAGTGGCAGCACTACATAAATTAAACCTTTTCTTCCCCTTTCTTTTTAATACGCATTGAAGGTATTTGGCTCATATAAAGAGAGGTATTCATGTGCTAAACAAAGTTTGTTTTGCAGAAGAATAAATCAGCAATGCAAAGGATGAACCTTACCCTCCCCCTCCCTTTTATTTCCCCCCCTCTTATGTTCCCAAAAGTTCCATACTGAGACAAGGGGAGTTCCTGGAGTTTTCTCTGAATCAGTACATAGTGTTAATTTATAACTGTTACTAAAAGCAGGTTGGTAAGGGATGTTTGGACCTTTTCTGTAAAGAGATAGTGTAAGGTTCTTTAGTTACCAAAATCTCACAATGATGACCACATGTGAAGATTTGAGCATTTACCTGTGGAAAGCATTTTAGAAAAGGTTTTCTAAAAGCTTTCCTGGTCATTCTTCCCTGTACTAACTTGCAGAAGTGTTTTATATCATTTTGAACAGCATCAAACTTTAGAATAAAATTGGGTAACTGCTTTTGGGTAGTCATTTGTCGGCATAAAGTTTTACCAGCAGCATTCCTTCACTACTTTTTCAACACGGATGTTTGTGTTAGTCCAAGCAATGGAATAGCCTTAGGGTAAGAGAGCAGTAACAGTGAGAAGAATCACGACAAAACAATTTGGCTCTAGCCAAATTAGCACAGACTTCATGGAGCTCTGTACAGGTTTGTGAGCAATACTTTAGATCTTTCTTACTTTAAAAATGCTACACCACTACTTTGTACAGATTTAATATGTATGAGATATATATCAAGGGAAAAACTGTATTAGACAAGTACAACTCTCCAATTTCTCAACACTTAGCAGAAATAATTGCTGCACTATGAAGATTTAAATGGAGATTGCCACTTTTATAATTAATTCTTTTTTGTTTCATCCTCTTTACAAATTGAAAATGGGCTTTCAATGCAGAACATTTTGAAATCGTGTTAAGAGATGGATTTGGAAATGAACTTAATTAACTACAAATTTTCCAAATCAATCAGTGTTCCATAATGCCTTTGTAATGTACAGAATTCGTAACTTACTTGAGATTTGACATAATACATATGCCATAATTGCAAAGTAATCATGCTAAGAGTGTACAAAATTTAGCGTTGTGCTCTATTAGGATGAAATGTCTATGCTTTCACACACCAGACTGGAGGCAAAAAAGGTATTTTTCCACTAACCAAACAGAGGACTTTGATAAATTAGGGCATTTCTTCAAGTTTGGCAGGGCTTTCAGATGTTAATAGCTAGAAAGAAAAAACTCTTTGAATTCAGTGTCCAAACAATTTGGCATTTCAAATGGTAGTGTTCTTGCCACACAATACATGGAGTTTGCAGCATGGAAACCATAAGCTTACATAAGAAGATCAGGGAAAATAAATCCCCTGCATGAATGCTTTTCAAAATTTTTGTAGTTTTCCAGAAAGTTTTTGTAAGGTAAAGCCTTTACAGAATTGAGGCTATTGATAGCTTTGCATGTTATTTTGTTGCAGACTGAGAAGAAAATTTTCTTGAGTGTGTATTTGTCTTTTTCCACCTCCCAAACAGAGGTAGCCTTGAGGTAAGGAATCTGGTGGGCTGTCTAGTGACCTCAGACAAAATGATTGACTTCTCATATCACATACTTTGTGTGTAAGACTCATTCTGCTGTCCTTAACAATGTGCCACTGCCAATTGCCAGGGTCAGAATGGATAAAGCCCAGTATTGGAAATATTCTGTTTGTGATCTGCAAAGTGAAATTAAGATACAAACAAGGTCAAGTACTGCAATCGAACAGTTTGTTTATTATAAAAAGGTAATTATTATAAAGAAGATAATTATTATAAAAATGATAGTGATGGGACAGATCAGGAAAAAAAAAAATTAAGCAAGAATGCAGAGTGCAGAGAGAGTCATAACTGTGGATTTAGAAGCATCCCGAGGGATAGATATCCATAGTTGTGGTGGGTGTCCCCAACAGCGATTACCTTTTTCCCCTTTTATAATATGTTAGGGGGAAGTACCTCTGTTCTTAATGACCCGTACTGCTAATTCCTTGTAGATCACATGCATCCAGTTTTCCTGGTCTTGCAGCCAGCTCTTCAACTGCACATCTGTCAGCAATCCTTGTGGTAAGGAATAGCAATTCCTCACACCAACCCTTGAGACAATGGATGGTGGAGTCTTATCTCAGTTCCTCACACCCATCTTTGAGATAGTGGACCTCAGTTCCTCACACCAATTTTTGAGACAATGGACTGTTGAGCCAGATTTCAGTTCAGTACCTCACACCAACAGAGTAGTTTCAATTTTGGGAGCCTGATGTGTAGCCATGGCTAACTGGCCTGCTGATATTGTTCGAAAACCAACACCCAGAATGGATGTGATGCGCATGATCATCAAGCATGTACATCTTCTATAGTCCATATTTGAAGATGGCACTAGCAACAATTCAATCATATGATTATGCTGTTCAAGGCTGTATTCCAATCCTAAACTGTATGTGTTTTCTAACATCATTCCAGAAAGAATCACTTCTTAGATCCTCATTGCTGTGCAAGGTAAGTATTTTGTATGTCTCTTAAAGAGCATAACTTTCTCTTGTCTACAGCTTCTGTAAAAATATTTGGTTTCTCACAGATTTAGTAACTTTTTACAAAAGCAGGAGAGTGCTTAGGTTTGGTTTTGTGCCTTGCGAACACTTTCTTGATTCTGCTTGTGCATTCTGCTTACAGTTTCAGTATTGCTCCTATAAACTTTTTGACTTCTTCACGCATTTCTGTGTTGCTCAGATTACATAGTTGGTAATGTAGTGTAACTCATGGTGGCTCTGTCTAGCTTTGCCTATCAAAACTTACTTGATTTGAGCAGTTTTGCAGCTTGGAAATTCCTCTTTGCATTATTCTTCTACATTTCAGTCAGCATTTTCTGTCCTTATTTTTCTCCAGTCTTTAAATCTCTGATTTCCATTAAACAAAGCTCTTGATTTAAGCATTCCAAAAGCCTTCCAAAACTATATATCTGACTCAAGTCTCAGAACTTCTATGTTTCTGAAGTTACTGTTTTGATTTCTGACATGAAACTGAAGTTTTCTAGAAATTTAATTCCTAGAGTACATTATTCTTCAAATCTCTGTAACATAAGCCTGTTGAATTGAATTGTAACTCTTACATAAACCTAAGGTTTCTGAGTGAATAATATTTAAATTAAAAAAGTGAGAGATGACTTTATAATTCTTTGTGCCTATGCCTCCATCCACGAAGAGATCAGATTCTTGCCTGGCGCTTTCAGTTACCCATTTCATCCATGAACATCTGAATTGCACAGGAAACGTCTTACATCATCCTTCTTGCTTATTTTTACTTCCCTGTTTGAAGCCATGCTATGTCCTTTGCATTAAAAGGCAGTGTTTGAGGTGGGATCAATGAGAAATATCTGTTAAGAATTGCAGCTGAGTCCTTAGTATGGTGAAAAGAAAGCTAAAATCATGAAAGCTAGCTGAGGAAACTTGAGAAGCATGAGAGTACTGAATATCTCTTCTGAGCAAAGATCTGACTGGCTGTCAAAATTCATTCATCCGGGTGCTTTTACTAAATGATCCAAGATCCTTATCCTGTGGAGGAGTCATTTTAACTGTGACACTGCTGTTGGTGATAATCTCTGGTCATAGAACTACCTGGACTACCAGGATGCCAGGGCATTGCTGAGTTCTGTCCTTTCTATATCAGACTATTTCCACTTTGCATGTGCTTTATTCTTTCATTCCTGGGAGTGATGTAGCAACCTGGTTCTTCTGATGTGATAGATTTGCTATTTGACTGTCCCCCCTGTCTTTCTCAAAGAGTGACTTCTGAGAATGTACCAATGAGCGTTAGCTGCACAACAGTTTCAAACACAGTAGACCAAATGCATCTCTGCAGTTTGATCTGCACAAGCATTTGGATTATAATGAATTTTCAATTTATGTATGTGCAATTCATCTATGTAGGCATTGCATTTCAGGCCTTGTAAGCGCAACTAAAGTAAGCAGAATAAAATTTTCTAACAGCAACTGAATTAGAAGATAAAAATAAGCAGGTAGCAATGTATGGTTAGAGGCCTTCTTACACTTTTCATTCTTTCTTTGTTCCTTGGTGTTTTAATCCATGTGTTCTTCTGACAGTATCACACTTTAGTTTAGGAACAATTGTCTTTCTTTTATTTACATTGATGAGGCATTCCTCAGAATATACACATCTGTTACCAGATCATGTCATGGTAGGCTGGAAAGATTTTTGGTCTGTAAAAAGATCAGACATGCTCATGCAAGCAAAGATCTTTAGTATCTTAATTTCAGTAAGGTGGTTTTGGCATAGGTAAAATGGCAGGGAGAATGTTAGACATTCTTACGCGTGCTTTGGATGCTGGGTCAGTATTTGCTACCTCTGCTAGAAATTACATGAAGTATCAACAAGTGGGGTTTTTTTAAAACTACATTTCAGAGGAAAATTATTTACTTGTGTATATGTCTGTCTCATTTGCCATCTTAAACTGGGATATAACTCATTTTTTAGAATAGAATTTCTTGCTTCAAGTCTCTACACGTTTGACCTTGTGTCTTGGAGTACCATATTTCTATCTTTCAGCACTGAATTTATACTGCATACATATATCTCTATTTATATATATAATAAAAATCTCACTGTATTCTAATAATACCTCCTCATGGCAGCCCATTTATTAGCATTGCATCTACTTTGTATGTGAAAGAAATTGATGAAATGGTAAATAACAGCATAGATCTTAAGCGATTCCTACAGGAACTCTTTGCTTTGCTTTCAACAAATATATTTGTTTTAGCTAGGCTAGTTGCTTTATTTACAGTTCTCTGCAAATATTTCAGATGTCTAGCTTTCCATTCAAATGCTGTGATGAAGTTCACATGGACGCTCTGCCATGTTCTTCCAAAACATCACTTTTGGTTTAATCTGCCTTGTTATTTTGTTAGGAAATGCTTGTTAATATCTGGGGCATTTCATATGTTGTGGAGTCACAGTTGTGTTATATCGACACTGGAATTTTTAAGGTATTCTTGTATTTATAATTTTGAAATTATGAGGATGAGAAGACTGCTAACTTAATTGAAAGGGGTTTTTGCCTTATTAATTTATTGACTGTGTTAACAGAAGCTTGATTTCTTTGGCTGGTTTAAAATAATCTGAACATAGTCCTTTGCCCTTGTCATTTGGGGAACAGAGGGAGCTGTTTTATTTGCTTATGTTAATAGTTTGCTGTCTTTGATATTGTAACAGAACCCTTTGTCAACAGCAGTGGTCTTCTTGATTGTGTTCTACTAACAGGACTACATGAAAATAGACTTCTTTTTCACTTGAAATTGTATGCAAGGGAAAAAAATAAGAATAATACACTCAGATTTGCTGAGTGTTCTGAGGAAATAAATGCTTTCTAAACTATCAAACAACAATGACCAAAGAAAATGTCTTCTACTGCAACAATAATGCTACTTGCAAGGCTAAAATATATTCTCCTACCCTATATCAGTACAACCTAACAGGCTGCATAACGTTTGTGATATCTAATTCTTGTTCTATTTTTTCCTTCCCAAGTTGACTTTCGCATGTGCTACTCATAGAGTAGATTTCTAGATTAAACGACTAGTTTATCTAGAATCCCTTTGTACTTACTGTTCATACAGAAATTTGGCCATTGCCCTTTAAGTTATGCTTTTTCAGAAATCTGCTCTCTGGAGGAATTCCTCCTTTCTATCTCTTCCCCTTTCCTTCTCTCATTCCCCCATTTCCCGCCCTGTTTATTTATCTCTCAAAAATGAGATTGCAAGGCTCTTCGATAGCATGATGCATCAGTGAGAATGCATAGTCAGCAGTTGCAGATGTGAAGACCAAAGCTTATCCTACCTGACTGTCGTGGTTTAAGCCCAACCGGGTAACCCAGAACCATGCATCTTTTCTCTCACTCCCCCCACCCCTTCCTCCCTCCTCTCCTGGAGGGGTGTGGAGGAGAATCAAAAGAATGTAACTCCCACGGGGTTGAGATAAGAACAGTCCAGTAACTAAGGTATAACACAAATCACTGCTGCTACCACCAGTAATAATAATGATAAAGGAAGTAACAAGGGAAGAGAATACAATTGCTCACCACCAGCCAACCAACATCCAGCCCAACCTGAGCAGTGATCTAGCCCTTCCACTGATTGCCCCCAGTTTATATACTGGCTATGACGTGCTGTGAAATACCCCTTTGGTTAGTTTGGGTCAGGTGTCCTATTTCTGCTACCTCCTGGCTTCCCCTCCTCCGTGGCAGAGCATGAGACTCAGAAAATTCTTCGTCAGAGTAAACATTACTTAACAACAACTAAAACATCGGTTATCAGCATTGTTTCCAAGCTGAAAGTCAAAAACATAGCACTACACCAGCTACTAAGAAGGAGAAAAATGACTGCTACTTATGAACCCAGGACACTGACCAAACTCCCTGCTGTGTGACACAGCATCCCCTGTCAAGAGTGGGAAAAGATCCAGCAGGAAGCTAAGAAGCTAAGGAAGTAAGGCCTGTTTGATTGATAGCTAGAGACTAGGATACCACCCACTAATGAAAAGAAGTGAGGAACCAGACAAGGATAGTCTGGTCAATCACATCATTTATTTCAACAGTAACTCAGCCTCACTGAAAGCAGAAACTAGCTTTTCTATTCCTCCCGTTTTCCAAAAGTTCTCCAAAAGTTGTGCTTTCTGCTCATGTGTATTAAAAGAACAATTATTCTTACAAGAACATTTGATAGTTTAGTCCATAACCCTTCTTTTTTTATAGCAGAAAAGTCTCAGAAAAGTCTCAGAAGTTTTTTATTATCTCCTTCAGAACCTGCATTTTTTCCTGGGATCATAGGAGGACAAATGCCCTCCCCAACTGCTCCCAAGATATTCCATAAAACTCGTTTATTCTCAGGGATGACATGATGAGTGACCAGTATCTCTGCAGCAGATGAGCCTGACATTTTTTCTTTCTGATAAAAGATAGTCTGCGATAAGGAAGATTTTGATGGTTGGGGAAGTGGCAGATACCCCTTTTTAGAGAAAGGTTATAAAGCTGCTTATTAATACCTCCAGTTAATTAATAACTCCAGTTACTGACTCTTCCTGACAGTATCTGCTCTTTGCAGTGCTTGAATTGCTCTGTCCATGCTAACCTGGCCTTGAAAATGCCCAGTTGAACAAGTTGGCTTCTATAGATAGAAAAATGAGAGCTTCTCGTAGTCCAGCCAAAATCATTATGCTTGGGGTATTCTCTCCAGATGTTCTCCAAAATGTGCACATACCCCTTTTGCCAGCTAACTGTATGTCAGGAAGCTTGTATGTCTTTAGCTTGGCCCAGCAGGGATTAGCTGGAAGGATGGAGTCAGCAAGAACTGGGCTGTCTGTCTGGGGCAGCATACAAGGAAAATGTGAAGTTAAATATCCAATAAGTGTGATAGAAAATGCTGTCCAGGGAGCAGATGTCAAAAAAGCCGGCAGAGAGGGTCATGAGACTGCCAAAGAGAACTGACTGTTCAAAGTGTGTAATTCACAGTTATGTAGTAATCACCTTGCAAGCTATCTGCAGGGCAGGGAGGCCAGTGACAGCAGAACAGGCACATATCTGGGATGGAGCCCAGCCTGTAGACTCAGAGAAGTTTCCTGGGAAGCAAGTTCCAACCACTTTTTGGATGGATGATAAGATGGTATTGTGATATGGGCAACAAGCTGTCCAGTTATTAGGAACTGCCAGCACTTCTTCAAGTGTAGCGTTGTTCCTATCACAAATAC
Organism: Neopsephotus bourkii; assembly: GCF_033783945.1. NCBI lineage: Eukaryota > Metazoa > Chordata > Aves > Psittaciformes > Psittacidae > Neopsephotus > Neopsephotus bourkii. The sequence continues at coordinate 1,823,292 of NW_026900756.1, read as the reverse complement.
AGAAACCTGGCTGTGCCCCTGATATCAGTAATCCTGAAAATAAGAATATTTGGAATATTTAGTGTCATAAAGAAATAGGTCCCTGTTTACAGCAGCACTGAGCTAAGCACTTGGACAGGTGAGAGTTCCCGCTGACAGTCGGTGCAGCCAGCAAGCAGACAACTGAGCCCTGCTGTGCATGGACAAGTCGCCATTGATTTAAGTGATCTTATCCCCATAAAAGATTTTTTTTTTTTTTGCCACTTATTAAGAAACAAGAAGTAGATAAAGATGAGTTTCATCAGAAGAATGAAATTACTGCTGGAAATCCTTTTGCCTTTGAGTCTAATGTGTGAGAACGCAGACAAGGCTGCCTCAACAGAACAAAACAGAAAGCCAGCTAATGCCCATAAAGCTCCCAGACACTGCTTTTTAGTCCTCAAAGCTCCAGGAACAGATGAAGGGCAATTCAACTGCTCATAATGATACTCCATAGAACATATGCTTTATTTCAAAAACACAACTGTTCTAAATACCATCGACACGATAATGTGCTAGTGTCAGTGTCAATGTAAAACTGTATACCATTTTATACATCTTGTGGTTTTTAAACATCTTGATATACAAAGGAAAGCTGACTGGGCTCAGCAGTGTCATGTAGTAACCTCCTTAGATTTAATTCCATATTTATTGGTGCAGTACAACTTCAAGGAATAGTAATTCTTGTTTTGGTTTTGGTTTTAAAGGGCAGAGCTACACAAAAATATGCTAAGGTATAAGTCAGTGTGTCCTAAAGAAGTTAGGGGGATGAACCTAACAGCCGCTGTTAAGAACACACATGAAGATAAACAGAAGGCATTTACTTACAGTATAAAGGATGGGGCACATTAATAAATTGGGTTGCTTATATGAAAAGCAAGAGAAAACCAAAGAACAATTGCTGTCATGTGACTTCCTGAATCTCAGCTAAAGGATTTCAAAGTATTTATGGAGTAGATAAACATTACAAACTGCAGACAAGAAAATTTTGGCAATGGTAAACAGTGATTTTGCATGTTTCTTACAATATCAATGAAATGTATGATGACAGCCTCATTGAGAAGAAAGACTGAAAGTACCAAAGAAGATGAGATATGCAGCCAGAAGACAGAGTATGTAAGAAAAAAAAACAAACCCCAGATACAGCTCTTCATAAATTATTCTTGATTAGTTTTATAATTAAGAGATTTGTCATTATTAATGGTAGACTTGTGTCTTGACTACAAGTTTAAAGCTTTGACATCTACACAGAATTACTCTTTGCTGTGTTGGTAACTGTGGTAGATTTATTAGTTGGTTAGTTACCTAGCTAGCTAGTTAGTTAGGAAAACATATTGTTCCAGGAAAATTTGGATTGGCAGTCCTTAAGTCCTTAAGAGCTCTCCATAGAAAACAAATCCGAACCAGCGAATGATGGTTTTACCTTCCCTCCTACCATATCAGCTCAATCATGTTGGTGGCAACAGTTCATCATGAAAGATTCCAGCTGAGACTGAGAGTGTCATCAGCAAGTTCGCAGATAACACGAAGCTGAGTGGTGCAGTTGACATGCCTGAGGGACAGGATGCCATCCAGTGGGACACAGACAGGCTTGAGATAGGGCTCAGGCAAACCTCATAAGGTTCAACAGGGCCATGTGCAGCATCCTGCACATGAGTAGGGTCAACCCCAGTATCAATACAGGCTGGGGGATGGAGGGATTGAGAGCAGCCCTGACGAGAAGGCCTTGGAGGTACTGGTGGGTGAAAGACTGGAGATGAGCAGGCAATGTCCACTTGCAGAACAGAGGCCAATCAAGTCTTGGACTGCATCCAGAGGAGTGTGGCCTTGACCTGCTAGTCAACAGAGGTGGTTCTGCCACTCTAACGCTGCCCTGGTGAGATCCCACCTGCAGTCCTGTGTCCATCTCTGGAGTCCTCAGTACAGGAAAGACGAGAGGGTCCAGAGAAGGGCCACAGATATGATGAGGTGGATGGCGCACCTCTGCTGTGAGGAAAGGCTGAGAAAGTTGCGGTTGTTCAGCCTGGAGAAGAGAAGATTTTGGGGACACGTTATTGCAGACTTTCAGTTCCTAAAAGGGGTCAACAAGAAAGATGGGAAGAGACTTTTTAGCAGGGCCTGTTGCAATAGGATGAGGGGTGATGGGTTTAAAATAAAAAAGGGGAGATTCAGGCTGGACACGAGGAAAATGCTCTTTACAATGAGGGTGGTAAAATCCTGGCACAAGTTGCCCAGAGAGGTGGTGGATGCACTATCCCTGAAGGCTTCCAAGACCAGGCTGTATGTAGTTCTGGGCAACCTGGTCTAGTTGCCTTGTCCCTGCTTATTGCAGGTGGGTTGGACTAGATGATCTTTGGAGCTCCCTTCCAACTGATACTAATCTAGGATTCTATGATTCTGTTGTTGGATGTGCTGTAGAAAGGCAATAAGAGAAAATCTGTTTCAAAACATTTATAGGATATATAGTCACTATAGATCGGTGGAGTGAGACGTGATGAAGTAGCTTGTTTCATGTTAAACAGCAAAGGATTTATCTTAAAAGCAGAGGCATCAATGCTTATTAGCAGTGGGTAGGGAACACTCACTTGTCCAGTGAGCAGCGGGTTGTCAGCAAGTGCATGCGAAGACTGGTAAGGAGAAAATTGAGCTCCTGTATTCTGCTGTTAGGCAGTTTTCCTTTGACATGTACTGCTCCCTCCACATGAGCTGAGCCTCTGATAAGTAGGGACAGTTTAATTAGTTATAGGCTATTTAGTTGATTCTATGTCAATTAAATTCCATGTCAAAAGGATTTGTGTAGTTTTAATAGTTCACGTACCCTGCAGAAACAAGTGAACCCTGAAAATTAGCTGGGTCTAGACCCCTGAGAAAAACCTACTGACACTGCATTTTAGTGGATTACTATTTGCAACATAAACAAAACGGACAAGGCCAGGCTGGACAGGGTTTTGTGCATGCCTGCTCTAGTGGAAGGTGTCCCTGGCCATGGCAGGGGGTTTGGAACTAGATGAGCTTTAAACTTCCTTCCAAACCAAACCAGTCTGTGATTCTATGACAATTGCTACACAGACCTCGAAAAGTACCAATTAGCTGAAAGTTACCAATCACTTCACAGGGATGAGTTTCCTTAAATCTGTTGCTAAGAAAGTGCTGTTGGTAAGCATTTTGGTCTCTCCACTGGGTCAGTGATATATCTAACCAGGCAGTGCTGAAGCCTTCAGTAACTGTGCAGAAGTTCCCAAGTAGTAGAAATCATTTGCATGTGAAAGGCAAGTGCATATTGTGAGTGAATTTCTGCCCTCCCAATAACTTGAATTAAACAAAGCCCCTCAGCCTTTTCTAGGTCAACCCCAGGCTGGAAGCTCAGATTTACTAGCCAAACGTAATAGTGTTGTGAGACAGTAATATCAGGAAAGGGATTTTAGATGCTAAAGATTCTATAGAGAAAATATCACTGAATTCCGTATTTAATTTCTCATGCATTTTATTGACATTCTTTTTCAGAAAACCTTACACATTCAACTGAACCTCTTAAGAACTGTGAGAATTAGCTAAGAAGCTTATTTCCATTATTTCACTCATTTTATCACTTTATTGTCTCGGTAATTGTTCACCAGTTCATTTAAACTAATTAACTATTTGTTATGGTCATTTTTAGTTTGGTTTAGTTTTCTCTTGGGGATCCCTCAGTTCTGTAAGAGATTGGCTTGAGTTAAATATCTTCAATATCAAGAATGAAGACAGAGGGAAAGATGAGGCTGTAAATATTCCTTGTACTGCTCTTTTTATGAGCTGTAACTTCCACTGAAATTAGGAGCAGTGTGGAACTGAATGGCTAGAAATAAATGTCACTACAGCTGCAAATCCAACACTTTCTTTGACAGGACCACACAGGGCAGGCCTGTACAGCAGTGGCAGCAAATGAGGCAGTCAGTGCTGGAGGACAGCAAGGTTTCACTGGTGGTGATCACCCCTGTGATTAGTTGTGTGTTCTGCTCTCCAGTCTGAAAGAACATCAGATGGGTTATTAGTAGAGCTTGTGGCAAATGGGGTTAACATAAGATAGGAGGCTCTAATGCAAGTTTTAGAAAGGTCCAAGATAATTTCTTTTTTTGTCACTGTTCATTTATTATTTCTTGATGACCCAAAGAGTTGTGGTCGATGTACAATTGGAGACCAGTAGCAAGTGGTGTCCGTCTGACATTGGTGTTGGGACCAATCCTGTTTAATATCTTTGTTCACGTCATGGAGAGTAAGATTAATGTGCCCTCAGCAAGTTTACTTATGACACCAAGCTGTGTAGTTTGGTTGATACACCGGAGGGTAGGGATGGGAACCAGAGGGACCTTAACACGCTTGAGAGGTGGCCAATGCCAGCTTCATGAAGTTCCCAGAATTTTGAGCACTTGAGATGAGCTGGGAGAGAGCGTTTACAGATTTGAATGCTATGATATGTGCAAGTTTATTTCTCCTTTCACCTTATCCTGATATAAGGTGCTAATGTGAATCCCTTCCCACTAGGTCTCAAAATGAAGCATGCTGGAATTACTTCCTAGGTTGCTGCATAGATTTAGATCAATATTCCATGGTAGTTTAGCTTATACAAATGAGCAAAGTTTTGAAAAACTCTGATTACCCCAAATAGACCTTCTTTCAAAGGGAGGTATTCTTTTTATAAGCTTTAGGATTTACCAGTCAACTCCATTCTCCTGGGTTCAGCAGTAGCAGTCATTTTTCTCCTTCTTAGTAGCTGGTGCTGTGCTTTTGACTTTCAGCCTGGGAACAATGCTGATAACACCATGTTTTTAGTTGCTACTCAGTAACTTTTACTCCGACCAAGGGCTTTGTGAGTCTCATGCTCTGCCAGGGAGGAGGGGAAGACAGGAGAAAGCAGAAACAGGACACCTGACCCAAATTAGCCAAAGAGATATTCCATACCACAGCATGTCATGGCCAGTATATAAAGTGGGGGCAGGTACCCAGAAGGGCTAGATCACTGCTCAGGTTGGGCTGGGTGTTGGTCAGCAGGTGGTGAGTGATTGTATTCTCTTCCCTTGTCTTTTCCCTTATCATTATTATTATTGGTGGTAGCAGTAGTGATTTGTGTTATACCTTAGTTACTGGGCTGTTCTTATCTCCACCCATGGGAGTTACGTTCTTTTGACTCTCCTCCCCATCCCTCCAGGACTGGGGGGAGGAAAGGTGGGCGGAAGTGAGTAAATGGCTGCGTGGTACTGAATTACTGGCTGGCCTTAAACCACAACAGTTCTTTTTGGTGCCCAATGTGGGGCACGAAGGGTTGAGATAAGAACAGATCTGACTGAGTGTGTCTAATTATATGTGTGATAAGTATTCATTGTTTTGGATTAATAGTTACTTGTCACAATACTGATTTATTGGCTCTCAAAGTTGTTGCTCTTGGTCTCACAGTTCCAGCATGTTGTACCTTACAGCCAGTATTTGCTGTGTTAGTGTTTATTGGTTGGGTGCCTTGGGCTAAGGTTCTTGTCTCACTGTACTTTTTGGTAATGACTTGTAATACAATAGAATCATTGATCATGAAACTGATCTGGCTTGTGTTCCCAGTGTGGTCACCACCTCTATACTTTAGGAGCTATATAATAGAAGTGTATAGCAATCACATACCTTTTTCCTCACCTCGGGTGGTCAGCCTATGAGGGAGACATTCCCACACACCCTAGCGACAAGTGCAGCAGCTACTCAAACTCTGACTACAACAGATAACACAGCTACTCCAACTCCAAGCACAGCAGCTACATCAGCCCCAGCGACAAGCAGAGCAGCTACTCAAACTCCAGGAGCAGTAGACAGTGCAGCTACTCCAGCCCCAGGCACTGCAGCTACACCAGGCCCAGTGACAAGTACAGCAGCATCGTTTGAGAGTTCTCAAGGTTTTGAATGGGCTTTGGGTACCCTTGAGACCTGCCTGTTGATTGTGATGGGGATCAGCATGCTGGTGCACATACAGACTGTGTTTTACCCATGACTATTTTGTCTGATCTCAAAAGTTAAGCGGAGTTGTGTTTGGGTCTTGTCTAGGATTAAAAGACAATATAGGAGGACCAAGAGATTTTCCCCAAGGCTGGACAGTCATGAGTGGCAGGTTGTGTGGGACAGTACTGGCAAGTATCTAGTCCACTGGGCGCCCCCTCCAGTGCTTTGGAAGCGTCGGAAATGGAAGGCAGATGTATGGAGTCCCCAGTGACAAGTTGCAGAACCTGCTGAAGGAGAGGGTGAATTATTTTTAGCCTGATGGGCCTATGACACTTCAGGCCATCAGGGCAGAGATGCAACACAGAGATGGACTCATGATCAAGGGATGGAGTTAGCAATGGACACTATTGTCCACATTAATCACAAGCGTGAAATGTGCTGCAATTAAGCAAGCCAAGCAGTTAAAGCCTTTTTGGTATGGAGGACAATGTCTGAAGTCAAATATGGGGAGGGCTGGCTGATTGACTTACATCACACTCTCTCTCCTGCTCTGAAAGACTGTTACAAGAGATGGAGCCAGACATCATGGACTGGATGAACTCAGCAGCTTTATAGGGATTGGTCCGTGTACTAAGGAATTATCTCTCTCTCTGTCTTTCTCTGTGGATGTAAGAGTGTTGGTATACTGAAAATGTGGGATCTGAGCATGACGTGAATGGTATGCAATAAGGGGGGGATAACGTCCTGGGTTCAGCAGTAGCAGTCATTTCTCTCCTTCTTAGTAGCTGGTGCAGTGCTGTGCTTTTGACTTTCAGCCGGGGAACAACACTGATAACACCATGTTTTTAGTTGCTGCTAAGTAATGTTTATTGTGACCAAGGACTTTGTGAGTCTCATGCTCTGCCAGGGAGGAGGTGAAGCCAGAAGGAAGCAGAGACAGGACACCTGACCCAATCTAGCCAAAGAGGTATTCCATACCACAGCATGTCATGGCCAGTATATGAAGTGGGGGCAGGTACCCAGAAGGGCTAGATCGCTGCTCAGTCGGGCTGGGTATCAGTCGGTGGTGAGTGGTTGTATTCTCTTCTCTTGTTATTTCCCTTATCATTATTATCATTGGTGGTAGCAGCAGTGGTTTGTGTTATACCTTAGTTACGGGATTGTTCTTATGTCAACCACTGGGAGTTAACATTCTTTTTATTCTCTTCCCCATCCCTACAGGATTGGGGGGAGGAAGGGGGAGCAGGGAGTGAGCAAATGGCTGCAAGGTACTGAATTACTGTCTGGGCTTAAACCATAACACCATTTAAGGAATTTCAGTTCCAATTAGTATAAAGTATTATCAGGTTGCTTTTTGAGCCAAGGACGATTCAAATGAAATTTTGTATTTGCAACAGAATATAGCAGAAAAATATAAAAATCAAAGTCGTCATCACATAAAGCTTATTTATTTTTGCAGCACTTCACACAGTAACTGCAGAGAAGAAAATTCCCAGAGATTATATTTCTCTGGAAGATAAATATGACAGTTTCTTTCTATAAATATTAAAATTTAAAAAAAAAGCGCACTATATATTTTGCTGGTGTGTCTGCTGTTACATTTTTTTGTGGGACTGTAATAGAATTCTGGTGGCAAACCAGATCTGCTTAGGAAGCGAGCATTCCTCTTACAGTTTCAGGATAGCATCAGTACTGTTGCTCTTGAATGGAAACAAGAGTTAATGTAATCTTAATAATTAAAACTAGTAAAGAATTTTTCTAGAGTGCACTCTTTTTCAGAAGCTGAATTTCAGTGCTCATGAAGAGCTAATATTTAAGGTAAGAGACTCTTTGTTAATTATATGTTGAGCTTTTTGATAAAAATAATAAAACTTTGATGTTGCACCATTACAAGTTCAAAGCTCAGACAAGGGCAGAGAGGCATCTCAGGCATTACCACTTAAAATCCACACTGGCCAAGATAGCAGGATGCTGTTGACTGTTAGGGTAGATATAACATGTACATACATATGTGATCACTGTAACAAGCACATCTTTAAAATGTATTGGGTTTGACTATACTGATTTTACTATATTTTTGTCATTTATTTGGGAGTCCAACATCACTGGACATACAATTCATGAAAGTGAAAATACAGGGAACTTGGGTTCTCTATGGGCAAATTTCAGTACTGTGTACTGTAAACACATACTCTGAGTATGACAAAATAGTTAAACTCTTGTTTCAAATTCTAGGTCACACTATTTTCATATCTCTCTAATCTCATATTCTCCTTTAAATTATAAATTCCTCAAGTGGCATGGGCTAAGCCAAGGGAAATTTTGGAATTTATTTAATACGGTTTTATTAACTTTACTTCAGGTTGAGATTATGATTTGGTGTGTTGGAGACATTCAATGATGCCTCCCTCAGGATTTATTCTCTTTTAATGAACAGTGAGAGACAATATCATGGTAGATGGGTTTCTGCAGTTAAAGGTGTGTGTCATTATTATTTACTCTGTATTATTTATCCTGCAAGCTTCTTGGAGGCCCAAGTGCCATGCACTAGGCAGTGTAAAAATGCAGATATTATCTGTATTTTCTGGCTGCCTTTCCTGAGAACAAGAGATAAAGGCAAGCCTTGAAAGAAGTGTGTCAGACTCCTTCCTCCTCCTCAGGTACACTTAACACTCTGGGACATGTCACTGACTGGTAAGTGATTGATGATGGTGTATTTCACCATTTCAGTGGTTCTGGCATTCTAGGAAATGTAACATTGACGGGCATTTTCCTGACTTTATCTTCAGGATCCCATTCTACTGTTTGGTTCAGAAAAAAAGGACTACTAAGTAAATTCAATACTCAGTAAATCCACTAAAGTCTCAGAAAAAAAAAGATGACATCATGAAGGGACAGTGTCTAGAGCAGAGTGAATCTGAGCCTTGCAATACTTAATTTAGTAATAAGTTTAGATTTGAATGTCATTATTGGAAGTTTGGCCTACTCAGTACAGCATTTAGGAGGAATGTATTTCTTTTGTGTAACAAGAAATAGACATTTAAGTTATTTCTAAGTGTCAGACATGTTTGTTTAGGCATACATTGAAGTGTCTTCAATAGCAATTTTTGCTCCTGTTAAAAGAAATTAAGAAAGACTTTCTGTAACAAAAATGCCAATTGAAAGCATATGTATTGCATAAAACCTTTGAATTCTCCACCAGCTGTGATAGTGAGAGGCACTGAATACAACAAAGGAGATTGTAGTGAGGTGAGGGTTTGTCTCTTCTCCCAAGTAACAAGTGAGAGGACAAGAGGAAAAAGTCTCAGTCTGCACCAGGGGAGGTTTAGACTGGAGATTAGGAACAATTTCTTCCCCAAAGAGTGCTCACACATTGGAACAGGCTGCCCAGGGCAGTGTGGAGTCACCATCCTTGGAAGTGTTGAAAACTGTGTAGAAAAGGCCCTCAGTGCCATGGGTTAGTGGTGGCCTTGGCAGTGCTGGGGAATGGTTGACTCTATGATTCCATGAAAGGCAAAGACCTAGTAAAACATCTTTGCTTTGTTTCAATTGCAAAATAAGCCATGTTCTCTAAATACATTGAATTTCATTCATTGAGTGAGCAAATACATCAAAATAGTATGACTGAATCATCATAGTGGTTAGATGTTTTGCTGTTTGTTGGTTGTTTTTTTTTTTTCTTAAAGAGGAGTGGAACCGAATTTTATCCACTGATTAAGTAAGTTCACAGGTTTGTCTGTCATGATAGGTATTTTTTGGTCTATCTAAGTAATGACCCAAGTTCTTCAGTTGCTATAGCTCAGTATTCCTGAATACAAATCATCTCCAGGAACTAGAATCATAGAATAGTTAGGCTGGAAAGGACCTTAAGATCATCTAGTTCCAGAGGGGCAGGATCACCTCCTTTGACCTGCTGATCACACTCCTTTTGATGCAACCACGTGGGTGGTTTCTGGGTTGCAAGTGCACACTGAAGCAGCTTGTGTCAAGTTTCTCATCGACCAACACCCCCAAGCCCTTCTCTTCAGGCTGCTCTGAATCACTCCTCTGCCCAACCTGTAGCTGTCCCTGGGATTGCCCTGTCCCAGGTGTAGGACCTTGAACTTTGCATTGTTGAACTTCACAAGACAGGCTGAGGAAGTTGGGGCTGTTCAGCCTGCAGAAGAGAAGATGCATGATGACCTTAGAGCAGCTTTACAGTATCTGAAGGAGGTCTACAAGGATGCTGGAGAGCTTCATCAGGAACTGTAACGATAGGACAGAGTGATAGGTTTAAACTTAAACAGGGGAAGTTCAGGTTAGATACAAGGAAAAAGTTCTTCACTGTGAGGGTGGTGAGGTGCTGGAACAGGTTGCCAAAGAAGTGGTAAATGCTCCATCCCTGGCAGTGTTGAAGGCCAGGTTGTCCAAAGCCTTGGGCAGCATGGTCTAGCGTGAGGCGTCCCTGCCCATGGTGGGGAGTTTGGAATTAGATGATCTTAAGGTCCTTTCCAAGCCCAACCATTCTATGAGTCTATGTTTCTATGTAACGTGATACATGATTCCCGCAAAGCTAATAACTGTACAAGTTTAAAAATATTTTTCCAATTTTTAATTTTTTTTGACAGCAGATTTTTTTTTTTTTAATCAAACAATACCCTTTAGGAGTCCTGCCTCAAAAAAAAAAAAAAAAATAGAGTAGGCAGGAATGCAAGCTCATGTACACAGCGATAGATAAATGGCTAGAAATGTACTTCTACTGACTGCAAGTATTTCATTTGTATTCACTCAGACATGTTCTCAGCCCTTTGGACTATGTGTTATAAAGTGTACCCATGCCATGCACAATCCTGACAGACTAATGCAGTTGGTCTCCTAATGATCCGCTTATGAAAGTCCAGTGAACTTTCTTGAGATGTTTCTTTCACTGTCTAGAATTGATTCCTGTAATCATAACCTCCCGGCTGGCACATCAAAGACACAATCAAATCTGGCAGTTACACTATTGCGCCACCAATACAACCCACTCATTGTCCTACAAAAGCTAAGCCATTATTTTGGTTATCAATACTTACTTTTTCTTTAGTTAATAGATTGATTTCTTTAACATTGCAGAGTGGAAGAAATAAACTTCTTGCAGTTCAATAGCATAGCACATTTTTTTCTTGCTTTAGACAATCCTGATAAATGCTGTTTTGGATTGATTATCTTACTCAATAGCTCAGGTAGAGACAGCATAAACCTTGGTATTTAAAAAATGTGCTTCCCTCCCTGTCTTGTTTTTTGGTGGGTTTTTGTGTTGTCCTTTTTTTTGGTGCCATCTTAGTTTACACTGTCTACTTGCCATTAAAATGCCTTAAAGTTTTCCAGTAAGCATTAGTTTGGCCATTAGAGTCTTGCTGCTATATTTTTTCTGTGTTTTGTTGGCATTACATTCCAGCATGTAAAAAGCAGCATCAGAACATCCCAGGTTCAGATCAAATTAATTTGAAAGTTGGATGGAGCTCTGAAAGCTATTAAGGGAAAATTGATCCTGAAAGATAAAGCTCATTACCTAGGAATGCATAACTGGAGTACTACCTCAGCACAGGTCTCTCTGTGTCCTTTACAGGAGTAAAGTCACCAAACGTGCAAGGAATTTTTATTTATATATTTTCTTTTGAAAGATCATTAGAGGACGTTGCAGTGTGCTTGTATGCAAACTGTTGAAGAATCTTTTCAGTGTTTGAGGGAGAAAAAGAAAATCCATCCAGAATTTTCCTCCTAAAGAATGAACTCATTGAATAAAAACTGCCTCACTGGTGCATAGCTGCTATCCACCTGGATAGAAGAGGTCTGAAGAAGCATCAGCATGGATTTGAGCAGAGGGCATCATTTTGAAATCTCAGGATAACTACAGAGTTCTGGGGTTTATGTTGTGTGAGCAAGTTGTTTTTCTGCTGTGTTTCTCTGTCAGCATTTCTGCTGTGTATGATTCTGTGTGTGTATCTTAACCTCATCCTAGATGTAACTGAGAAGGCGTTTTGTGTTTTGCCTGCCACTCAGATGTGTCATTGAATGCTATTACCTCCACAGGTGTCCAATCAGAGCTAGTGTCTGACTGGAGTTGCTTTGGCTGAAATACTCAGGCTAACAAAGGAGGAACCATTACAGCCTATTACATGTGAAAGAAACTTTCACAATTTGTTTAAGAACTCTACCAGTGTTCCCTAAGTGGGTTCTTAGTGCTTCCCTGTAGACTCTGGATCCCCTGCTATGCCCCTCTGTTTAATCCTCTTTCAGAAATTCTCTTCTCACTCATTTCTGTCCAGTTATTAGCATCATTTCTGCCTCACCTGTGTTGCAATCCTTTATCCCTGGTTTCCTTGAATAGTGAAACATCATCCTACCAAAGATGGGTCTATGTGGAATTATTTCATTTTATATTTCTACAGAACTTTTTAAAAGAAGTATTCTTTGTACCTGGGAATTAAAACTTACCGATGCTGCTAAAAATAATAACACCTCTAGTGGCATTGTGAACAGCTGGTATATGTAGTGATAATTCACTGATGCACAACAGACAACAGAGAACTGATGCACAGCAACCAGTGTACCTTTCATCTCTCTAACATAATAATCAGGTGAACAAAATTCAAAAATAGACAACAGGAATTGCAGTGAGCTGTTCACCAGAGCTTCAGGCTCTGCAAACAAGATGCCTGAAGAGCTCATGAAAAATATAGCCTCTCCGCTTCTTTTTACCCAGCAGTGTCATGTCCGAATTCTTTTGTTATAAAAATTCCATCTTGGCCATGATCTGATTTAATTAATTTTTTATTACAATTGATTAATATCGAGAGGCAATAAGCAAGCAGCACTGAGTGCGCCGGGGAGTCTCAGCTCCACCCAAGACGCACACCAAGAGTTCTGGGGTACAGTCTCTTATACTCTTCTGTCTTGGATTTCAACCAATCCTGTCATCTCCTTTGCCCAAATATCGACGTGGTTCCTTTTCATTGTTCTCCTCCTGTTGCTGGGGTCTTATCTTTGGGTGAAGAAACTTCTTAAAAAGTTATTGAATTCCTTGGCAATACATTAACAGGGGATGTCTGTCACAAGCTTAACCACCATCTTAGCCCCCCTAAATTCCATTTCTTATATAGTTACTTATTTAATACACAAGTTTCAGCTCATCCTGTAACAGAAGGTATCTCTTGATTACCTAACCCCCTCAAGGCATTCAAGCAGTTAAACAAAGTACCTCTGTAATTAGCAAAGCGTTTGAGACATTCAAGTAGTTAAACAAAGTACCCCTTAAAGTAACAAAGTGTTTGATTAGGAAGGATTATTCCTTTGTTTCTTCTTCTCTTTCATCATTGTATTGACAGGAACATCTATCTTAATCTGATTGTTCATATACATTCTACACATGATTTTCGATTCCACCCGAAGTACAGTGATGACAAGGACTCCTAAGTTGCTGACACGGATCACCTCTCGAGTCCCGCCCTTGATAAGGGGGTGGTAAATTATCTAAAGTCTCCCATGATGATTTATTTGGTTTATTCACCTTCCCTTTCTTTTCTGTTAAGGGAAATAACGAAACCGTTATAGATGACCCTTTCCATATCGCAGCATAATCACTCTCCTCTCGATTGAAAGGTTCCTTGCCATTTACATATAGATTTAAAGCCTGACAAATCCAATCATCAAAATACCCAAATATTGGCCAATATGGTCAGGTTGAATTTCCTCTTTGATCCACACTTCCATGCAGTAATGGACCATTTTTTTCTTTACTTTTTCCCTCCTGGGATGGCCAAAAGCCCCAGTACTTAAGTGTTAGCCCCAAGGGACTGTCTGGGTGTATATCTGGTAATTTGCTCGCTGTCTTATTCCTGGGACCTCTCTGTGGGCCCCTCCCTGGGTTAGAGTTACGACTCCTACTCTGACCTGTTTCCCGTCGGGTGTGTCTCCTCTCAATCACTATCACTTCCCTCCTTCAGCAGCCAAGTCCCTCGTGGGAGATTGGAAACGCGCTTAGAAGAGGTCCACACTTGCTTCACAGATCCTGATGCCCTGGCCCATATTTTCACAGGTCCAGGATACCCAGTTCGTGTCTCAGTGGTGCACAAACACAAATCACCAAGCACTCCTTCTCTGCACCGGCCAATTCCCTCGTGGGAGGTTGGAACCGCGGTTAGAGGAAAACATCACAGTCACACTCACACACTGGCCCTCCCACCCAACCGAACGACACTCACAGTCTGTTGTTCTCGTCCGGATCTTCGTGCACAAGAATTACGGGTACCTCATACTGCAATCTTCTACTGTGAAGCACATGCCCGAGGCTTGCCCATCGCCAGAGAAATCTGTCATACTTGCATTTCCATGGGCAGCCTATGTAGTAGTCGACTTGATAAACACCCTCTAGACCAATTCCCCTTACACATTAAAAGTGGGAAAGGATTATGGGACACTTGGTAGATAGATTATATTGGTCCTTTTCACTGATCCAAAGGAAAGCAATACATATTACTAGGAGTCGGAGTCGAAGTCGTATCCAGGTTAGTGCATGCAGAAGCGTTCACACATGCAACGGGAGAAAATACAGTTCAAGCCCTAAAAGGGTGGTTCAACTCCTTCACAAAACCCCAATCAATCCATTCAGATAATGGCTTCGACTTTACTGTCAAAGTTGTCCAAGACTGGGCCACTGAGGAAGGGGTCAAATGGTTTTTTCACACCCCCTATTAAGCTCAAGCAGATGGGATAGTAGAAAGAACCAATGGTCTGCTTAAAAGGTTCCTCAAACCACAAAACCCAGGAAGGGCAACACAGATACAGAAGGCTCTCACTCTAATAAATAGCAGATGGGGAAAATTTGGGAGCCTGTCAGAGACTTTATGTTGTCGGGATGCGGAGGGAACACAGCACAATCAATATGATTGATAAAGTGATCCGTTTATTCATCTGAGGTCCAGGGTATATATAGTGTTAAACTGCTACATACACACATTTTTGGAAGATTAGAAGCGAGCGCGAAAATTCTGCTTTCTGTTACATTTGCTACTTTTATCGTGCTTCTTGCAACTTCACTATCCTGCTCCTACATCCTGCTAACCTTGAGCGACTTACCAAGTCTCTTTGTTTTACAGCTTACTAAGACTCTTTGTTCTACTGCACGTAGCTGACCCTTAATAACCTAAGGTTAGGCCTTGCAGCCTGGGTAACTCCAGTACAAGCCTCAGAGTTCGGCTAAGACCAAACAGCTGAGATTGCTTCTTATGTCCATCATTACAGAACTGGTCCCTTAGTCAAGGGAACATGACCTTTGTCTGCTAACCATGCTTCCACAGGAGCCCAAAAATCACAGCACTTTGCCCAGGACCTCCAACAGTATTACCCACTCCTCAAGGTCCCAGTCATCCCCAAAACCAGTTATATTACCCTGGGCAACCAGTATGTGTAAAGATCTCCACAGTAGGAGATGTTCCCCTAATGCTTGACTCCCCACTCAATCAATACACCTGGAAAACAAAGGATGCAGTGGGAAAAGAATGCAAAATTAATACTTGATGGATCACCTCATCATTCTAACCTATACCAGATGCAGTTTCCTTCTAACAGGGACTGAGAATTCCCTTTTATTTATTTACAGGATGAAGAGCTGCACCTAGAAGAAAAGAACTTGGAACAAAGACTTCGACTGCATGTATTTGTTTATGTGGTTTGGTTTCAGAATAAAATGTCTGTATTATCACAAGAAAGGGGAATCTGGCTAGCTATAGTTTGTTTCTTTTGCATCACCAAAAGTTCCTCCAGTGATAGGATAGCTCCCCCGCTAAATGAAAATAATGAGTTCTTTTTACTCAGGAGAGCTGTCACTTGGGCTTTCAATCTGACAAAATGCTGGATATGTGGAGGAACAATGGGACTGTCCAGTTGGCCCTGGATATCCACCCCTTTGGAACCTGACCAATTAGAAATTACAGTACCATAGCAAATGCATGACACCACACTTTGCCCTATAACATACCCAGAAAGGGGTCACTTCTGTCTCTCTCATAACCAATCAGATGGAGTCTGGATGGGGGAAAGTCCATGCGAGTAGACTTTTAGGCTGGGTTGTAGTGGGTATTCAAACTGCAGTAACAAATTCTCTGTTCCCATATGGGAATGGTACAACTCCACTGGAGATTACTGGAAAACCCTGGGTTCCTAGTGGACTTCAGACATAAATGGGTAAAATTGCACATACCATCATAACCCAGGATACCAAGCATGGTGGTGTCTCAACACAGTGGGGCCATCTTTTCCCAAAGACCTGTACTTTGGAAATTGGAGCAAATATATGGCTAACATAAATTGGACAGGGCCATTTCAAAATGATTGTCCCAGCCTAAAAGGTCACTATTGGATATGTGGACATTATGCGTATAAACTCCTGCTAATTGGATGGGAGTGTGTTATAGTGGAGTGACCTGACCCTTATTCTTTTTACTTGATTATAAAAAAAGGTGATCAATTAGGTGTCCCAATTTATGATGATCTCTCAAAAAGTAAACAATCCCTTGACCTCTCCTTTACTGGTAGTTCCGCATAACAATGGGGAAATGATGAATGGTCCCTAGAGCAAATTATAGAACATTACGGGCCTGCAAACTGAAACGCTTACGAACCCATCAGTGGTGCTCGAGAACCTATCTATAATTTAAACTGTATGGGCGGGACTCGAGAGGTGATTATAAGCCGTTTTAGAAATCATTGCAAATCAAACTGCAACAGCTATAAATTTACTGGCTGCATAAGCCACTCACATGTGGATGGCAATTTTACAACATAGATTGGTTCTCAATTACCTACTATCAGAAGAAGGAGGTGTTTGTGGAAAATTAAATGATTCCAACTGTTGTCTACAAGTTGATGATAGTGGAGAAGTAGTTAAAAGGATTACATTGGGAATTTGTAAATTAGCACACGTTCCTGTTTAGACATGGAAGGGGTGGGACTTTGATATGTGGTCCTTGCTTCCAGGAGGACCATGGACTAAAAAGATATTTTATTACTTCATTTGGGGACTTCTTATGTTACTTATATTACTTTGCATAATTCCTTGCATAATATGCTCAATTAAATGTGCAGTTATCGTAGAATCACAGAATAGTTAGGATTGGAAAGGACCTTAAGATCATCCAGTTCCAACCCCCCTGCCATGGGCAGGCACTTCTCACGCTAAACCATGCCACCAAAGGCTCTGACCAACCTGGCCTTGAACACCGCCAGGGATGGAGCATTCGCAACTTCCCTGGGCAACCCATTCCACTGCCTCACCACCCTTACAGTAAAGAGCTTGTTCCTTACATCCGATCTAAACTTCCCCTGTTTAAGTTTTAACCCGTTACCTCTTGTCCTATCACTACAGTCCCTAATGAATAGTCCCTCCCCAGCATCCTTATAAGCCCCCTTAGTTACCAATATACATTTTGTAGTTACCCCTGCCAATCCCTCAGAAACATGAAAATTATTGAGTATCTGCATACGTTGAAAATGAAACCATAAACATTGAATAAATTGAACGAAACTGTAAATATTGTATAAATTCTTTATGAATAGTTATGTATACCAGTTTCCTTTCTTTCTTTCTTTCTTTCTTTCTTTCTTTCTTTCTTTCTTTCTTTCTTTCTTTCTTTCTTTCTTTCTTTCTTTCTTTCTTTCTTTCTTTCTTCCTTCCTTCCTTCCTTCCTTCCTTCCTTCCTTCCTTCCTTCCTTCCTTCCTTCCTTCCTTCCTTCCTTCCTTCCTTCCTTCCTTCCTTCCTTTCTCTTTCTTTCTTTCTGACTGCTGAGGACCATCAGCAGACCCAGGGGATGCCGCTGGATCAGGGTGGTGACTAGTTTTAACCTCTTTTCTCTTCCCCTCTCTCTACTTTTTTCCCTTCTCCGTACGTTAGGTAATTGCCCTCAGGAGTGTGACTAATAAAACAACATGAGTTTGGGTTACTGTTATCGTGCCTTGTTTGTGCTTTGTCAGAACTTGGCCATCTTGAATCTCTTTATCGGTCAGGAATCTTAGAAACAGGTGCCCTCTATCCACAGGCAGGTAGAGCACACCAATAAAACTATAGGCAGGATCCACATGGGGCTGACTGCATTGGGTTATAGGCAGGCCCCACTAGGGGCTGACTGCATTGTGTTCCCTGTGGGTTGCTGTCAAGGGCCAGGCCACCATTGAAGCCTTGTGCTACTAAATTGGAACCTAGCATTCATCTCTATTTTACAAAGTATCGTTGGATCTCTTTCTGTATTTGCTTCTTGCTTAAAACTGCAGCTACTGCCTGCCTGTAATCTCTTACTTCCTTAAAGACATGTTGGCCCCAGGTTTTCCATATTTTCTGCATCGTTTTGTCACCCGGAATCCCTTCTTTAATATATTTTTAGCCTGTATTTCTTTCAACACCAAATCCAAGTCTCTTTTACTAATTTCAGAGCTCTTCTGCATATTGGCTTCCTTTGTCTACCCATGTATAATTTACTGATACTTTGCTTCCTTCCTCTTTGGCAATTTCATTAAAAATCTTGATGACTTCTTTCTTACTGTCTCTTAAGCATGGATTATCCTTCCAAGGCTGATATATAACTTAATCTCTTCTTTTCTTTTCTGCTATTACATATAAGCACCACAGAATTTACCAGCTGAAAATATCCTTCTGCCTTCATTTTTGTAGCAATTATCCTGGACATGGGATTTCTCCTTCCATCCCGTCTCAGGATACTAAAATGAGAGCTAAACAATAGCTGCAGAACTATTAAAATTTCTGCATCAAAAGCTTACTTCTTCACTACCTTAAACTGCATATTCTCATTTATGTATGTTCAAAGTGAATGCAAAATCATAATGTAAAAGGACTATTTAGGATTGAAGTTGATGGAAAATCAGGCATGAAACTAAAAAAGGAAAAAAACAGCTGCCCTTACCATAAGCTTTAACAGAAACTGTCATTTTGTCAATGACTGAAGGAAATGTTTTAATGAAAAAAATCACGGAGATGTAAGTACTATGTGAATGATAAGTGAAAATTGCTTGTTTTGAGACTGACCCTTGAAACCTCAATAAATATGTTACTGAGTTTTATAATCCAGTTGGTATTTCAGATCTCTCCCATCACAGTGGTGTTTGGGCATCTGCTTTGCTTAAATCTTGCCTGTGACTTCAGCACACCTGCATTATTTACATTATTTTATGCTTAGATCAACTCTAACACAAAAAAAAAAGTGACTTGGCAAAAGCAACAGAGATCAGTGGCTGAACTTAAAAGTAAGATTGAGGAAGCCTCATCGTCTGCTTCCTCTCTACCCACTAGATACTAGTTACTCCATAAACATGTGATCAAAAGATTGTTCTAATGCATGACTCTACTTGAAAAAAAAAAATACGAAAAATGTTGATCTCCTTGGAAGCATTTAATAAGACTGAGGTGGCAATTCTTTAATTGTAAGTCGAAATGAATGAACATGTTACTTGTGATCTGTGTCATATCTGTTATCATTCCTGAAACATGACCTGTCACAAGTAAAATATTTAGCGGACAATACAATGAAATCATCTGTTATTTATGGGAACCTGTGAACTCTGATCGAGGAGGACTGTTGTCCAAGCTGGCTCTAAAATTAACATGAAGCCTGAGCCTGCCAGCTTGTTCTGTGCTGTCATCTACTATTTAACCATGATACGCCTGAGCACTGCCTGGGTTTAGCATCTCTGTTCTTTTCTGCTTTTACATATAGTGTCTCACTGTAAGCAGAAAACCAATCTAAGACCAGAAAAATACGAGTCGCGTGTTTATGAACAATTTTCTATGAGAAAATTCAACCGAAGTTCTTTTAATCAAAATATTAATCTTTCAGACAAATATCACAAAACCTAGAGCAAACCTGGCTGGCATTGCATCTTTTCAGTCATTCTGAAAATTTCTCTGAAAAGCTATCAGCAAAAGGTGTTTGGGAAGAGAGGCAGCACAGATGCTGAAATTCAGTTCTAAACATGAAGATATTTTTTGTTTATCTCCCTCTGTGAGTTCAGTCCTTTGACGAGACAATGAAAAAGATTTGGCAATGACAATCAATAAAGTGAAAATCTCATTAAAGAGTATGCTAAAAACGAAACAGTGAGAGGTTAAACTCCTGCACTCAAAAATCGGCCTGAGTTTGTTTTTATTTAAGGGGGTGAAAAGCTGTAAGATGTCAGTGCTTAGAAATCTTGCTGGATTCCTTCTCGTTTAAGTGACAGCATAGTTTATTGTAGATTGCAGTGATCTGAACCTCAACATTAGCAATGAATTCTTATATATTCCAATCTGTTTTTCAGGTTGGTTTGCTGCTGACTGCAAGGAGAAAGACACTGATACCTGCTCTCAGTATTTTGAGGCTGATATTTGGCCTTTTATCTCAATCAACAGCATCAGCAGGCTCTAAAATATTCCTATCAGCTCAATGCACTAGTCTGTTCACTGGGATGTCTCCAGACATTTTTTAATATATTGACCTTCACACTTTCACAGTCATGACTTCCAATGTAAGCACGAATGGGATGACGGGATTCCTCCTCTCAGCTTGTCTCTTGTGCCTTTTTTTTTTTTTTGTCTTTTTTTTTTATATATGTTATATCTCTCTCTTTTGCCATTATTTGTCATTTCAATCTACACAATTTTTCCAGAAAGACTTTTCCAAACCTTTTTCTTTCCAAGCTAAAACTGTGTTGGCATAAAGCGATCTCCTGTCAGTGACTTTATCCAGGATACATCTGCTCGTGTAATTCCTGGACATGGTGTTAATTAGATTTCTCTGAAGCCTATCTTGCAGCAGATGTTGTAGGCATATCCTTTACCATGTATCCAATAGGTCAGAGACAAACTCCTAGGAACAGAATTGTTTCTTGTGTGGTGGAGATGAAGTTTGTTACCATTTTAAGTGTTTTGCTTTTGGCAGATCAATGAAACACTCTCAAATTTAGTTGCAACATGAAATAATTCATCTTCATCCGTTAACAATATAGTGCAGTAATACTGTAGGGCTCTCTGTGATGGGAATGATATAGATTCATCTGTTTCTTTTTTTTTTCTTTTTCCTGTATAGCAATAAATATTTGGGTGTCATAAAGAGTTGATTACAGGCGAGAAATATAATGTCTGGGTCACTGGAACAGCATTTTCACCACTGCCTGAGTATTTCAGACTTTTGTTGTGTTTCCAGTTTTTGTGCACTATTTTGAACAGGATTTCTTCATGCTAGGGCCCTGTGCAGCACTACCCTTGATGCTGTTCCTCTTACACAGTGGAAACACCAAACTCGCCCAACAACTATAGCGTTCAAAAATATATTGGGATGTGGCAAAGACAGATAACAGAATAATACTGCTGAATTTAGGGATAAGAAACCAGCTAACCAGGCTGCAATCCAATCTCTGTTCCTTCCCTCAGCCACCCACACACCAGCATTTCCTCATGGCTGGCAGCTCTGAGCTTCCCAGCGCTTCCCCCGCAGTCCCTCAGGACCTGACTGTCCTGCCCCAGCTCTCCTGACTTCCTGCTTCTTTTTCAGACGAATAAGTTATATATTAACTTATTAACTTATGTTGCTCAAGAGCTTAAAAAGGCCTTCTTGCCTCAGAAAAAGAGTAAGGAAATCAATTGTCTTAACAGTTCTTCTGCCTTATTTTTTCACCTCCTCCTGACAGAACCCAATGTAGGCTTCTCCTGGGGAGCCTGGTATTAAGACTAAAAATGTAATACAGAGTGCAACTGCTTCCTGCATCTGTAGTGGACTCCCTGTTCATGACTTCAGTCAACCAAATCTTGGGAGCTTTCTGTAGTATACAATGCTAGTTCTCTACTGAGGAATTTGAAAAAAAAACAACCAATCTTCACGTTACCCATTTGTTCTCGGCTGTACTGGGACTGGTCGATTACTTCCACTCCACGCTCCCTTGTTTCACTGCAGCAGCACAAAAAACCAATGGGCAGATATGGTCATAAAATGCATGTTGTCTGGCAGTGCTGCCTCCAGACAGCTGTTCAGGAGAGGACCCTGCTAACTGAAGTATAAAGGATATAGAGTATTGGCAGCTAGACCCCCTGCTGTACTGTTACAGTGAAGATTCTTCTCATGTTAGGTAAAGCAGTGCTGGGAAAAGTGTTGTGAGAGATCTATAGGATTAAGGACAAAGGGCAGCCTTTTCCCAGAAGGGAGTTGATTTGCACCAGATAAAACATTGCATTTTGGTTCTTTAATATATAAGAATACTGTTGTGCTTAATATGCAACAATACGGTTATTTTACTGTTTTCTGCCTTTCTTCATAAAGTACCTGAGATAGGGAGGTTGCTTTTATTTCCAGGAAAGGCATTGATGCTCTGAATCATGCTTTCTTGTTTATTACTTCTGTTTGCTGGAAAAGTGCAGAGAAAGAAAAGGAAAGAAATAAGGATCATGAGGAAGGGAAAAGACACAAATGAACACCATCCTATTTACACTTAAATCACAAAACTGCCAGTCTTAACATATAGCTGTGGCATTCTGCTACTGCAGATGTTTCTTCTTTTCTTTCATGAAAATGAAAATGGAACACTATTGCACCTTGGAAGTTTTACTTCTGCAATGGGATTTCAATCATAGTGCATTTGTCCAGAAGCCATCAAACCTTGAGATGAATAAAAGGTCTGTCACCTGTACATCTATAAGCTCTAGTGCCCTGTTTTCCTGTATACCTACCTGTCTTATATTGCGTGAACAGGCTATACCAAAGTGTGATTATTGCTACATTTATAATATGGTGCACTCCGAATCAGAAACAGTGGATTAAAAGGAAAAATATATTGTTCGGTAGGTCTTAAAAATACAATTATTAAAACATTAAAAAAAAATAGGCTAATACAGATGTAACAAGGCAGCACACAGGTGTACTTGAACAATTGCAAATTAGATAAATTATTTTTTTAATAGCTCACTCTGTCTTGGAAGAAGGGAAAAACTGATGAAATAGACTTTCCTTCCATCTAGGTCTTACAGCAGCCCCTACAGCAGAAAATGCAGCTTTAAAGAAGTATAGTAGGCTGTAAAATTTATTAGCATATGGGTTTGCCTACAGTACGTACTGAATCTGCATAACTTATGCTAGTGATGAAAAGTTGGTTTTGGTTTGTTTGTTTGGGTTTTTTTCAGAGTCCTAGTGTTTCTTTTGATTTGTTAAAATTAAAGGTTTGAAAGCAGGTGTTATCGGTACCATTGCATACAGTGTAAAGGATACAAATACATTGTAATGTTACAGATGGAAAGTCGAGCATGAATTACAAAACCATAATAG